>NW_026000016.1:21427230-21483059 GCF_001458135.2 Marmota marmota marmota | reverse complement strand
TATATATATATATATATATGTAAGTTTTCTTTTTCTTAAGTTTTTTGGGTGTTTCTTTGTATATGCTAAGAACACGTGCTACCACTAAGCTATACCACCAGCACTACTATCAGCACTTTTAAATACCATTTTCCATTTTCTTCAAATTTCATCACTTCTGGTGAGAAGTAAATTGATTTCTCATTGCTTTTTTAAAATTACTTGTTCTTTTTTCCTATAGATATTATTAAAGTTTCTCTGCCCTTGATATTCAAAAATTTTATGATGATATGCCTGGATATAATGTTGATATTTATCCTGTCATGAGCTATAGAGCCCCACAAATTTATACATAGATTTATTTCTTTAATTATCTTTGAAAAATCTCAACCATTATCTCCTCAAATTTTATATGTCACATTCTCCCTTCATCTCTCTTCTAGAACTATAAATACAACCAAGTTAATTTTTCACTATATCTAACATGAATCAACTTTTTAAAATTTCCATCCACTTATTTTCTGTCCATCTAGGCTTTAGCCTGGCTATTTTCTACTAACCTATTTTCCAGTCTACTAATCATCTCTTAAGTTTGCTATGTCTGTGAAAACTGTCAAATTTTAATTTAAATCACTGTGTGTTTCATTTCTAGGGTACAGTAAAATCACCTTAATCCAATCTGGAATTGATTTGATTAGAGCTGAGTTTTAGTCTTATGAGGGCTGGCCCATTTCCATTTGTCCTTACACATAAAGAACAAATACAGCCCTTCAGAGATCCCAGGGATATTCAACAGAGTCCTTCTCTTTACTGAAACCTAAATTCTACTTTTTGTTTTCACTGCAAGATGTTAGCTTCTTGCCACTGCCTAGCTAATGTCAACTGCCTCCAAGAGAATGGCAGAGCTGGGTGAGTGGGGGGCGGGGTTCATTTCTTAATAGACTTAATTCTACAATTTTTTGTTCCTTCACTTATTACTGATTTCATAGCTCTTATGTCTTCAAATAAATGAATTTGTATTTTTTAAAACATTTGTTTTTTAGTTGTAGGTGGACACAATATCTTTATTTTATTTTTATGTAGTGCTGAGGATAGAACCCAGTGCCTCACACATGCTAGGTGAGCGCTCTTTCCTCTAAGCCACAATCTCAAGGTTTTCTAATTCTTTTCAGCAGAAAAGCGTGTATAAGCAACCATGTCACAATCAAAATCAAAAGTTCCATAAAAATTATACAGTATGTCAAATTTCAGTAAATCCAAGATCCATTTCCCAAAGGTGCCTCTGGCCACCTTTTCTATTGATGGTGCTGACTACTAGCCCAACCAGGCCCTATTTATACTCCTACAAATAAACTGTTTGGCCTCCATCATGCCAACCTGAACTACATGAATGGGCTGATTCCCTGGACAGGCCCAAATTGCCTAAGGGATTATAGTTTGCTAAGAAAAATGGGTCTGCTTAAATATATGGGATATGTGGCCAAACTGCCTAACTATTAAAAAGACATCATTGGGGCTGGGGTTGTGGCTCAGTGGTAGTGCACTTACCAAGCATTCGTGAGGTACTGGGTTCAATCCCGGCACCACATAAAAATGAAACAAAATAAAGTACTGTGTCCATCTACAATTTAAATATATATTTTTTTTAATTTTTTTAAAGACATCATTGATAGAGTTCCTGCAGCAATTCCTGGGAATCTGGAGATATGGAAACCACTTCTGAACAGGTGTGCAATCACACCAATGGAATATTAACATGGAGATGTCTACTGAAACCATGCTCAAACCATGGGGGTCATACCTCTGAGGTCATAACTTAAGTCTAGAAAGAATTGTGATCTGATATCCTCTATGTTTCTCATGTAGGTCGCAGATTCCTTTCTATTCCCCCACACCTGGTCCCTTTTGCACATTGCCACTTCCCTTCCCACCCACACAGGAAGGAAGGAATTCAAGTTGGGGATGGCACCAGAAGATCTAAGAAATGACCATCTCCCAAATTAACAAATTAATTTTAACTCCCAAAGAACACCTGGAATGTAGCCTTTGAATAATCAACTCTTTACAAACCCCTGTGGTCCTTTGCTAGAAAGGCAATAAAACTTCTTTTTCCTTTTTCTCAAAACTATGTCCATGTTACTGGATTGACACTGGGGACAAGGACTGAGTTTTCAGTAACATTATCATTTAGCACAGTTTCATTCCTAGGTATTTATCCAAAGGAAAAAAAAAATAGTTCTACAAACACTTGTAAAAAAAATATTCAAATATTTACATCATGTTTATTCCCTATAGCAAAGAAAAAAACTGGAATAAAAGAACTTGTGATTGCCTGACTTAGGCTTACTGAGTGACCTATGAGTACTCATCAGTGAACTGAAATGGATGAAAGTTATGCAGCTTGTGAATTTATTGTTATTCAATAAATTCTAACATTGTGGAAAGACACAAATACATTCTGTTTATGTTAATAGCACAACTTACTTACTATATTCAGCCACCTCCCAAGCTCCAAGGAGGGGAAGAGGGCTGGAGATTAAATTGATCACCAGTGACCAATGATCTAATCAATTATGCCTAAGTAAGGAAGTTTCCATAAAAATCCAAACCGAAAAAGATACAGTGGCACATGTCTGTAATCCCAGTGACTATGGAAACAAAGGGATCACAAGTTCAAAGCCAGCCTCAGCAACTTAGCAAGACCCTGTCTCTAAATAAAATATATTTTCATTATGCTCAGTGGTTAAGTGCCCCTGGGTTCACTCCCTGGTACCAAAAAAAAAAAAGCACATGAAAGAAGATGGCACCTCTGGAGAGGTGCTCGTGGAAACTCCATGCCTTTTTCCTATAAAACCCTCACACACATCTCTTCATACATATCCTAAAAAACCACTAAATATTCAATAGTGTTACCTTGAGATCTGTTGGCTGCTTTAGAAAATTCACTGAAACCCAGGAGGGGGTTAAAGGAGCCTTGATTTATAGCCAGTTGGTCCTAAGTTCTAGAGATCCCAAAATGCTACTGTCATTTGAAGCAGGGGACAGGCTTGTTGGACTATGCCCTCAACCTGCGGGGTCTTTCACAAACTCCAGGTAAATAATGTGAAAGTAAATAAGAGGATACACAATTACTCTCCACTGCAGAACTGCTTGCTTGTTCTGGGATCACAAGTCTTTTATGTTGATTACTGTTGAGTGACAATATAGAAAACACTGAACTTACTATTTCTAGATACTCTGAATTTACAAACCAGACAAGGATATGCATTTTTACCAGCCGAATTCAACATTTTATTGCCTATCCTCTCAACTGCAATATTAAAGGAAAAAGAAAAATAGATTCGAAAGAAAGAAAAAAAAATTCTGTCATTACTTGAAGATGGTATAATTGAGAACATGGAAAATTCAAACATGTGTAAGCTAGAATTAATAATTTAATATCTCAAAATAGTCAAATAAAAAGATCTATATTTTTAAAAATTAACTATATTCCTATCCTAGCAAAAGAGTTAGAAACAGAAAACCAAAACTATCCAGAAAATCAAAACTATCATTTATAAGCTTATCAATGAATATCAAAGACTCATAAACAAGTTTAATGAAACATGAACAACATTTCTACATTAAAGACTCTTTTTTTAGTACCTTTATTTATTTATTTGTTTTTATGTAGTGCTGAGGATCGAACCCAGAGCCTCAAAGTGCTAGACGAGCACTCTACTGCTAAGCCACAATCCCAGCCCTAAAGACTCTTTTAAAATTAGTGAATTAACACATACAGAGTCACCTGATTTGTACAAAAGTCCCTTGTCAATAAAATGTAAAAAAGGTAGTCTATAGGATAAAGGACACTGAGAAACCACAAAGAATAAATCAACTTTGAACCATACTTCAGAAACATAAAATAATCAATATCAGGTGAATCACAGACCTAAATGGAAAGATTTTTTTTTTTTTGAACGATTACAGGAAGAATTTCTAAGATTATAGAAAAAATGTTAATGGTCTTAAGGTTAGAAAAAAATTCCTAAAAGAAGCACTAAAAACAATAATCTTAAAGAAGAGTTTAATTTAACTGAATCTCATATAAACTAAGGATTTCTGTTCAATACAAGATTTATTACGAGAGGGAAAAGCCATCCCACTCTTTCACTATATACACACCATATATCCACAGAAACCACTCATATGTAGAATACACCAATAAGTTTAAAATCTGGTATCGATATGCCACCTGTTTCATTCTTCCTGCTTAGAATTGCTTTAGCTATTCTGGGTCTCTTATTTTTCCAGATGAATTTCATGACTGCTTTTTCTATTTCTGCAAGGAATGCCATTGGGATTTTGACTGGCATTGCATTGAACCTATAAAGTGCTTTTGGTAATATGGCCATTTTAATGATATTAATTCTGCCTATCCATAAGCAAGTATATCTTTCCATCTTCTAAGGTCTTCTTCTATTTCTCTCTTTAGGGTTCTGTAGTTTTTGTTGTATAGGTCTTTCACCTCTTTTGTTAGGTTGATTCCCAAGTATTTTATTTTTTTTGAGGATACTGTGAATGGGGTAGTCGTCCTCATTTCCATTTCAGAGGATTTGTCACTGATATACAGGAATGCCTTTGATTTATGCATGTTACGCAGCACTAAAAAATAACAAGATCATAGCATTTGCAGGGAAATGGATGGCAATAGAGCAGATTATGCTAAGTGAAGTTAGCCAATCCCTAAAAAACAAATGCCAAATGTCTTCTCTGATATAAGGGGGGTGACTCAAAATAGAGTAAGGAGGAAGAGCATGAGAAGAAGATTACCACTAAATAGGGAAGAGAGGTGGGAGGGAATGGGAGGGAGAAGGAGAATTGCACGGAAGATGGAAGGAGACCCTCATCGTTATACAAAATACATGTATGATGTGAGGGGGAAGAAAAGAGAGAGAGAGAGAGAGAGAGAGAGAGAGAGAGAGAGAGAGAGAGAGAGAGAAATATGTCACATTAGATTGGGTAGAGAGAGGTGATAGGAGGGGAGGGGGGATAGGAAGGGTAGCAGAATAGATACTAGTATTGCTGTATATATATATACGTGGCCGTATAATCAATGTGATCCTGCAACCTGTACACGTGGAAAAATGAGAATTCATACCCCATTTGAATCAAATGTATGATATGTTAAGATCATTGTATTGTCATGAGCAACTAATAAAAAAAAAAAAGAATACACCAATAAGTCACACAACCCACCCAGCTGGCTCCTGGCTTCTCAACCCCCAAATGTTCACTTGTTCATAAGGGATATCCAAGTGATATGAAATGATATGAAAATAAGTGCTGAACTTTAAGAGGAAATACAAAATGAAATCACAAAAAAAAAGTTAACTCAACTTTTTTTTTTTTTTTTTTTACCAAAAATTGGTTGAAGTCAGAAAATAAGCCAAGCATTAGTAAGGCTTTGAAACAACTAGGAACTAAATACACTGCCAGTGGGAGTATAAATCAATAAGCACTTGCAAAATTACTTGGCACTATATACTGAAGCTTAATATGCCTACTGTGACCCAGCAATCCCATTCCTAAGTTTATATCAAACTTAAATGAGTGCCTAAATCTCACAAAGACAAGTACAAGAATATTTGTACAAGCATTATTCTTAATTCCTATAAATATCTTGAATGTTCAACAACACTAGTATGAATAAATAACATAGCTATACTCATTCAAAGAAATACTGTACACCAATGAAAAACAAGAATGGATTATAAAAGTATAACGTGATACAAAAGACTCCAGAAACAAGAGTATATAGCACCTAACTCCATTTATATAAAACTAAAAAAACAGGCAACATAAATCTATGATAGGAGTCAGAATACAGGATTAACAAGGAACTGGTTATTCAAACAGAGAGCAAGAGCCTATTTGACTGCTATAAACGGTCTATCTTGAGCAGCACAATGATTATACAAGTTCATACAAAATGTAATAATCCCTCAAGTCATATATTTAATTACTTTTTTAAAAAATGTTAAGACCTCGGGCTGGGGATGTGGCTCAAGCGGTAGCGCGCTCGCCTTGTATGCGTGCGGCCCGGGTTCGATCCTCAGCACCACATACAAACAATGATGTTGTGTCCGCCAAAAACTGAAAAATAAATATTTTAAAAAAAAAAAAAATGTTAAGACCTCAAAATAAACATATTTTGGACAAATAAAATAGGCAATTTACTCACAGCAGACATGCACTAGAGAAATAATATAGAGAAAAATACTACAGAGAACGTCTAGGTCAAAAGGGAAATCATTCCAAAGTGAAGCATATGAATGTGAAAAAGCATGTGAATATAAAGAACAAGAGAAAATAAAATGTTGATAAATCTGAATAAATAGGAACAGTATAATCATATCTTTTGGGATTTAAAATACATGTAGAACTAAAATAATGACAGCAATAACCAAATAAAAGTAGAAATCAGGTATATGGTAATGGGTAACATACAGATTTAGCAAAAATAGGGGTAATGTAAAACACTCCAATAATCTAAGAAAAAGTAAAAAATGGAGAAAAATCATACAGAATGGACAAGATAAATGTCAACTGACTATACATGCTCCAATTAAAAGACAAAAGATTTTCAAAACAGATTGAAAACAAACATCTAACCATAGTCTACTTAACAGTAAATATGCCATAATGTTATAGAAAGCTGAACTTGAAAGAATGGGAAAAGATTTTAATGTGAATACAAATAAAGAATTACATGGCTTGGGGCTGGGGTTGTGGTCAGTGGTAGAGTGCTCGCCTAGCATGCATAAGACACCCCGGGTTCGATCCTCAGCACCACATAAATGTAAAATAAAAATATTTAAACTTAAGAATAAATATTTTAAAATAAAAAATAAAGAATTACAAGGCTCTATTAATATCAGATTAAAAATTTTTATCAAAAAAAAGTACTATAGAGGTTACAGAGAACATTCCATACGATAATGATAAAAGAGTTAATCAGAAAGATATAACTATTTGTTATCAGCAAAAACTGAGAGGAATAACTACCAAAAAAAAAAAAGCAAATCCTCTCAGGAAATGACAGATCAAGAGAAAACACAAAGAAAATGAAAAACTTAAGCAAAATTAATGATTTTGACCTGATATTTATAGAATACTACACAGCAAATCTCAAAGACTACTATCATACAGCATATATCCTCTAAACACTTGAAAATTATATAACTCAATGAAAATCCTCCAAATGTTTAAAAAGTGAGAAATAAGCTTCTAAACTCTCAGATGCAACACAAAACACATTTAAAATATAAAATCGCATTGGAAATGACACTGCATTTGGGGGCAAAACAATAATGAAAATGCAATGTATCAAAACTGGTCAGCTGTAGCTAACATTGCTTAGAAAAAAATACACAGCCTTAAATGTACATTTAAAATGAGGTGATAAACCATCGATAAATGAACAGATTTTTAAAATGTGGAATATATACATAATGGCATTTTACTCAAACATAAAGAAGAATGAAATTATAGCATTTTCTGGTAAATAGATGGAAAGAACAAGGCAGTCACAGAAAATCAAGAACCATGTTTTCTACCATGTGGAAGGTAAAGCAAAATAAAGGAAATAAGGAGGGGAAAATCAGGTATCATAAAGCTACAGGAAAAATCAGTGGAGTATGAGAAAAGAGATGGACAAGGAAGGAGCAAGGATGATAAAGGAGAGAAACTATGTAATGAATTTAACAAAATCATATTACATATAAAAAAATAAAATCATTTTACATATATAGTCCCTGCATATATAAATATACCACAGGGAATTTCACCTTTATTCTTAAGTAGAAAGAACCAATCAAAAATAAATAAATGAGCCGGACATGGTGGTGCACGCCTATAATCTGCAGCTTGGGAGGCTAAGGCAGGAGGATCATGAGCCCAAAGTCAGCCTCAGCAATGGGGAGGCAGGGAGGCGCTAAGCAACTCAGTGAGACCTGGTCTCTAAATAAAATACAAAATAGGGCTGGGAATGTGGCTCAGTGGTTGAGTGCTCCTGAGTTCAATCCCCAGTACCTAAATAAATAAACAAACAAACAAACAAACAAGAGTAAGGAAGATCAGTAAAATAAAGGAGAAGGTGGGGAGAAAGGGGAAACACAGGAAACGGAAGACTGAAATCAAATTCCATGCATGTTATGATTTTGTCAAAATGAACCCAACTACTCTGAATAGCTATAATGTTTCCAATAAAAGAAAAAGGCTAGAAACCAATGTTCTAATCCATTTCAATGAATTAGAAAAAAATACAGTAATTGAAAACCAAAGAGTAGAAGAAAATATTAAACAGCAGAAATTAATGAAGCAGAAAACAAGCTCACAGTAGCAAAACTCAAAAAGCCAGAAATTAATTAATTGAAAAGAAAATAAAACTGATAAGCCGCTAGCAAGACAAATCAAAAATAAGATTAATAAATGTTCATTTGAATCAACACATGATCCATATGGTATTAAGTTTTGAAAATGAAATGATACAGATAAACTTATCAAAATTGACACATAACAGAAAGTAGTCTTGTTTCCATTTTTAAAAATTAAATATATTATGTTAGACTGTCGAACCAGCAACTTCCAAGCCAAATAGCTTCATAAATGAAAACCTATAAGCATGTAAGGAAAAAAACAAGAGGGAGTACTTACTTCCCTCTTCTTATGGGACCAACATAATCAAGATACCAAAATCTGATCAGGACATTTGAAGCAAGAAAATTACAGACCAATTTCTCTCAAGAAATAGGCGCAAAAATCTAACAAAGGGGGGAAAAACAGATAAAAACAACAGCACATCAAATCCACTAATACATTAAAAAATAACAATAGATAATAATGAAGCTGGGCTTATTTTAGGAATACAAATTTATTTGTTCAACTTTTGAAAATAAATAAATAAACATGTATAATTCAACACAATAACCAAGTAAAGGAAAAAAGAATACAAGTGTCTCAAATGATGCAGATAAAAAGTATTTTATTAAAATTCAACAAAATTCAGGCTGGGATTGTGGCTCAGTGGTAGAGCACTTGCCTAACATGTGTGAAGCACTGGGTTCGATTCTCAGCACCACATACCAATAAATAAATAAAATTTTAAAATTTGTCAACAACTAATAAAAATATTTTTTTAAAAAATTCAACAAAATTCATGATTTTAAAAGTATAATCAAGGGGCTGGAGTTGTAGCTCAGTGGTAGAGCACTTGCCTTGTTACACATGAGGCACTAGGTTCAATTCCCAGCACCACATATAAACAATAAGCAAATAAAATAAAAGGTCCATCAACAACTAAAAAAAATATTTTAAAAAAAACGTATAATCAACTCAACTTGTTATGTTTGAATATGAGGTGTCCCCTAAAAGCTCCTATGTTGATTGATGCAAGAATATTCAGAGGTAAAATGATTAGATTATGACGGTTGAAACCTAATCAGTCCATTCTAGCTTGAATGAATTAACAGGGTGATAACTGTAGGCAAGTGGGACAAGACTTTGCAGTCTTAAAAACTTGCAGTTTGGGCTAGGATTATGGCTCAGTAGTAGAGCGCTTACCTAGCACATGTGAGGCACTGGGTTCAATTCTCAGTACCATATATAAAAGAATGAATAAAACAACAATAAAATTGACAACTAAAACTATATTTTTTTTAAAAAAAACTTACATTTTGACCAAAAAAGCGTTTGGAAAATAGGGGCAAAGGAAGATGTGCTGTTAAAGACATTATGAAACTAAAGAGAAGTTAAGTACTTTGCAGATACAACAGGAAAGGTGTCTTGAGGACATCACAGGAATTTGCAAGAGCATACCCATTACAGGTTCAATGTTATAGAAGGGAAAACTAAAGGAAAAAATCCTGAGGGCACATTGCTCACAATGGGAAGTGGGTGGGGTTATTTTACCATAATTGGCATTGCAGGCAGGCACTCAGAGGTGGCAGAAGCTGTGATCCCAGGAGGCTCAGCTACTGTACAAGCTGACAGCAGACCTTGGTAGCATGCATGTGGTGCTGGTTCTGCAGGAATGTAGGATGCTGAAGTTAAGGGGTCATGGAAGCTTCTATTGAGATTTCAAAGAAGCCCTAGAGGGTAGGCAAAGTATAGGAGGGCCAGAATTCCTACGGGGCTGCCCCTTGAGAGGGTGATGCATGAAGCTGTGAAGGTGAAGCCAAAGCTAGAATAGAGGCCCAAGGAATTAAGAGATTATAGTAATGTGGACAGTGTGCCAAGAAAAGTTGCTGGCTGCAGAGAGAGCCAGGCTAAAAGAGAGGCCATGTGGGCTGCAATAGGCAAAGTCTAAAGTGAGGAACTACCCAACTCCTTTGAAGAGCATAACTCTCCACTATGTCCTAGATGATGTACGTGGAGTTGTGGGACTTGTTTGCATAGCTTGGTTTCATTGGTTCCATCCCTTCTTTCTATGACCCTCTTCTTCTCTTTTGAAATGGAACAATCATTATGTGCCATTGTGTACTGGAATATGTAACTTGTTTTGGATAGAGTTCACAGCCAAGAGTCTGCCTTGAGTACTCAGATAAGACTTTGGACTTGAACTTTTGGGCAATGCTGAAACTGTTAATATTATGGGGACACACTGCATTGTGAGATGGACATGGGCTTTTGGGGGCCAGCAGCAGAATGTTATGGTTTAGATATGATGTGTCCCCTAAAAGATACTATCTTAATGCAGGGATACTCAGAGGTGAAATGACTGGGTTATGAGAGCTGCAGCCTAATCAAAACATCCTACTTTGAACAAACTGAGTAACTGTAAGCAGTTGGTAAGGAGGTAGATCACTGGGGACATGCCCTGGAAGGGTTCATCTTCCCTGCAGCCCTTCAGCCTCTTTTTACTCTGCTTCCAGGCCTGGCTGCCTTGAAGTAAGCAGAGTTTCTCTACCCCACCCCCTTCCTTACCTGATGTACTGATGTTCTGCCTCACTTTGGGCCCAGAGCAATGGAATCAGACCACCATGGAATAACACTCTGAAACTGTGAGCCAAAATAAACTTTCCCAGGTATTTTGGTCACAGTAATGCAAAGCTGACTAACACAATTGCTAGCTCTAAGGGCAATAAATAAGATTCAATTAATTGCAATTATATTTTCAATAATTAGTAAATGGAATTTAATAAACCATTATAATTAAAATAACATCAAGAATATCACACATCCAGGAATAAATATGCAGAAATATGCAGAAATACTCTATATGGACTGAAAATTTATTGAAATTTATAGAGCCCTAAATAAATGAAGGAATATACCATATCCATGGATTAGCTGCCTCAATATTAAGATTTTAATTATCAAACTGATTTCAAATTTCAATGCAAAACAAATTCAAATTTGAGCAGCAGTGCATGGTGGGGAGATTATAAATGAGTAGAAATTGAAAAATTGATTCAAAATAATATGAAAATACAATGGAAGGAGAGACGGGCTGGTGGGGGAAGAAGTCAGGTCATATGTACTATCAGATATCAAAAGTTCCTATAAACTAATTTAGAACAGTTTAGCACAAGGAAGCACAATCAGACCAAAGAAGAGTCCAGAAAATTAATCATATTTACATTAACATATGAAACATCTTAGAAAACAACTGATAGAGAAATATTTCATTTAAGACTTATATTTTCCAATCAACCACATCAATTACAACAGCAAGGAAATATTTCAGTTAAATTATCTCACAACTGTATTAAACACCTTCTAAAACAATTAGCAAACATTCTATAAAATCTTCATCTCTTACCTCCCCAAAAGCTCCTCGACCAATCACCTTTAATATTTCAAAGTCTTCTCTATGTAATCGCATTTGTTTCACTTTAGAAGTAAATGGTTTAGCTGAAACAAAAGAGCAACATCAATTACTTTCTTAGAAATGTGATGCAAATTACATATGCAATAGATATGAGTATTACTTACACAATAAAAATTCAAATTATGATTAAGAATTAAGCCAAAATAGCCCAGCACAGTGCATGCCTATAATCCCAGTGGCTCAGGAGACTGAGGCAAGAGGATCACAAGTTCAAAACCAGCCTCAGCAACTTAGTAAGGCTCTGAGAACTCAGCAAGAGCCTGTCTCCAAATAAAATATAAAGAAGGACTGTGGATGTGACTCAGTGGTTAAGTGCTCCTGAGTTCAATCCCTGGTACAAAAAAAAAGCAAAAGTATGTAAAATCTCATCAAACTACACAGCCCTCCAAATAACCTGACACTCAAATTATAAGCATATAAACTATGCCTCTGCCTCATTACTGACACTAAACTACTGCTATTTTATAACCCAGTTTGGTTCTTAAAGAATACTTTTATATATACATCTTCCTCTAAGCAATATTCTACTTATCTAAAAGACCAGAAATCTAGATATTTTAATCCTATGAACATAACTGCAAAACTGAAAAGAAAAACTACTTAAGACTTCAACTCACTCCAGTCAGAAGAATGGCAATTGTCAGGAATACAAATAATAATAAATGCTGGTGAGAATGTGGGGGAAAAGGTGCACTCAAACATTGTTGGTGGGACTGAAAATTAGTATGATCGCTTTGGAAAGTAGTGGGGAGATGCCTCAAAAAACTAGGAATGGTCTCATTGGAGTATTGATTTTATTACCTAATATATTCTAGAATGCCACATGTTCTGCTGGGGATAAAACTGCGCAATAAATGTCAAGTCTCTGTTTAAAAAAACAAAAAAATAGGAATGGAACCACGATATGACCCAGCTATCCCACTCCTTGGTCTTTATCCAAAAGAATTAAAATCGGCATACTATAGCAATACAGCCACACAATCCACAATAGCTAAATTATGAAATCAACTGAGGTACACGAAAATATATGACTGGATTAAGAAAATGGTATTTGCCAAGAAATGGATGGAAATGGAGAAAACCATGCGGCCAGACTCAGGAAATCAAGGGTCAAATGTTTTCTCTCATATGTGGACATTAAAGCAAAATTAAGGGGAAAAGGTAGTCAGGGAGGGGATCTGATACAATAAAGATATAGAGAAGACAGTGGAGTAGAAGAGAGGGAGGGAGAAAGGGATGGGGGGGGGACAAGAAACAAATCTAACAGAGTCATGTTATATACAAATATAAATGGCCAAAAAAGGAATATCTCATTTATGTATATGGAAAAAGTATCAATCAAAAATAATAAAAAGGGTGTGAAAGAAAGATCAGTAGAACAGAGGAGAAAGAAAAGGGGGAGGGAGTAGGGGAGGAAAGGGAAGGAGAAATAGGGATTGAAAATAAATTCCTTGTATGTATAATTATGTCAAAAGGAACCCAGATGCTATGTACAAATACAATGCTCTATTTAAAAAAAAAAAAAAAAAAAGACAAGGTAAAGAAACTGTAAAATTTCCTTTTGGTAAGCATATGATTGTCAGCTGGGCGCAGTGGTGCACCCCTGTGATCCCAGCAACTCAGGAGGGTGAGGCAGGAGCATGACAAGTTCAAAGCCAGCCTTAGAAACTTAGCAAGGCCCTGCCTCTAACTATCAAAAAAGGGCTGGGGATGTGGCTCAGTGGTTAAGTGCCCCAGGTTCTATCCCCAGTAACAAAAAAAAAAAAAAGAATATGACTGTCAAAATAGTGTGTTAGCAACAAAGGATGACAGTCTTTTCAAAATAAAAATGAATAATATCTTGCCCTGAAGTAGTAGCATATACCCTAAAAGCATAAAGCAAATGAATACTGTAAGATCATGAATAATTAAGATTAAAGATAATAAGGATTACCAGGTACACAAATTTTATGGGAGCCTACAGTAGTAACATAAATTAAGTACCCCTGAAATTTTTTTCCCCCCGGAACCTGTGAGAATACAAATCTCAGCTCCTTGTACTTATCATATTCCTTTGACATGGCAAAACTATTCTATTTCCAGGCATTCAAAAATAGGTTGCTTACATCACAAATTTCTTCTCAATATTCAATGTTTACTAATCACTGACTATTCCCTACATGCCAAGCATTTTACAGGATGCTGGAGATACAAAAATGACTAAAACAGGCCTCATATTTGGGTAAATAAATTATACAGTAAGTGTGATTCCATATAAAACTTTCAGTGTGGTTGAACACAAATTGCTGGTAAACAAAAACGTTTATCACCTTACAAGAAATCACAGAAATGCAAATTAACTTAACAGGGATATTCAATTATTTATCAACCAAATATGCCAAAAATTTAAAAATCTGAAACAACCATAGGTCGGCAAAAATGTGAATAACAGGTACTATCATACATAATAGATGGAACTATTAACTATAATCTTATATAGAGAATTGGGGGGCTTTTATTTATTTATGGAGGGGCGTCTTTTAACATGGCCTATTTCTTGAGTAGACTTTAAAAGGTGAACCCTTTTTTTTATATTTAGAGATCAACCTTGTTTTTTTTAAGTATACAGCTGTGTTTTTTTAAATATACAGCTGAAACTGCTTTGATTTTATTTAGTAATTTTACATCTGTGTTTATAAACATAGTTTGTCTACAATTATCTTTTTTCTGTACTGCCTTCATCTGGTTTGGCACCAATGATATGTACAAACCTTTCTTTCCTATTTGGTGAAACAGTATCATTCCAGGTTGCTAAAGGATGTCAATGTGAAAACAAAACTATAAAACCTTTAGAAGACTACAGTTAACTATGACTTTAAGGTCTAATAAACTTGTAATAGTGAAAACATCTAGCATAGGTGTCTTTTAGGTGGACTTTTGATAATTGATTTTTTCACATTATTATCCATGTTTTCTATTTCTACATTCAACAATTAGATTAATTATATTTTCTATACAATGCATGCATATATCAAAATTCAAATTTATGTGAATAAGGTGATTAATAATAATCTTTTGTTTTGGGGTTTGAGTTTTGTTTTTGTTTTTTTCTTTTTTATTGGAGATTAAATCCAGGGGTGCTTTACCACTAAATTACATCCCCCAGTAATTTTTTTTTCAATATTTTTTGTAGTTGTAGGTGGACACAATACCTTTATTTTTATTTATTTATTTTTATATGATGCTGAGGATCAAACCCAGTGCCTTGCTCATGCTAGGCGAGTGCTCTACTGCTGAGCCACAATCCCAGTCCTTTTTATTTTGAGACAGGACTGGCTAAATTGTCACAGCTGATCTTGATCCTCCTGCCTCAGCTTCCAGAGTCACTGGAATTACAGTTGCATATACCTGGCTTTTTTGTCTTTAAAATGCTACTCTATGGATAGGTTTGGTATGTATTTAGTAACTATTTACATGGGTCTGTTTTCCTTGTTTTTAATTACCAGTATTATGAAAATCTGCATATGTTATAATCTTTTTTTGCAAATATATACTTACATTTGTTGATTCTTTCTAAATTTGTGGGGGGTTTTTTCTCTTTAAGAAAATTCTTACCTGAATTTATATAAAACATCAGAAAAAGAAAGTAGAGACTAATACCATCCCCTACCACCAACATAAATAAATAAATACTAAGCCATTTTGATACTAGACAAAAAGAGACATTACAGCAAAAAGTTATCAGTAGGAGAGAGATAAAAGGAGGCCATATATATGATTTTTTAAAGTGTTCAACTAACCAGGACATGAGTCTAAACATGTATGTAACTAATAATATGATCTCGAATTACAGAAAGCCAAAATTTAGAAGACACAAATTCACATTTCTAGAAAGTTTATCTCTCAGTAATCAATACTTTTTTTTTAAAAAAAGGTAATATAATTGAACAATATACATATATAACACTCAGTACCTAAGAGTTGAAGAATATATTTTCTAACACACATTGAAACTACAGATTTTGATAACATGTCAAGTCATAAAATCCAAAGTATTGGGAACATAAAAACCAAATGTGCATGTACAGAGTAATTGATAAAAGGTAGATTAGAAGAAAAGCCCCAAAACTCTGAAATTCAAATGATAAAAGTAATAAGATAATTAGAAAAAGAGAACTACCCCATATTTTTAAAAAATAGTATTTATCAATATTTCCAGGATATAGCCTAAAACAGTACACTTACACACACAAAAAAAAATAGAGCCTTCAATATTTACACTGGGAAAGAAAGAGCTAGAAATTAAAGTGTTAAACATACAACATAAAACACTAAGCCCAGCAAAGTGGTATACACCTGTATGCCCATCATACTTAAGAGGCTTAAGTGGGAGGATCACTAAGTGGGAGGAAATACAAAACCAGCATGGGCAACAAAATGCAATCCCATATTTCTTTCTTTTTCTTTCTCTCCCCACCCTCCAAAACCATTAGACAAAGAGAATTCAAAGTAGAAAGAAGAAAGCAAAAGCATTAGGGAATAAAATTATTTAAATTGAAAATAAACATAATAGGGTTGGGATTGTAGCTCAGTGGTAGAGTGCTTGCTTTGCACGTGTGAGGTGCTAGGTTTGATCCTCAGCACCACCTAAAAATAAATAAATAAAATATAGATGTTATGTCCATATACAACTAAAAAAATTAAAAATAAACACATAATAGAAAGGATTAACGAGGCCTTGAAAAGACTAATAAAACCAAAGAAAGAAAAAACAAAAAACAAATCTGAGAATGAGAAATTAAGACAAAACTACAACACCATTAAGCAAAGAGCATAAACAATCTAATTCAATAAATTTGAAAACACAGAAGTAAAAAAATTACTATAAGGAACAACCCATTTAAAAAAAATCTGAATTGCCATAAGTCAAATCAATACTTTTAAACCTTCTACAAAGAAAACACCAATCTTGAACAGCTTTCCAAGTTCAAATAAGAAAACACACACACACACACACACATACACACACACACCCATTAACACACA
This sequence comes from Marmota marmota marmota, assembly GCF_001458135.2. Lineage (NCBI taxonomy): Eukaryota > Metazoa > Chordata > Mammalia > Rodentia > Sciuridae > Marmota > Marmota marmota. The sequence goes on along the minus strand of NW_026000016.1, from coordinate 21,466,183 downwards.
TGCTGAAGGCACTGAAGTAATGACAAACATGTATCATTCCAGGGTCATAATATCTACAATTTATCCTTAGATGGTTCAGCAAAAATATGTGTGCATGTATATTATTTGGAGAGAACAAACAGCAGCACAAATGTGGCCAAATACTAAAAATAAGTAAATCTAGAAGACTATTTGAGAGCTCATTATACTTACAAATTCTAATACTGTAATTTTGACAATAAAAGTTTTAAAACAGATTTCTAGACTAAAAAACAAAAGAGTAAATAAAATCATCACCATTAGCGGATCAATCAAAATGAAAGGAAATGTATATTACAGGCCACTGACATGTGCCTGTAATCCCAGCAGTTTGGGAGGGTGAGGAGGAGGACTGCAAGTTCAAAGTCATCCTCAGCAACAGCGAGGCACTAAGCAACTCAGTGAGACCCTGTCTCTAAATAAAATACAAAATAGAGCTAAGGATGTGGCTCAGTGGCCTAGTGCCCTGAGTTCAATCCCTGGTACCACTCCCCCAACCAAAAAATAAAAGATTTTTCTATCAAGGTTAAACCTGTATTCTGAGTTTCCTAATAGGTATCAAAAATGTGTGTGCTGTAATCTAAACCAGGTAGTTGAAATGTAGCCATTTTGAGTCTCCCACCCCAATATATCTCCCTTTGTCCTTAATCTTCCAATCATAATGCCAATAGTGTAATAGGTGATCCAATCCTAACTATAGCCCTTCCCCTCACCTTCCTCAATTTTAAAATGGTCAATCAAGTAGACTGTAACCCCGAACTCCTCCAATCAGAGCAAGGGGCAGTGCTGCATTACAGATTGCCAAAATTTTTTGGGAGCATGCTCTTCTGCACAAGTAAACTTGATGAGTAACTTTTGAGTATGTGTCTGATTTCGTGCAGTACCCCAATATTTCTAACATGAGGAATAAGAAATGTGTTACAGCCAACAATACCTCAATTCAAACTTACTTCTCCTACCCTTACAAAACATATTCAATGGGGGAAAGGTGCTCCCCTAAAATCAAGAAGATAAAGATTCCTCCTTCAGCCACTTCTATTCTACTGTAAGTTCTAGCCAATAGCAAACAGGCATGGGATGAGCATTCAAAATGGAAAGGAGAAATAAAGTATTCTGTGTTCACATACATATGAATGCATTTGCATGAAATGGGTAAATCTACAGAGAAGAAAGGAGGCTAGGTGGCTGAGAAAATGGAGTAATGTGAAGCAACTACTAATAAATATGACGATTTCCTTGAGATATGATAAAAATGTTTAAAATTGAATTGTGTTGATGGATGTGTAACAACATGAATATACTAAGAATGTTAATTTAAATTGTATACTTTAAAGGTGTGAATTATATGGGATGCAAATTATAAATCAATAAAACTGCTTTAAATATTAATTGTATTTCTACATATTTGCAATGAACAATTAGAAAAGGATATTTTTTAAAATTCCATTTGCAATAGCATCCAAAACAATAAAGTTACTTAGGAAAAAATTTAACAACAAAGTTGAAAGACTTTCATTTACAAAATATTGCTTAAAAATTTTCAAGACCTAAATAAATGGAAAGACATCCCATATTCTGAATTGGAAGAGTTAGTATTGTTAAGATGACAATGTCACCCAAAGCAATCTACAGGTCGAATAAAACCCCTATCAAAATTGCAATGGTATTTTTAATAGAAAAACTTATTCTAAAATCAAATGGAATCTCCACATACTCTGATTAGCCAACACAATCGAAAGAGAACAAAGTTAGAAATCTCATACTCGTGATTTCAAAATTTGCTACAAAGCTGTAGTAATTAAAACAACATGGTACTGACATAAACATAGACAAACAGATCAACAGATTAAATCAGAGAATCCAGAAATACATCTTCACATATGTGGTTAGTTGATTTCAAAAAGGGTGCCAAGATTAGTGATGAGCAGAGGACAATAAGCAAATTGTGTGGGGAAACTGGCTATCTGCATGCAGAGGAATGAATTGAATCCTTACCTATGCCACATACAAAAATTATTTTGAAATGGATCAAAGATCTAAACTTAAAAGCTTAATCTATAAAACTCTTAGAAGAAAACCAAGAGGAAAATTTGTATGACATTGGGTAGATATAACAGATTTTGTGGATGTGATACAAAAGGCCCAGGCAAAAAAAAGAGAAAACAAACTGAATTTCATCAAAGTCAAATCTTTGCATCAAAAGACACTACATTAGAGCTGGGGTTGTAGTTCAGCAGTAGAGCACTCACCTAGCACATGCGAGTCCCTGGGTTCGATCCTCAGCACCACATAAAAGTAAATAAATAAAATAAAGGTATTGTGTCCATGTACAATGTTGATACATACAGGCTTCTTAGAACTGGAAACAAGAGCCTAACTAAAACCCAAAATCATTATAACATCAATATCCTATACTTAAAAAGGAGCTTTGAACTGGGCACAGTGATATATACTTATAATCCCAGCAGCTTTGGAGGCTGAGGCAGAAGGATCACAAGTTCAAAGCGAGCCTCAGCAATTTAATGAGACCCTAAGCAACTTAGCAAGAACCAGTCTTTTTTTTTTGAAGGCCTGTGGATGTGGCTCAGTGGTAAAGCATCTCTGGGTGCAATCCCTGGTACCAAAAAAAAAAAAAACAGTGCTTTGATTTCTACTCTATCACAGGATCACAAGGTTATCATTAATCATAATTTAGTTCTTCCAAAAGCTAAATCAGAGGTCCAGATAAAAAAAAGTCTGCAGAATGGACACTTTTTAGTGTTCATTTTTTATCAGATCCACAAAATCTGTTATATCTACCCAATGTCATACAAATCTTCCTCTTGGTTTTCTTCTAAGAGTTTTATAGATTAAGCTTTTAAGTTTAGATCTTTGATCCATTTCAAAATAATTTTTGTATGTGGCATAGGTAAGGATTCAATTCATTCCTCTGCATGCAGATAGCCAGAATAGAGACTGCAGAATGGACACGTATTCTAATTTGTGGTAAAAAGGAAAAAGGAACAATTAAATGCCTACAGGTGAGTAGAGTTATCTTGTGTATGCTACTCTAAATAATATAAAGAAAATGAACCAAAACAAAGCTAAGAGTTATAAAAGTATTCAAAATGTCTAGGAAAATTTAAAAGACGCCTTCATATATTGTTATAGTTGAGTTCAAAAATTCAATGATAGAGTCAGAAGATTTACTATTTCCTTGAATATTTCCTATTTCTCCATTGCATTTGAGAAAAATTGATTTTACATTCAATTTACTTCCAAACGTTCATTAGCAATATTTAACAAAAATGCTCTATACAAAGATGTCTTTAAAAATTATTTCTATCCATCAAAAGCCCATTTCAGGCACTGTGATTAAAATAATTTTTTATATTAAAGACAAAATGCAAAAAGACTTTATATTCATTATAACAACTGAAAAAGATTTCATAATCACTATACTATTGTCCTTGACAAAAATTAAGGCTATATAAGGGACCAATTGGGTTTGCTGTATTGCTAGATAAATGACATGCTATTCTAATAGATGCTATATTTAGTAATGCTTCACAAAATACTATACCATCTATTAATGACAATACCTTGAGACTCTCTCCAGTGCTACACAGTTTAGTACCTTCACTTGTGACACATATTTTCTGAGGTATCTGCCATGCTTCCTCCCTTTCCTTCTCTGAAAATCTCCCCCTCAATTCTCAAGGGCAAATCAACTGGAACTTTTCACTATTAATAAAGTTTTTGCAGGTAATCTCATAATATCTCCAGGCCCTACCTTCCTTGCCCTAGTTAAGTGAACCAGTGGAGAAACCAATCTAAACTGGAGAATTAATAATTTAAAACTGAACTCAGAAAAAGTTAAGTCTCTGCAGATGGTTACAAGAATTAGCAAACTGGGGCTGGGGATGTGGCTCAAGCGGTAGCGCGCTCGCCTGGCATGCATGAGGCCCCGGTTCGATCCTCAGCACCACATACAAACAAAGATGTTGTGTCCGCCGAGAACTAAAAAATAAATATTAAAAATTTCTTTAAAAAAAAAGAATTAGCAAACTCAACAGATGTCAACGCAAACATTCCATCATGAGGCTGAAAGCAAAGAAGAAAATCAGTTATGCAGAAAGAAAGAAAAAAAAAACAAGCAGAAACAAGGACAAAAGGAGCTGACAGTTCTCTTACTCTGTATTCCAGTGATTCCGGACATTTGCTTACATTCCTGCCTTTGATTCCTTGAGCACCTGAGATTTATCACAAGAACCTGGTTTTTCTCTCACAGACAGCTGGCTTCCAAACTAATACGCTAATAAATTAGGTATATAAACCCCATTTATTGTCAGGCCTAGAAATTTTATATGATTTACCCGTAGAAACCTGATCAAGAAGTCAAAAGTACTACTATGCTACAGCTGGCTAAGAAGACACACCAACACAAAAGCGATTGGTTTATGTAAATTCTGACATCCTGTCCCAATTTCAAAATGTAATGTGAAGCCAAACATGATGGTGCATGCCTATAATCCCAGCGACCTGAAAGCCCAAGGCAGGAGGATCAAAAGTTCAAAGCCAGCCTCAGCAATTTAGTGAGGCCCTAAGCAGCTTAGCTAGACCCTGTCTCAAAATAAAACATAAAAAGGACTAGGGATGCCTGGCACAGTGGCGAACACCTGTAATCCCAGTGGCTCGGGAGGCTGAGACAGGAGGATTGCAAGTTCAAAGGCAGCCTCAGCAACAGTGAGGCACTAAGCAACTCAGTGAGACCCTATCTAAATAAAATACAAAATAGGGCTGGGGATGTGGCTCAGTGGTTAAGTACTCCTGTTCAATCCCCAGTACCAAAAAAAAAAAAAAAAAAAAAAAGTGAGAAAACAAAATGAATCCCTAATCATTGTCTGTACTCAATCTGTCAAAGTGCTTTCTGAGCAAGAAACTGATTTATTACTAAGGACAAACTTTTCTGATGATAATGATCTTAGCAGCTACCATTTTATTAGAAGCCATCTAAGATATGTATCAAAATAAACACTTGTCATACATTATCTCCCATTCTCATAATCAATTCCATCTTGCTCTTGGATAGGCAGAATTAATATTATCAAAATGACCATACTACCAAAAGCACTATACAGATTTAATGCAATTCCAATCAAAATCCCAATGGCATTCCTCATAGAAATAGAAAAAGCAATCATGAAATTCATCTGGAAAAATAGACCCAGAATAGCTAACACAATCCTTAGCAGGAAGAGTGAAGCGGGTGGTATCGCTATACCAGACCTTAAACTATACTGCAGAGCACTAGTAACAAAAACAGCATGGTACTGGCACCAAAACAGGCTGGTAGACCAATGGTACAGAGTAGAGGACACAGAGACTAACCCAAAAAATTACAATTATATTAGACAAAGGTGCCAAAAACATGCACTGGAAAAAAGATAGCATCTTCAACAAATGGTGCTGGGAAAACTGGAAAACTGCAACAAAATGAAATTAAACCCCTATCTCTCACCATGCACAAAACTTAATTCAAAATGGATCAAGGACCTAGGAATTAATCCAGAGACTCTGCATCTAATAAAAGAAAAAGTCAGCCCCAATCTTCATCATGTGAGATTAGGCCCCAACTTCCTTAATAAGACTCCTATAGCTCAAGAATTAAAACCAAGAATCAATAAATGGGATGGAATGAAACTAAAAAGTTTCTTCTCGGCAAAAGAAGCAATCTGTGAGGTGAACAGAGAGCCTACATCCTGGGAGCAAATTTTTACCCCTCACACATCAGAGCACTAATCTCTAGGGTATATAAAGAACTCAAAAAGCTAAACACCGAAAAAACTTATAACCCAATCCCATCTTACAAAAAATAAATGGGTATATATTTAAAAGTGGAGATTAATTAGCTATCAATAAGTAGCACAGACAGGATTCAAACTCAGACCCGTCAGGATTCAAAAACCTTTCCAATATAATAAGTTTCCTGTTTATTCCCTAAAACTTTGAAATAAACATTCAGATGCTAAAATTAAAAGATTTAAACATGAAATAATTCTAAGAAAAAAAGATTACTTTGAAAAGAAGAGTTCTGATCCCCTTTGACATTATTTAATTAATGCATAAATAAATGAATAATTCTACAAGAAAAAGAATTTAAAGTTCTAATATGAAATTCCAAGGACACCTTGCAAGATATACATTCTTTACTCTCTGAAGCCCAAGATTCAAAGACAGAGTATCCTTCAGTGTTACCCTCTGGCTTCCCTCTCCCTCAACTACTGGCTAGATGGCCACTGGTGATGGTTACCATGGCTTCAGAAAGAAACTTAGAGTAAGTATCCAATGGAAAAGCAGAGTGGGAATGGGAAGGAGGAGGCACACGTGAGAATAAAAGGAATAAAGACAGAATCTGAAGAAGTAAGGTAAGAGGCATAAGAAAGTGCAGGAGAAAGAGATTTTAACCTTCATCCAATATTCTTCCTCCCTTTCCTCTCAAATTCCTCCATTGATGAGTTTCCATTCCATCATTCTTTATCCCCCTTATCCTTTCTATTACATGTCTCTCCACTATGGGCGCTAATGCTAATCTGCGGTAGACTAACATGAGAATCAAGGACTAGTGCCAGGGCCGGGAAAGATAATAATCCATCCATAAGGAAAACAATCAGTGAGCAAAGGGAAAAGTGTGGTTACTAAAGTCACATTAATACTGTTACTAATTATTATCAGGTTCCATGTCTATACTTTGCAACCAATATACATGGTATTCTTATAAAATAAAGTAAAGGGTTATGAAATATCACAATTACACACTACTTACACAAAGAATAAAATTACAAGTGGTATATTTCTAAGATAATTGGCAAGGACAGATACTTGAGGGTAAAAGCTGAGTCTTGTTCACTTTTAAGCAGAAGTATCTTTCAGAATGAATTTTTTTTAAATATTTTAATAATAATTCAAGTTATTACAGAAAAAAATCCAAAACAGTCCATAATATGTATATGGATTTGGCAACATCATAAGCAGAGGTAACATGGATCCTCACAGAGTCATGCAACAAACACAGAAATGCCAAATAAAACTGCATATCATGTTCCCTTTGTCTTCACTAACAACCCCAGATTTTGAGTGGTAGCAGTTTGTTTTGCCCCAGCAAGTGAATTATAATTGGTATATGTAAATCATGTCAATCAAGTTCCTCTTTTCCATTGTTTATTCAGGCAAATGTGTGAAACTTGCTTTATATGATTTGGACCAAAGATATAAAAAGGGCCTATGGGATCCTGGGAAAGGTTTTCTCCCTCATGAGTAAGAAAAACAGTGAGAAGGCCTTTTCCCCAAACACTCCATTTTTTTTACTTAAGCTGTTACTATGATGATGTTTTGACCTACACAAATACATTAATTTTCAGTGATAAACAACAGAACTCTAGGGTCTGGGGTTGTAGCTCAGAGGCAGAGCATTTGCCTTGCATGCATGAGGCCCTGGGTTTGATCCTCAGCACCACATAAGAATAAATAAATAAACAAAGATATTGTGTCCATCTACAACTAAAAAGAATTATTAAAAAAAATTTTAAAAAAAAGAACTCCAAAAGTTATTCCTCCCTTCTATCTGTAACTTTGTATCCATTGACCAACCTCCCAATAAACTTCCCTTCTCTGTACTCTCTTCAGCCTCTTACCAGTCACACTATCTACAGAACAACAGAACTTATCCTTATGTAACTTTGACACCTTTAGCGATCCATTCCTCTATCCTTCTATCCCTCTACCCTTCCTAGCTTCTGGTGACCACTATTCTATCTACTTCTAGATCATCAACTTTTTTAGCTTCTGTGTACATGAGAATATGTAGTATTTGTCTGTGCCTAGCTTATTTGACTTAACATGATGTCTGTTCCATCCATGTTGTCATAAATGACACATATCATTCTTGAGCATGGCTAAATAAAAGTCTACTATGTTGTTTCCAACAAACAACAACACAGTATACTTTTATTCAGCCATACTCAAGAATGATATGAAACTCTAGGCAGAGCAATTAGACAAATGAAAGAAATTAAAGGGATATGAAAGAAAGTAAAGGGATATGAATAAGAAAAGAAAAACTCAAACTATCATTATTTGCTGACGACATTATTCTATACTTAGAGGATCCAAAAACCTCCACCAGAAAACTTCTAGAATTAATAAATGAATTCAGCAAAGTAGCATAAAATACCCATAACTTAAGTGGATTTCTATTCATCATTGATGAATCTTCTGAAAAGAGAAATTAGGAAAACTACCCCATTCACAAAAGCCTCAAAAAAATAAATAAATAAATAAAATACTTGGGAATCAACTTAACAAAAGAGATGAACGACTCCTACAATGAAAACTACAGAACACTAAAGAAAGAAATTGAAGAAGATCTTAAGAGGATGGAAAGATCTCCCATGCTCTTGGATAGGCAAAATTAATATTGTCAAAATGGCCATGTTACCCAAAGCATTATAGAGATTCAATGACAATCCAATTAAAATCCCAATGTCTTTCTCCTCATAGAAATAGAAAAAGCAATCATGAAATTCATTTGGAAAAATAAGAGACCCAGAATAGCCAAAACAATCCTTAGCAAAAAGAGTGAGCAGGAGGCATAACAATACCAGACCTTAAACTACATTACAAAACCATAGTAACAAAAACAGCATAGCACTGGCACAAAAATAGACATGTAAGGGCTGGGATTGTGGCTCAGTGACAGAGCACTTGCCTCACACAAATGAGGCACTGGGTTCAATCCTCAGCACCACATTTTAAAAATAAATAAATAAATAAAGTAATTGTATCCATCTACAACTAAAAAAAAATAGACATGTAGACCAATGGTACAGAATAGAAGACACCAGACAAACCCACATAAATACATTTATCTCAAACTATCAAAGCAGTCCAAAATATACAATGGAAAAAAAGATAACCTCTTCAACAAGTGGTGCTAGGAGAACTGGAAATCCATATGCAATGATATGAAACAAAACCCCTCTCTCGCCATGTACAAAACTCAACTCGAAGTAGATCAAAGACCTAGGAATTAGACCAGAGACCCCAGCGCCTAAGAGAGGAAAAAGTAGGCCCAAATCTCCATCGTGTCAGATTAGGCCTGACTTCCTTAACAAGACTTCTAAAGCGCAAGAAATAAAATCAAGAATTAATAAATGGGATAGATTCAAACTAAAAAGCTTCTTCTCAGCAAAAAAAAACAATCAATGAGGTGAGGAAAGAGCCTACATTTTGGAGCAAATTTTTGCCACACGCATGTCAGATAGAACACTGATTAGTGCTCCAGGATATATAAAGAACTCAAAAAACTTAACCCAAAACAACAAACAACCCAATCAATAAATGGGCTAAGGAGCTGAACAGACACCTCTCAGAAGAAGATACACAATCAATCAACAAATATATGAAAAAATGTTCAACATCTCTAGTAATTAGAGAAATATAGTATGACTACACATATGGTGTGATGAAACATCATATACAACCAGAGAAATGAAAAGTTGTGATGCAAATGTGTACAATGAATCAAAACGCATTCTGCTATCACATATTTGTGGTAAGCCATTCTTATAGACCGTGGCCGCCATTAGAAGATGGCGCCGGCTTCCACTGTGGCCTGTGACAAACAACTCCTAATATGGAGAATTGGCACGCAATCCCTTATCACCCTATGAGAGAGATCCACGTGGCGGCTTGGGATTGGGATGCGGGGGGCTTTATTAAGCTGTGCTTGGGTGTGTCGGGGGTGGGCGCTAGAAGATGATACATGACTCAAGGCCTGAATAAACTGCTGAAAGAAGAATCCTGTGTCGTGTTTTCCCTTGCCGGCGAGGGGTCGCGACATATATTCCTAATTAAAATAATTTTTTTAAAAAGTCTACTATGTACACTGAATTTTCTTTATCCAGTCATCCATCAATGACACCTAGGTTGATTATACTAAGTACTGTGAATATTACTACAGGGCACACTGAAGTGTATATATCTCTTTACATACTGATTTCATTTCCTTTGGATATATATACCCAATAGTGGGATTGCTGATTCATATTGTAGTTCTCTATTGAGATTTTTGAGGAACTCCATACTATTTTCCATAATGGCTGTTCTAATTTACATTCACACCAACAACTTTCTCTGCATCCCACCAACATTTGTTTAAAAAAAAAAGAAAAATTTACTCAGGGGTACTGAACCACTGAGCAACATCCGCAGCCCGATTTTGTATTTTATTTAGAGACAGGGTCTCACTGAGTTGCTTAGCATCTCGCAGTTGCTGAAGTTGCCTTTGAACTCGGGAACCACCTGTCTCAGCCGCCTGAGCCAGTGGGATTACAGGCGTGCACCACCGTGCCCTACAAATTTTTTCTTTTTGATAACAACAATTATAACTGGGCTGAGATTTTTTTCTCACTGTGACTTTGATTTGCATTTCCATGATAATTATGATGTTAAATATTTTTATGTAGCTGCTGTCAACTTATGGTATTTTCTTTTGAGCAAATCATTTTTTTAAATTTATTTTTATGTGGTGCTGAGGATCGAACCCAGGACCTTCGTTTTAATCAGGTTATTCATAGCGTTTTTTTGTTTGGTGATGGAGTTATTTAATATATCTGGATATCAGTCCCTTGTCAGATGAACAGTGTGCAAATATTTTCTCACATTCTGCTGGCTGTCTCTTCACTCTGTTGATCATTTCCTTTGCTGTACAGAAACTTCTTAGTTTGATAAAATCCCATCTTCCTTTTGTTGCCTGTGCTTTTGGGGTCTTATCCAAAAAAATCTGAGCACATAACAATACCTGTTTCCTTATGTTTCCTTCTAGTAGTTTCATTGTTTTAGGTCTTACATTTAGGTAATTTTGACTTAGACTTTGTATATGGCAATAGAGTCATCTAGTGTCATTTTTCTGCATACAGATATAGTTTTCCCAGCACAATTTATTTAAGAGACTGTTCTGATTCAATGTATGTTTGTCAAAATCACTGGTTGTTAGTATATGGATTTATTCCTGGGTTTATGCTGCTCCACTGATCTATGTGTCTGGTTTTAGCCAGTACCATGCTGTTTGAGTTATGATAGCTCTGCAATCAATGTGTTAGAAGTCAGATATTGTGATATTTCCAGATTTATTCTTTTTGTTCAGGATTACTTTGGCTAATCAAAATATTTTGTGGTTCCATAAGAGCATTAAGATTGTTTTCTTCTTTTTCCATGAAGAATGTCATTCCATGAAAATAGCACTGAATCTCACTTTGGGTAGTTTGGACATTTTTAAATATTAACTTTTCCAATCCATGAACATGGAATGTCTTCCAATTTGTGTGTGTGTGTGTGTGTGTGTACATGCATGCACACACAAGTTCTTCAATTTCTTTCAATAGTGTTTAATGATTTTTCATTACAGACAGTTTTCAATTCCTTCATTAAGTTTGCTCCCAAGAATTTTATTTTATTTTAACAATTGTGAAAAGGATTGCTTTACTGATTTCTTTTTCAGCAAGTTCACTATTGGTACATAAAAATACTACTGACTTTCATATGTTGATTGTGAATCCCGCAACTTTATTTAACTCACCAGTTATAACAGTTTTCGGTGAACTCTGTTTTTCTAATGGTAAAATCATTCATCTACAGACAAAGACATTGAACTTCTTCCTTTCCAATTTGCATGCCCTTTATTTCTCTCTCTTGCTTAGATTTCCAGTACTGCGTTGAATGAGAGTGGTCAAAGTGAACATCCTTGTCCTAATCCAGATCTTGAAGGGTATACTTTCAAACTTTTCCCCATTCAGTATGACAGCAGTGGGTTTGTCATACACAATTGTTTTAGTCAGCTTTTTCAACACTGTGACCAAACTCCTAACAAGAACAACTGAGAGGAGGAAAAATTTATTTGGGGATCCTAGACTGAAAGGTCTCAGTCAAAAGATGGCCAACTCCATTGCTCTGGGCCCAAGGTGAAGCAGAACATGATAGAGGAAGGGCCCAGTGGAGGAAAGTTGTTCCCCTCTTGGCAGAATCAAGAAGCAGAGAGAGGGGTGGTGGGGTGAGAGACCACAGGGAATACCCCCACCTTCCAGGCACACCCTCTGTGACCTTCCTCCAGTTACACCCAACCTGCCTACAGTTACCACCCAGTTATTCAAATTGGGATGGACTGATTATGTTACAGCTCTCACAATCCAATCATTCTACCTCTGAACATTCCAGCTTAACACAGGAGCTTCTGGGGGGACACCTCTTACCAAATCATAATAACAACTTTTATTGGGTTGAGGCACATTCTTTCTACATCCAATTTGTTTATAATTTTTATCATTAAGGGATTTTAAATTTTATTAAATACTTCTTTACATGTATTGAGATGATCATATAATTTCATCCTTCTTTCTGTTGATGTGATTTATTATGTTTACTGATTAGCACAAGTTGAACCATATCCTTGCACATGTGGATTAAATCCATTGACCATGGTGCATAATAATTTTTAAGTGCTTTTGGAATTTGTTTGCTAGTATATTGTTGAGAATTTTACATGTTCATCAGACACACTGGTGTATAATTTTCTTTTTGTTACTCCTTTGTCTGATTTTGGTATCAGGCTAATACTGAACTCATACAATGAGTGAGGACATGTTTCCTCCCTTTTCATTTTTTAGAACAGTTTGAGAAGAATTAGTGTTTATTCTTTAAAAGTTCAATAAAGCCAGGCTCAATAATGTATGTCTATAATCCAAGTAGCTCAGAAGGCTTAGGCAGTTGGATGGCAAGTTTAAGGCCAGCCAAGACCTTGTCTCAGTGGTAGAGCGCCCTGGGTTCAATCCCCAGTACCAAAAAAAAAAAAAATCTTAATAAAACTTAGCAGTGAAGCCATCAGTCATGTGCTTTTCTTTGTTGGGAGACTCCCCCCACCCTCCTAGTACTAGAAGTCAAACCCAGGGGTGCTTTACCCCAGCTATATCCCTACCCCTTTTATTTTGAGACGGAGTCTCACTAAATTGCTGATTCTATCCTTGCATCTGCAATTCTCCTGCCTCCGCCTCCTTGAGTTGCTGGGATTATAGGTGTGCACCACCATGCCCTTTGGCAGACTTTTTTTTTATTATTGATTCAATCTGGTTATTCATTACTGGTCTGTTCAGGTTCTCTATTTCAGCATGCTGAATTTCGATAAGCTATTTGTGTCCAGAAATTAATCTATTTTTTTTAAGTTTCCCAATGTATTGGTATATAGTTGTTATTTAATTATATTCCCTAATGATTTTTTTCTGTAATATCAGTTGTAATGTCTCTTCTGTCTATTTATTTGGGACTTTCTCTTTTTTTCATTCATTTAAATGTTTGTTGATTTTCTTATATCAAAAAAATCAACTTTTCATTTCATTGATTTTGTATAACTTTATTTTATTTATTTATTTATTTTATGTGGTGCTGAGGATGAAACCCAGTGCCTCACCTGTGCTAGGCAAGCACTCTACAAACCCAGCCCTTCATTGATTATTTTTTTAATATTTACTTTTTAGTTGAAGTTATTTTTATGTGGTGCTGAGGATCAAACGGAGGGCTAGGCAAGTGCTCCACCGCTGAGCCACAACCCCAGCCCCTTCATTGATTTTTTTTTTTAATATTTACTTTTTAGTTGTAGTTATTTTTATGTGGTGCTGAGGATCAAACGGAGGGCTAGGCAAGCGCTCCACCACTGAGTCACAACCCCAGCCCCCTTCATTGATTTTTCATTTATTTCTATTATGATCTTTGTTATTTCTGACCTTCTTTTGTTTTTGCCTTTCTAATTATTGAGTTGCATCATTCAGTTACTTGCTTTAAATATTTGTATCTTTTTGATGGAGGCACTTACTGCTAGAAATACCCCTCTTAGTACCACCTCTTTTACTGTATCACATAAGTTTCTGCGTGTTCTGTTTCCATTTTCATTTGTTTTGAGAATTTTTTTGTTAATTTTTCTTTTGCCTTCTTTGTTGACTCACTGGTTATTCAGGAGCATGTTGGTTTAATATCCATGTATCTGTACAATTTAAAAAGTTCTTCTTGTTGATTTCTAGTTTTATTGTATTGTCAGAGGAGATTCATTATATGATTTTGATTTTAATTTGTTGAGACTTGTTTTGTGGCCTAACATTGGATGAAATGTTGTATAAATGTCTCTGAGGTCTATTTTATGTTTTATGTATAGTATAACTTCAATGTTTCTTTGTGGATTTTTTATGTGACTGAAGAATATATTTAAAACACAGACGTTTTCAAAAATAAAAGTATGGATCTATTCTACCAAATATCAAGTCTAATAAATTATATTAAATAAAAGAGTAGCATATTGATAAGAGGCATACAAATATTGGAACTGGCAAACTTTTGTCTATGAAAGCTACAGTAAACATTTTAGGCTTTGTGAGCTGTACTGATGCTGTGACAACTACTCAACCCCACCACTGCATCACAAAAGCAAATAAAAACAATACATAAACAAATGAACCAACAGAACAATGAAACAGAAATCAACTTTTAAATAGGTCAGTCAATAGATAAGAATTTAGTGTAAAAATGGTATTTTAAATCAGTGGGCCAAAGATGGAATACTTGAAGGAAAAAACTAATCCATAAAATTTACACAGTTTAAAAAGTAATACCATAATTAAAGAAACAATTTTTGGGGGGTAGGGCATACTGGGGATTGCACCCAGGAGCACTTAACCACTGAATTGCATCCCTAACCCTTTTTTAATTTTATTGAGAGACAGAACCTCACTAAATTGCTGAGGCTAGCTTTGAACTCACAATCCTCCTGCCTCAGCCTCTGGAGCCTCTGGGATTATAGGCATGCATCACTATGCCCAGCAAAAGAAGCAATTTTTTTAAACCCTTAGTACTATTAGGAGAAAATAACAGAATATACTGAGGTGAAGACTTTCTTAGCAGCTAGACCAAAAGCCATACAAGAAAAAAATTCATATATATAAAAAATTAAGTCTTAGTTGGATATGAAGGTGCATACCTATAATCCCAATGACTTAGGAGGCCAAAGCAGGAGAATTTCATGCTTGAGGCCAGCCTCCGCAACTTAGTGAGACGTTGTCTCAAAATAAAAAATAAAAAGGACTGGAGGAGCTGGAGTTGTGGCTCAGTGTTGTGGCTTGGCTGGTATATATGAGTCCCTGGATTCGAAACTCAGCACCACATATAAATAAGTAAGTTAATTAATTAATTAATTAATTAATTTAATTAAAGATCCATTGAAAACTTAAAAAAAAAAAAAACGGGGATAATGGGGATGTACCTCAATAGTAAAGAGCCCTTGGGTTCAATCCCCAGTATAAAAAAAAAAAAACTTAAGTCTTTGGAAAAGATAACCTGAATAAAGTTTTAAAAAAAAAAAAAAAAGCTTGAATAATATATTTGCAACATATTATTTAGATACCAAAAAGTACTACATAGAACATATGATTGTTAAATTAATAAGAAAATGACTAATATTAGCAAAATGGGGTTTGGCATTTAAAATAATACAAAAAAAATCTAAGCCTTGGAAGTAAATCAGATAATTATATATTAAAGTAACAAATAGCAATTATTGACCATAGGATAGGGAAAAAAAGACAGATAATATCCCACTCCTGGGAAACAAAAATAATCATATGCCACTGAGTTTAAACTGGTATCTACTTGCAGGGAAAGAAATATTACAGTAAGCCATTAATGTAAAAAAAAAAAAGAATAAAAAGCAGTGGAGAAAAAAAAGTTGTATACACTTACTTATTATACATACACATAAGTCAATGTCTAGAGGACCTAAAAGAATATAAATAAGGGGGTGGGGTTATAGCTCATGTGAGGCACTGGGTTCTATCCTCAGAACGACATAAAAATAAATAAAATAAAGAAAGAAAAGATATTGTGTCCATTAAAAAAAAAAAAGAATACAAATCAATTGACCAAAGAGGCAAAGTTTACTACTGTGAACAACAATGTAAATACAGAATAGAAAAGGAGAAAATTCCACTTTTAATACTGAAAGCAGAAATCACATGGTTAAAAATGCGGAATGTGGGACTGTCAGACCTGGGTTCAAGTATATGTACTCATACTAGTTATTTATCTCTTCTAAATCTCACTTGAAAAACGGCAATAATAACAGAACCTGAATCAATAAGTTATCTGGGTTTTCTTTAAATTCAATAGTAACTGTAAGTAACAAAATATGCCATTTTAACCTAAGTTAGGTGTACAGGAGCAGCATTAATTACACATAATTACATTCATAATATTGTGCAAAGCCACCATTTCCAAAATATTAATACCCTAAACAGAAACTCTATTAAGCAATAACTCCCCAACTATACACTAGTAAATTCACCAAAAAAAAGTCTCCATTTTTCACTTAATTCTGCATTTATTCACCTCTTTATTAAGTACCTATTTGGCACCAGCCACCATCCTAGAAATAAGAAATATTGTGAGTAGTTACCTAGTCAACCTTCCCATTATATCAATTTAATCTCATCATCAACTTTTTTCACCTATCTTGCTCTCAGTGCTATTAATAATATCTAAATCAACAACACAGCTCTTACAAATGGAAAAAAAGAACATTATAATAGGCAATAGGGCAATATATAAAATAATTATTAAAATAAATATAAATTAATTTTAAAATACATATTTAAAGTCATAAATCAAGTGTATCAAGGAATTAAAAAGATCTGGCTTCAGAGTCAGAAAACCTGAGTTAAAAATCTGGCTCTGTCATTGATCAGCTATATAACCTCAGATAAATTACTTCACCTAATTCATTCTCTCTCTCTCTCTCTCTCTCTCTCTCTCTCTCTGGATGGTACTGGGGATTGAATTCAGGGGCACTCAGCCAGAGCCATATCCCCAGCTCTATTTTGTATTTTATTCAGAAACAGGGTCACACTGAGTTGCTTAGCACCTACCATTGCTGAGCCTGGTTTTGAACTCGCAATCCTCCTGTCTCAGTCTCCCAAGACTCTAAGATTATAGGCATGCACCACCTCCTCTGGCTTCAGTTTCTTTATGTAGACTAAATTTCTTACTAACTCAACGGTACCAGTAAGGTATTTTTTAAGCAGATGAGATGAAAACTTCAAAGAAGACCTGGCTGTTAGATGACTGATAAAAATAGGGAGAGGTATAACTTACAATTTAAAGAATGATGACCAGGGGAGACTTCAGAGGAATGTCTTTGCCTACTAATTGTTTTAGATGTGAGACTGAGACAGGTAGCACACATGTATCTGTCCGTGGTCCTGAACTTTCATTAGAAGTTAAGGTAAATAGTTTGTTCTAATTCTGGAATAATTAAGATACTTCTTCAAAGTTTCCTAGGAATTCTGAAACAGGTAAGCACTAATGAAAAAAATGGAAGAAACAAGGAATAAGACCTAAGTCACCCAACCATTTTGGAACAGCTTAGCCACTAAGAAATGGCCAATGAGGGGCGGGGGGCAGGAGTGCTAGAATAAGGAGAAAAAAAAGGGAAAGGGGAAAGATCTCCCCAATTCTGTGAATTTTTTAAAATTTTTTTGCAGTTGTAGATGGACAGATGGCCTTTACTTTATTTTTATGTGGTGCTAAGTATCAAACCCAGTGCCTCACACATGCAAGGCAAGTGCTCTGCCACTGAGCTACAGCCCCAGAACCCCCAATTTTGTGAATTTGTAAGAAAAAAAATCTTACAGAAAGACTATGGAATTATATATATTTGGGTCTATAGCAATTCTATAGTATCCACCACTTGAAATGGCTGACAAAAGTCAACAATATATGGTTCACAGAGTTGGGCAGGGTGAAATGTAAGGAATAAGGGAGAGCACATTCCCAGTGACCATATCTCTACTATTACTCTCCTCTTCTCCCATACTTTGCAATAGCTATAATCCAAAAGTAGACACTTGACCCAAGCGATCCCAATCAGATTCTCTTTCTCCACTTCAAAGAGACTAGGAGTAAGAGAAGATCTTTCAGGTGTGCATAAAAGATAGTGATTAACTTTACATTAAACATATGTTTCAACTGAATGACATCTATAGGAAGAAAATAAAGTGTACATCCAAACAAGCAGAGTGGAAAAGTGAATCTGGAAAATGTACTGAATTAATCCAAAAGACAGTGAGAACATAAGGAAAAATAAGTATAAAAAATGTTTTTAAGTGGTAGAAATAGCATCCAAATAAATCTGTATTTATAATTAATTTAATGGTCTATACATGCCAATTAAAATACAAAGACTTTACACTGAGAGGCAAAAATCCAGTTATAAGCTATATCCAAAAAACATTCAAATTCACAGATAAAGAAAGAATAAAATTATGGAAAAAGATAAACCAGGCAAGTAATAAGCAAACAAAGATACATTATTTATATTAATAAGCAGATACAATAGAAAACTTATGGCAAAATATCTCACTACAAATGATGACTCTCCTTGGGATAAAAGGTACAATTCACCAGGAATAATAATTCTACACTTTATGCACCTAACTGATCTAGCCTCAAAATATATAATGGGCCAAAACTATAAGACCTCCATAGAAAACTGAGCAAATCTTCCATCAAAATAGGTAATTTTAATATCATTTCTCAGTAACCAATAAGCAGAGCAGACAAAAATTTTAACACCCTAATAAGCTGGATCTTGTAGACACCATTACAATACGACAACTATATAATAAACATTTTGAAAACCAAACAGAATATTCATAATTATTAAGCAAATAATAAGTGTAATGTAAGTTAGAAAATCTTAAACTACTGACAACTCACAGGTCAAAAAGAAAACACATAAAATAGAACAATAATAAAAAGCCAACACAGCAAAATGTATGAGATGGGTGAGAAATATGCCTTATTTTATAAAGCAGGAGATGGATATTGTGAAACATTAGTGAAAAAAGAAAATCAACAAATTTCAAGGTACTCTCAAACAGATGGAATTTAGAAAAGAGTACTTAAAGTAGAAAACTTGGAGATCTATTTCCTTAAACTCTGTACCCACATTTCCCTGGGGAATCATGCACCATAGGTTCAGATACCCTACTTTGAAAACTACTTAGTATACCAGATTATCTCCTGACCTTTAGTAGACATTTTAAAATTGAAATTGCCACTTTATGTTTCAATCTCATTTTAACTGACTCTCATACAAATGAATGATAAAAAAAACAGACTCCATGCTGGAGGCTTTGTTTCTTAATAATATGCAGTATGTGAGAAATATTATTTTGACTGGAAGGGGATAATTTTCTTGGCCTGCTCCTTTTATCCTAAACATAAGCTTGCCAGCCAAGAGTCTCCAATACAGCAACCCAGGAAGTCAGAACTGCCTCTCAGGGACTGTGCCTCTGAGGATCCCTGGGACAGAGTTGCTGTTACTAGTGGCCAAGACTCCTTCAGCAGCTGTCTAATGCCTGCTCCACAGTCCAAATACCATGCAGATCTACTGCCTCTCTTCTTACCACATTCTCCCAAATTCCAGTCCTCCATCTCTGAGAACACCATGGCCTGTTTAAGTCTGGAGAATACTGAGATGTACTAGAATCCAGGCCAAACCAAATTTATGAAAGTCAGTCCACTGCCCTATCAAACACCTTTTCATTAAAACTTTTTCCTAATCGGCCACTCTGGTTTTATCCAGAACTAGGCAGAAATGGGTAGGATCCAAGTTCTAGCCTTCAGTTTCCCTTTTTGACCCACTCTCACTCTAGCCATGTCAGAGAACTTCAAGACTCTTCAGGGATCACTAGTCCAGTTCTCCAACTTGTAGTAATAGAGGCAGTCAGCCAATCAAAAACTGCCAGCCTTACCTCAATCCTTACAATTCCAGGAAAGGAGTTTTCTCTTGGATCTCACAGTTCAGTAGACATGAGGTTTTCAGAAGCAGCTGTCTCAGGGGCCCTAGAAGCAGCCCAGAGACCCCAGGCTTGCCTACCCCCAGCTGTTGAGTCTCCTGTGGCTGGTCCCCACACTGCACTGGTGGGTAATGGTGGCCCAGAGTACCAGACAGCAATTATGTCTCTGAACACCCCAAACCCAGAGTTAGAACTTCTACAAATGCTCCAGTCTGGACAGCTGAGTTTAAGGACAAAGCCTTGAGGGAGGGCAAAAGAGTGAGATGAAGAGTGCCCAAAGACTCACAGAGACCTGAACTTCTACTCTGGCCCTGCCAGGAACTCATAAATAATCCTGGGAAGTACAGGTTTCTTTAAAAAGTAGGAAAGATAAACAACCCACCTGCTTCTGGGTAAAACTAGACCAGTCTGTGAAAAAGTTTTAATAACTGAAAAGGAAAAAAAAAATTAAAAGTGAATGAGTAAATAATGCCAAAAAGGCAATATTATTACTGTAAGGTAAGAACAGATTATTTGGGGCTGGGGCTGGGGCTCAGTGGTAGAGCGCTTGCCTAGCATGTGTGAGGCACTGGGTTCGATTCTCAGCACCACATAAAAATACAATAAAGGGCCACCAACAACTAATAAAATATCTTTTTTAAAAAAACAGATTATCTGAAAATTACTATTTTTATGGCTCCTATTCAAAACTGTTAAAATGTGATTTTTTATTACTTCCTAGGAGTTTAAATTACAATTAAACAATCAGTTGTTTACATAATACTTTAAAATGTCTGTATAGCAAATAGCAGAATCACTTCCAGTGGTTACTATTATACATGTGCAATGTGAGACTTCTGATGGCAGTTAAGCAAAAAAAAAAAAGTCAATGAAATTTCTGTAGCACATACTGCAGTGATTTAATCTGTTACTATAACAAAATATCTGAGGCAGGTTATTTTATAAAGAAAATGTTTATTTTGGCTCACATTTCTGGAGGTGAAAGGCTTGAATGCCTCATCTGTTGATGGCAGGTAATGCGGAGCATTATATGATAAGAAAGGAGCACACATGTGTATGTCTTTGTCTCTCTGGTCTCTCTTCCTCTTCTAATAAGGTCACCAGGAATCAGGCACTAGCTGCAGTTATCTAAAATCTTTCTAACATATCAGTTATTTTTTAAATCCAGATAACAAAAAATTTTAAAGTAGTAATATTGTTTGCTTAGAAACAAAAATATAACCAGAAAGGCATAGGTCTACATCACTTTTTGCTAGTAATCAAACAAAAAAATCAAATAGTGTAGGATTCCACTCACATGAGGTGTACTTAAGAGTAGCTAAATTGACAAGTAGAAAGAAGAACAGTGGTTGCCAGGGTATAAGTGAGAGTGGAGAGGTAATGAGGAGTTATTTTTAATTGAGTACAAAGTTTCAATTTTGCTAAATAAAAAATGTTCTGGAGGGGCTGAAGATACAGCTCAATTAGTAGAGTGCTTGCCTCACAGGCTCAAAGCCCTGGGGTCAATAATGTGAATGTGATCGAGGTCACTGAATTAAACACTTAAAAATGGTTAAAATGATAAATTTTGTTATGTCTATGTTACTGTAAGTTTTAAAAATAGTATCTTTAGCTAGGCATGATGGTACACACACTACTACTCAGATCGAGAAGCTGAGGCAGGAAGATCTCAAGTTCAAAGCAACTTAGGGAGTTCCCTGACTCAAAATTTAAAAGAAAAAGCAATGGGGGTATAGAGGGACATGTTGGGGAGATGGTTCAGTGGTTAAGCACCCCTGATACCAAAAAAATTAAATAATATCTTCAAATTGAGAAAACTCTACCTATTTACTTAGTCTATGGATTTAAATTTTCCATTATTCTATGAAAGTGATAGAATCAGTGTTCTAAGGAACATAACTTAAAATATACATATTGATACAATAGCATATTCCTGAAAAGATGTATTTATATATATTATATGTATTTATATATTAGTCTCCTAAATATTTCTGTAAGTAAACGTTTATCTGTTGATATTAAATATTAGGAAGTTTGATATAGACTTTGTATATACACATAAACAAGAGAAATATTAAAAACTGAAAAGTATTTAACTCACCATAAAAATCACAGGTTTCATACACCATTGTGAAATACTTTACTACAATATCTACAAATAGCCTATATTTAATTTGGTCTAACTCATTACAACTCTATACATTTTTTAAAAAGGAAATGTTTCTAAGAAGATCCTATTTGTGATAAAAATGTATATGCTACTAGAATATTTTCAAAATGCTTTTACTAGACTGTTTTAAGTAATTACTGAACAATCTATAAACTCTTTTCTATAACAGGGAATTAATATGGTAATTGATGTTTTGTCTTAACAGATATCATGAAGGTATGATTTTACAAGTACCTAATAGAATATATTAATATTTTAAAAATGTTATAAGAATTATTTCCTGCTGGAGATACAGCTCAGTTGGTAGAGTGCTTGCCTTGCATGAAAAGGCCCTGGTTCAATTCCCAGCACCACAAAAAAAAAATATTTTTTTTTTCCTAAAAACTGATTTACTTTTCTACATTTTATTCTCCTTGAAATGAAAAGTTTAAGAAATTCACAACTTATAAACCCATCATCATCCAGAATTTATTTACAGTTAATTTGTAATTTAGAATATAATGTCTCAGAAAATGTTATAAATGCAGTATAGTTTTCCAGCAAACTACACATAAGTCTGAAAGCTTTAAACATCAGGTCCAGCAAGTAATTATCAAGTATAATATTCTACCCATCAACCTATCAGGAGAACACCTGCACTTTGTAGCAATGGAAATCATATACTGATTTTCATAATCTATGATTCTTAAAGAAATACTGAATTGGTCCCTAAGCCTAAACTTCAGAGCAATATTTAGTTGAATTTCTCTCATGCTAGAGGCCCAAGTTCCCCCAACTGTTAGAAATCCACTTACTTCTAGATTGAGGAGACTAAGAAATTCCCTGGCATATGCCTCTGGGTAGATAAATGTGGTCCAGTGTTCTCCAGTCTACCCAATCAGACACACACCCAGCCTGACAAAATTCTTTTCGTTTCTTGTATAAAACAGGGAGCAAAACAAACTGTCTATACAGTTTTAATAATGCAAAGTCCAAAACTTATAAAGATTAAGCTGACCTTCACTGCTCTGGGACTATGATTCTTCATCTGAAGAATACACTAGAATCAACAGGAAAGCACTTTAAAAAATCCACATACCCTGGCCTCTGTCCTGTGTAAACTCAATCAGAAAGAGTTGCAATTATACATATTTTGGAAAAGGCCACACATGTGTTTTGGACACTTACACCAAGTTAAGAACCACTTCTGAGGACTTCACATCTTATAACCTCATATGGCTGTGGAAAGGAAATAAAAGTCTACATTCTTGGTTCCATTCATATACCCTTGAAATAACAGACCCAAATTCCATCCATCTAGCCCTGAAATAAATGGCCCAAAACCAAACCATGTAATGGTACCCAATGAAAAATCACAAAGAAGTCAGGCATGGTGGCACACACTTGTAATCCCAGCCGCCTGGAAGGCTAAGGCAGGAGGATCGCAGTTTCAAAGCCAGCTTTAGCAATTTAGTAAGGCTGGCTATAAGCAACCCAGTGAGATCCAGTCTCAAAAAAAAAGGGGGGATGGGGGAAAAGGGATGTGGTTCAGTGGTTAAGCACTCTTGGGTTCTCAACCTGGTACTAAAAAAGAAAAAAAGTCAAAATAAAGGACTACCAGAGCCTGAGGAAAGTCAGGTTATTTTTTATTTATATATATTGTCTGTGAGTCACAGATACTCCTGTCACTAGGAAGAGGGTCATTTAGGATTTATCCTGGGATTATCAACAGAAAATAAAATCTGGAAATCTCCAATTGTGTCCCTGTCTCAGGCTGATATGAAAAATGAACAATCTCATTTTTGCACAAGTCAAATTATTTTGGACACCATAATTAAAACTGCAACTCTGCCCTGCTCCTGAGCAGCTGGATATAGCAGGAAGAAAAAAAAAAAATCACAACCATGCTAGCTGACTAAATTCATATCCACATTTCACATAAACACATTTCTGACAATCTCAACACTCTCCCCCTAAGACTATCCCTAAAATAGTCTCTTCCACTCTACAAAATTCATCTTGTACCTTATAGAGTTGATAGCATCACTGGCTTAAGATTCCAATTCTTATAAAGGACTGCTTACAAGGATAGGCCTTGATTAGCATATGGGAACTTTCAACTTGGGGAGTGTTTCCCCAATTCTAACTGGTAAGAAGAGTTCACTGCTCTTAATATTGCTTGAGCAAACGAAATGGTCTTTACTGATAACCTTCCTTCCTTCTGAGAGTCTGGAATTTCAGTATTTGCTAGGCAGAGGGTGACTAGGTGATCAACAAAATAAACACAGTGGACACTGAGTTTCCAGTGAGCTTCCCTGGTAAACAATATTTCATGCATTGTCACAACCAACTGCTAAAAGATTAAGTGCACCTTATTCAACAACAATGAGAAAGGACTCTTAGAAGTAAGTATATGCTTGGTTTCCTCTGGGATTCATTCCATAAGCTTTTTCCCTTTGCCAATTTTGCCTTGTGGCTTTTCACTGTTATAAATATGAGACATGTGTTACTATATGCTGTGCCCTGTCAGTCCTCTTAATAAATCATCCACCTGAGTTGAGGGACCTCTGACACACATATCTTCTCTCTTGTTAAATGTTCAATAATCCTATATCACCTCCCATCACTCTTGGCTGATGACTTTGTTTCAAGCTTCAACAAAATAACAGAAGCAATCAGAGGTGAATACCTTTATCTTTCTACCACCAAATAAACCCATTTAAAAAAAATCATATACTCTGCTTCAGTCATCCAAACCCTAAATTTATGCTCCCTCTTTCCTATATCATCAAATTCTTTCTCCTTATTGGATCATATTAATTTCCCCATGTTTAAAAACTTTCCTTAGTCCCATAATCCCTCCAACTATCACCAAATATCTTCACTCCTCATCACAGTACAATCTTTCTGTCCATGCAAAAGGCTTCTACTTTGCTCTCACTCTCCTCATCCAGCTCCATTTGGGCTTTTGCCTTCATCTTAGCCATAGTCAAAACATGCTATTTTTCATTTCTTCTAAAGCTCCTTCCTTTTGGCTTCCTTGGTAATACTGCTATTTTTCCTCTACCTTACTGACTACTCTCCTTAACCAGCTTTCCTCTATTTTTCAAGCTCTAAATTTTAGATGCCTCAAGAGTTGGTCCTTGGACCTTTTCTCTTTCTTATTTCCACATTTTCTTTAAGAACTCTTAACCAGTCCTATGGTTTTTACCTATAAGCTGATGAATCCAAAATCTGTATCTCCAACCCTAATCTCTCTATAACTAATATATCTCCAAACAAATAAATCAGCTCTGTCTATCCCAAACTTAACATAGCTAAAACAGAAGTTCCCTGGATTCTCACTCCCTCATAAATATCCTCATTACAATAATTCTCTCAGTAATGGCAGTACAATTGAATATTTGTGATTAAGAGCATGTGCCCTGGACTGGGGTTGTAGCTCAGCAGTAGAGTGCTCGTCTAGCACATGCAAGGCTCTGGGTTCGATCCTCAGCACCACATAAATAAATAAATAAAAGGCATTCTGTCCAACTACACCTAAAAATAAATAAATAAATATTTTTAAAAAGAGCATGTGTCCTGTGATTAGATTAAAAGTTTTGGATCTTTTTTTTAAAACTACCTTTTTTAATATATATAATCTTATTTATTTTTTTAATGTGGTACTGAGAATCAAACACAGTGCCTCACACATATTAGGCAAGCATGGTACCACTGAGCCACACCCCAGCCCAAGGTTTGGATCTTGACAACACCACTAATTAGTAATGAGACCACAAATCTGTGCCTCAGTTTTCTCATCTATAAAATAGGGATAATGCTACCTTCTTCATAAGGATAATCCATTTAAATTGCTTACACAGTTCAGGCACACAGTAAATAATACATATTAGCTGCTGATATTCATCTGGTTACTCAGTTCAGAAACACCTCTATCCTTGATTCCACCTTTTCCTTTAGTGCCGACCGTTGATCCACAGGTAGCTCTGTGAGTTCTATAAAATACCTCACAAATCTCCAGCTCCCCTACTGCTGCCCAAGTACCATCATCTCTCATTTGGACTACTGCTAGTTCTGACTGGTATGAGTTATTCACATGGCAGCCACCATCATCCTTTTAAAACATAAACCCAGATAATATGACTCCTTGGCTCAAAACTCACCAATGACTTGGGATTTAAAAAAAAAAAAAAAAAAAACAAAAACGTCCTTTTAAGATAGAACTTCATATCCTACCAGCCCCTCCTTTGCTTACTCTGATTTGGCCACACTGGTCTTTTTTGTTCCTGTTTCCACCTTAAGGATTCTGCATTTATTATTCCCTCTGTTTGGAATGCTCCTACCCAAGATGCCTGCCACCTTCTCTTTTACAAATCTGCAAATATCACCTCCTCAAACAGGCCTTCCCTGACCATTCACCTACATTACCACCAAAAACACTCTATCCTGTCATCTTCTTCCATTTTCTTTATGGCTCTTACCAATGACTGAAATAATCCTGTTTACTTACATGTTTATTCCTTGACTTCCCCCTACCATTTAGATGTAAGTTCCATGACAACAGAGATCCAGACTGTCTTGTTCATTGTTGTATCTACAGAAACTGATACCTACCACATAGAAGGTATGTAATAAATACCTGTTAAAATGAATGAATGAGTATATTCTACATTGTATCATGGCAAAAGACTACAAATATCTTTATTCTATTTTAAAGATAGAGAGAGAGAAGAGAGAGAGAGAGAACTTTTTAATATTTATTTTTCAGTTTTTTTGGTGGACACAACATCTTTAATTTATTATTATGTGGTGCTGAGGATCGAACCCAGCGCTCCACACATGCCAGGCAAGCACATTACAGCTTGAGCCACATTCTTAGCCCTGACAACAAATATCTTAAGGCTACTTCCATTTGGAGAGAAAGCAATTTCCAAGTCTCCTTGCTTTAAAAACAAATATGCATATTCGACGGGTTCCCACTGTCCACAGAATAAAATTCAAATTATATAGTAAACTTTCTGAAAGAGTCCCAAAAAAACATTATTCTAACCTGATTTCCCATTACACCTCCATCCCCCCCAGTACTTGCTCCAGCAAATGCCTATGAGCTTTCCTGCCTGTACACGCTACATTCTACTGTTCTCTTCCATCTAAAATGCCCTCCTTCTAACTCTATTTTACAAAACACTATCTTCTTATAGGTCAGCTCAAATGTCACCTCCATGATAAACCATTTTCCACTCCCTACTCTCCATATCAAAAGTAATCTTCTTCCTGTCTCTTTTTATTATATTTAATATTATTCAATTCCTTGAGGAACCCACATGTTGTTCATCTTTATTGTTTCTGAACTGTACCATACACATAATATTTATTATTCATTTTAATCAATTTGTTAAGTTGACTTTTAACAGTCTTTCTCCTAACCACACTTTCTGTGTGTCACCAACAATATATACTGGAATTTACTGGTGCTAGAGATATGAGAGATGATCCCTACTGTGGCATACATAAGAAGATAATTAATAATCCAGGGTGCATACTGGTTGCCAAATGAGCAGTATAAACAAATTTTATAAGCATTCAGAAGAGGGATAAGCCAACAATGGATGGCACAGCTAAAAAAGGTATTTTAATGACTATGCAGTTTTAAATTAAAATTTTATCATAGTCTATGATGCACTGTTGCTCTCTTTCAACTAATAATAACTTGACCCAGAATTTCTAAATCATAAAGCATATTATTAGAGAAGGCATCACTTAGAGGTGGTCAGGGAAAAGCCAAAAAAAAAAAAAAATCAGCATAAAACTGTGCTGTAGCACTATAATTTTTAATGAAAATGTAATGAATAAAATAAACCACAATGCCAACTGTACTGAAGACCGCTTTTTCTAAATAGATTCCTAATTTTGTTAAGAGTGCAATACTTCCCTCATACAGCCCATGTACCTCAACACCACTGAAACGACTAGTTCAAGGACATAGGATTTAATCCTGGCCATTTGAAACAGAGGGGAGAAATTTTCTAGGTGTTTCTATGAAAAGAAAAGTTTTATTCCTCTTAAGAGACCTACAGAAACACATCTCTCTCTCCCTTCCCACCTGGACAGAGGGGCATGTTCCTCCAATGCCATTCTATAACCTCTAGGGAAAACAGTGGGTTTTGGTTTTTGTTTTTGTTTTACAAACTAAGTCAGTACAGTGGCACATGCCTATAATTCTCAGATTCTTGGGAGGATGAGGCAGGAAGATTGCAAATCCAAGACCTGTCTCTGCAACTCAGTGAGGCCCCAAGTAATTCAGCAAAACCCTGTCTCAAATTAAAAATAAAAAGGAATGGGAATGTGGCACCCCAATCCCTGGTATCCTCCCCTGCAAAAAAAAAAAAAAAAGACATAGTAGAAGTAGTCTATACTACTCAAAGAACCTGGAAGTTTGATAACACTGCTGATATACTAAACTAAGAAGTGTACCCTATCTTTGCTTTTTTTTCCCCTTTTCTTTTTGGTACTAAGATTGAACCCAGGGGCACTTAACCACTGAGCCACATCCCCGGCCCATTTTTTTATTTTCTATTTTGAGAAACAGTCTCACTAAATTGCTCAGGGTGTCACTAAATTACTAAGGCTGGCTTTGAACTTGAGATTCTCCTGCCTAGGCTTCCCAAGCTGCTGGGATTATAGGTGTGCCACCACTGCGCCCAGCCCCTACCTTTGCTCTTGATAGTTCGCTGATACAACTTTCCTTATTTTTTAAAGCAGTTTGCATTGAATTTTCAGTTACTTAGAAACAAAAGCACCCTATCAACCCTCCATTTCCATTGTGTGATCAACCACCTTTTTTCATTACTATACTATCATTTAAACTGTTTTGTTTTTGTTTGTTTGTTTAATTTTTTATTGTTGGTTGTTCAAAACATTACATAGTTCTTGATATATCATATTTCACACTTTGATTCAAGTGGGTTATGAGCTCCCATTTTTACCCCACATACAGATTGCAGAATCACATCAGTTACACATCCATTGATTTACATATTGCCATACTAGTGTCTGTTGTGTTCTGCTGCCTTTCCTATCCTCTACTATGTTTGTTTGTTTTTTATTCTAACCACTAGGGTCAAGATGTGAGCCATCAAGAATTTGAACCATTTATGGAGCAGAATCATTAAATTCAAGAAATGTAAATGTTCACAAAATTCCTTTGGAGTTCAGTTTAAAGAAAAGACAAAAAACAATTAGTCCAGATCTGTTAGAATCTTTAAAGAATAGTTATTAAAAAGAAAATATACAAAGTCAAAGATGATTTTTTTGTTTGTTTGTTTCGAATGAAAACCACATTTCACTAAATAGTTATCTCTGTTTAGAGACACAAACAATCAAGATGCTGGGAATGTGGTATATCCAAGAGGGCATGGAAACTCAGTATACCCTCTTCCACCATACTGTTGAATCAGGAACAGCCTGATTTCTGAGTTGTATCCTTTAAAATAAAGTGATATTAATGGGTCCAAACTTTTACGATGAAAACTTGCTGGTTTTTGGAAAGAAAATACTTAAAGCTACATAACAAAGAGCTTGCTGCCTAACATGTAAAGAGGAAAAGCAAACAGAACAGAGGCAGTTCAGTTGCTTATAGATTTCACTGAAAAAAAACTGAAAACTTTATAGAGAAGAAAGCCCATGAACTATCTTATAAATGTTGCCTTCACACTAAATAATAAATATAATATATGAACCATCAAAAAATTACCCCAAACTAGTCTGAGCTCCATCTCCAATGTGGTAGAACAGAATCATATACAACTATTGGGAGGTTGGTGACTTTCAGAAATGGAAATGTTATAGTAGAATAAATAAAAATGGAGAGAAGCAGTTAAAAGTACAACAAAAGCCCTTCCATGGAGAGAGGGTAAACAGTTTCAACTAAAAATTTTCTTGTGTTTCTTCATAAAGCTTACTGAATTTTCAAAACAAAAAAATGAGATTCAAATACAATGTGAGCCATTTGCAGAGAATTTTTAAAAGAAAATTAAACAGACTTTCTAAGTAATTTTTAAAATTAACATATCTTTACCTCAAAATTTAAGTGTCGGGCTGGGGATGTGGCTCAAGCAGTAGTGCGCTTGCCTGGCATGCGTGCGGCCAGGGTTCGATCCTCAGCACCACATACAAACAAAGATGTTGTGTCTGCCGAAATCTAAAGAATAAATACTAAAAAAATTCTCTCTCTCTCTCTCTCTCTCTTTAAAAAAAAAAAAAATTTAAGTGTCAATGAATAACACAGTATTAATTTTTGTTAAAACTCTAAATAACTTCACTTGTTTGTGAAGAAACCAAAATACTCTCACAAAAATCTTTGTATATTTCAGAATTGAAATGTAAATTAAAATCACTGCTGCAAAGGAACTACTATTACTGCTGGAACAAAAATTCCTTTGTCATTTCCAAATACTAGTTACATCATTTCCTTGAAGATCTTTTCAAATTGGATGAAGCTGTGCTTTTTGGTAACATATCTAACTGAAAATATACATATATAACACTATTATAAATATTTCATCCTGATTCTAAGCCAGGGGTATATATTGTAAGGCAATCTGATTACAATCTGCCTTAAATTATTTTCATTCTCATTAAAAGCACTGAATCTAGACAACAAAATGATTATTGATTTAAGATGTATTTTAGGATTAGTGGTAGAGCACCTGTCTACCCTGTACAAGGCCCTAGGTTAAAGATCTAGCACTACAATTTTTAAAAAAAATTTTTTTTCTGCTAGTAAGATGTGTTTTATTTATGGCTTTACTAATTTTGAATGTCATCTCTCCCTTTTAGGTAAAATGCAAAAGTAAATAAATTTCAGGCATATAATTGTCAACAAAATAAATGACGAACAATACAAAATAGAATCAAAATAACCCTATGAAACAAACTAATCAGAGTGATTTCTAATATAAGGAAACAAAGTACTGTATAATTCAATAATAATTTCTGTTGGGGTGTGTTTTTCAATACACATTTGAGTGGAACTATTCTTGACATTCAAACTAAATAAACAAGTCATCTGCTGAAAACCTGACTTAAGAGTGTTAGAGGGGCTGGGATTGTGGCTCAGTAGAAGAGTGCTTGCCTAGAATGCATGAGGCCTTGGGTTAGAACCTCAGCACCACATAAATGTAAAATAAAGATACTGTGTCCATCTAAAGCTAAAAAATAAATATTAAAAAAAAAAGAGGGCTGGAGATGTGGCTCAAGCGGTAACGCGCTCGCCTGGCATGCGCGGGGCGCTGGGTTCAATCCTCAGCACCACATAAAATAAAGCTGTTGTGTCCACCAAAAACTGAAAAATAAATATTAAAAAATATTCTCTCACTCTCTCTCTCTCTCTGTCTCTCTCTCTCCTCCTGCTCCTCCTCCTCTCTCTCTTTAAAAAAAAAAAAAAAAAGAGTAGTTAGAAAGCTGACCAATTTTCTCATTCGGTCATATGAATAGCTCAGAAACTCTCTGAAACAAACTTCTCTTAACACTGTCCTAAAAAAGAAATGAGGGACATAATTGGTCAATTATTTAGACTTCAAATTTTTCTTTATGAAAAGTTGAAATTTATTACAAGAAGAGTTTCATTTAATATGAGGCATTGCTTTGGATTTACAAGGATCAATCTGAATTTGAGCTTGACCAGCTGAGCACTGCTAAAATAAAGCTAATCTCCACAGTTGCATATTTGACAAGTATTCTGATATCTCCCCTCACAGTACTTGATAGCTTACTAGTTTATAGAAATGATAATCATATGTCATTTGCATCATTTGTATGATTTGTCTTTCTGCTCTGTTTGCTGTGTTTAATTCCATAAACACTGAGTAATATTTATGTGCCTTGTGTAACTTCAGAAGTATCTATGTGTTAATGTAAATATGTAGAATTTAACATACATAGATTTTTCTGGAATAAACTATCATCCTAAAACAGAAAAAAAAAAAAACTATTTAGAAATTGCCATCTATAAGAACAGAGCAATTATTGAAGAAGAAAAAATACTGATCTATTAAAAGTACATAATGATGAGCTCTAATATCAATCTCCTGTTCACTGTGTCCACCTCAGGTACAGAACTCACATCTATAATTCCAGCAACTTGGGAGGCAGAGGCAGAAGGATCCTGAGTTCAAAGCCAACCTCAGCAATTTAGCAAGGCCCTAAGCAACTTAGCAAGACCCTGTCTCTAATTAAAATATAAAAAGGGACTAGGAATGTGTCTCAGGGATTTAAGCACACTTGGGTTCAATCCCCAGTACCAAAAAAAGAAAAAAAATCTCAAAGAGAAAACAAGTTTGAAGACCAGTAAGGATTAAACAAACAAGACTTTAAAATTCTGCAAAAAATTAAAACTATAGTGAAATTCAATCTCACCCAGTCATAATAGCAAATATCAAGAATACAAGTAACAATAAATGTTTATGAGGATGTAGGGGGAAAGGTACATTCATACATTGCTAATAGGACTGCAAACTAGTGCAACCATTACGGAAAGCAGTATGGAGATTCCTCAGAAAACTTGGAATGGAACCTCCATTTGACCCAGTCATCCCACACCTCGGTTTATACCCAACGAACTTAAAATCGACATACTACAGGAAACCCTTCAGTCCCAGGTAAACCAGGATGACTCATTTCAAATTCAACTATTTGAAGAGGTTGTACAAGGTAAACTTTTTGAAGACTTGCATGTCTTAAAAATGTCCTTATTCCACCTAATACTTGACTGAGAATTTGTCTGGATGCAGAATTAAAGTTTGGAAATTATTTTCCTTCAGCACGATCCTAGTTCTTTCCAGTGTTGCTGCTAAAAAGGCTAGTAGTCTTTCTGATTCCTGATCCTTGTATTTTTTTTTTTCTTTTTGTGTGTCTTCGTTGTCCCCAGAGTTCTGGGACTTCTGCAATGCACGAACTATGAATTTTGGTGTGAATCAACTAACATTTACTGTGCTGAATGGGTCCCTTTTATCTAGAAACTCATGTCCTTCAGTTTCATAATGTTTTTCTAGAATTATTTCATTGACCATTCCTTCCCCTCTGTTCACTCTATTGGAATAAGAGAATTCCTCTTATTCACTATTATTTAAACCTCCCAAATTGGTCCTCTATTTTTCTTTATCTTCTTTTTTCTATGACTTTCTGGGTTTTTTGCTCCATTATCTGCAATTTTTTTTTTTCATTTTGGCCTCCCAATTCTTCTTTTTTAATATTTTTTCCCTTAGTTGTTGATAGATCTCTATTTTATTTATTTATACGTGGTACTGAGAATTGAACCCAGTGCCTCACACATGCACTACCGCTGAGCCACAGTCCCAGCCTTTTGCCTTCCAATTCTTGTATGGAAGTTTTCATTTTTGCTATCATATTTTTAATTTCGAAGAAACTTTTTCATTCTCTCTTATTTTCTTTTATGGCATTCTGATTTTATTTGACAGCTGTAGTATTTTATCTCTGAGAATATTAATTACAGTTTTATGTTTCGGTTTTTGTTTGTTTGTGTTTTTTTTTTCAAGTTATACCTTCCTGGCAAAGTTTGTTTCATTAGTGTCTAGTTTGAGGGTTTATTTATTTATTTTTTTTTTTGGTAGTTGTAGATGGACAGCATGCCTTTATTTTATTTTTTATTTTTATGTGATACTGTGGATCAAACTCAGTGCCTCACACACGCTAGGCAAGCACTTTGCCACTGAGCTACAGCCCCAGGCCTCATTAGTTGCTAATTGTTGTTGTTGTTGTTTTGGCGGGGCTGGTTCTCCCTATTGTTTGTAGCTGTACCTTAAACATTAGAACCTTTCCTCTGATGTCTAATATTTCTTGGTTTTCTATTTACATTTAGTTTAAGAAAATGAAAAGAAGAGCTGAAGTTCTGAATCCTCCGGTGAAGCCCACTGAATGAATTTCACTATAATGTGATTGCTTCAGTCTTTTACTAAAGTGTCTGTAACTGGAGGCCTTTTTTTCTTGGGCTGGTCAATTCTCCAGAAATTGTTCTAATTTACAGTCTTTGTGATAGGCCTACTGCCAGAATTCTGGGAGCCAAATAGAATAAAACATTTATTTAATCTCCTTATTTTCAATATAAAAATGCCTACCCTGCTTGATGCCTTAACCCAGAAGGCTTCTATTTTAAACACCCAGTCTTTGTTTGAAGAGAGAGATAAAGTAGTCCAGTGACACAGCCTAGGGCAGGGGCTCTATCTAAGAGTTTCTACCTGCTTCTAAATCAGTTTCAATCAATCCTCCATATTTCAGCCCAGTCACACCTCAACTTACAGAGATTCCTGAAAGCACCAATTTCTAAGACTTCTGAGGATGTTGCCAAATAAGCTGGACAGGTCCTCAGCTTAGACCAATGCTAACTTAGGATTCAACTTTCTCAGACCCCCTAAGTCATTATCATTAATCTGCTTTTTACTTTATAAAATTTCACTGCTCTTCTCATCCTTGAACATTAATGACTTTAAAAAAAGTTTACTACAGTTTTTAGGGGGTTACAGAAGGGAATAAAATTACATTTTTGTATCTTCACCATCTCCAGACTCTAAAGTTTATGCTGGACGTTGTGCAAATAAGGTTAAACAAAATTTTAACTTGAGAAATCAGAAATTATTTGCATTTTACTTTATTCCTTACCTTTTCCTTTTCTCACTCCATTACATACTTGTCTACAGACTGCCAACTGCTGTTTTGAAATAGTCAACTGCTATTTTGAAATAAAAGAGGGTAATACAGACTGTCAATTGCTATTCTGAAATAGAATAGGGTAAATCAAAGAGGAAAACAGGTCCCTGACAAGAAAAATACTGAGTTTCAAGCAATGTTTCAAGATACCTAGATACACTGCTTTAGTCTTGGGTATAACAAGTATAACAGCATTAATTCATTCAGCCAACATTACCAAACACCTGTTTTGTGTCACACACTTTCCAAGACAGGCAAAGGAGTAAGAGAAGTGGTACAAAAAGGCAACAAAAGAGAATTCTGAGGGATGATGGAAGTGCTCTCTGTTCCCTAACAGCAATAGTGGTCATGACTCTACTTTGGTAAAATTCATAGGATATGCATCAAAAAGAGTAAAATTTACTACATGTAAAAATTTTAAAGAATTTTTTTATTTTTTAAAGGTTGGTAGAAGCCAGGTATGGTGGCGCATGCCTATAACCCCAGTGATTTGGGAGGCTGAGGTGGCCAGCATTATCAAAAGCAAGGTGCTGGGTTGGGGTTGTGGCTCAGTGGTAAAGCACTCACCTAGCACACATGAGGCACCAGGTTTGATCCTCGGCAACACATAAAAATAAAATAAAAGGGGCTGGAGTTATGGCTCAGCGGTAGAGAGCTCGCTTGCGCGTGCGAGACCCTGGGTTCGATCCTCAGCACCACAAAAAAATAAATAAGTGAAATAAAGGTATTGTGTCCATCTACAACTAAAAAATTAATTAATTAATTAATTAATTAAAGGTATCATGTCCACCTACAACTAATAAATAAATAAATAAATAAAGGTATTGTGTCTGTCCACCTACAACTAAAAAATAAATCCTTTAAAAAAAAGTGAGGTGCTAAGCAACTCAGTGAGACCTAGTCTCTAAATAAAATAGAAAATAGGGCTGGGGATGTGGCTCAGTGGTTGAATGCCCCTGAATTCAATCCCCAGTACACCCCCCCACCAACAAAAAAGGTGGGTAGAAAATATAAATAAAATTATACACACCTATATACACGTATGTATACATATATGTATAGTTATATACACTTACATATGTATGTCGGATTACATACATATATCTTTGCAGTACCATGAAATTATATTGCCTAGTGACATCCTAGTCATCTTAAGACTGTATAGGTACACTCCATGATAGTCACACAACAAAATCACCGACAACTCACTTTTCAGACTATGTTCCCGT
This sequence comes from Marmota marmota marmota, assembly GCF_001458135.2. NCBI lineage: Eukaryota > Metazoa > Chordata > Mammalia > Rodentia > Sciuridae > Marmota > Marmota marmota. The sequence continues at coordinate 21,430,133 of NW_026000016.1, read as the reverse complement.
CATTAAGTGAGGCATGTATATATTGGGGAAATAGCCCTTCCCTAACCTTCCTCAGTATCTCAGATTTAAAGCCATAGGTAGAGCAAGTCAAAGTAAGTAAGAAGAAAAAGAAGTCATATTGGATTAGAGTATGGTGCTGAAAGCTGAACTGGATTAAAACAACATCCACATAAAGTGTTGCACACTCTAGTACTGGGAGAGTCATGACAGAACCTGAGGAGCATGAAAGAGCATCCATGGGATACAAGGACATGAAGAGAGAGGCCTAGCATGGGGGCCACAGACTGAGCAAGACAAGGAGCATGCCTTTAAGGGGAAAGGGGAACAGCAATCTGGCATACAGAATGAAGGTGCAAGAAGAATGAAGTACTGCCTAAACAAAAAAGGGTAAAAAAGTTATCTGTGTGATGGGAGGTCAATTACATACTGTGGGATTGATCACATAAGAAAATACATTAAGGATAATGGAAGCCATGATTCTGTTAGGAAGGAGAGTTACAATCTGGAAAAGAAAAAACTAGAATGAACCCTACAGTATTGGAATGGAATTAGATACTGATGTAAATTCATGATATATAATAAATATAGAAACAAAAATTTATAGAAGTAAATATAGTTATAAAAATAGATATTATACATATAAGTGGGTGGGTGAGTAGATAGATAGCTGGACAGATGAATGGATGAAAACATAGACAGCTTTGTCTACAAGTAGACCTGTGAACAGCAACACAATAGCAATGAGCATATATCTAACCTGGATCTTGGCTTTTTTAAAACAACTTCCTCTATACTAAAAGGAACCAGGAACTCTGGAAAAATTACTGATTCCAGGGATGGGGCAGGGAAAGCAAAGACAAACCTGAACCACCTTGTTATACTAGAAAGCAAGAAAGTTATGCTACTTGAGCATGACTCTATGCTCAAAGAAGTCATTGGAATCTGTCAAAGGACACAGAAGCTAATTTCAAGGGGCTCTTAACCAGCCAAATCTGGGTCTATTCAAGCCTCAAAATAAATGGTAGCGGAGGACTATAACCTAATAGTAAACAAAGAAAACCATTAATGAGAAAAGGGTATGTACATAATTTCCAAATGCCACCCCACAAAATACCTATTAATTAGAAAAAAATCAGGTATTATAGCCCTCACCTGTAATAATCTCAACTATCTGGGAGGCTGAGGGAGGAGGATGGTAAATTCAAGACAAGCCTTGAAACACTCACCAACTTAGTGAAAGTAAAAAGGAGTGGCAATGTAGTTTAACAGTACAATGCCCCTGGATTCAATCCTCAGTACAATACATACATACATACATATACAGAAAAGAGGGGGAAAAGCAACTTTACAGTGAAGAATCCTGGCAGACTACATCTTGGGAGCAAATCTTTACCCCTCACACATCAGAGAGAGCACTAATAACTAGGGTATATAAAGAACTCAAAAAGCTAAACAACAAATAACCCAATAAATAAATAGGCCAAGGACCTGAAGAGACACTTCTCAGAAGATGATGTACAATCAATCAATAAATACATGAAAAAATGTTCATTATCACTTGCAATTAGAGAAATGTAAATCAAGATTTCATCTCACTCCAGTCAGAATGGCAGCTATTATGCATACAAACAACAATAAGTGTTGTCGAGGATGTGGGGGAAAAGGTACACTCATACACTGATGGTGGGACTGCAAATTGGTGCAGCCAACATGGAAAGCAGTATGGAGATTTCCTGAAAAACTGGGAATGGAATCACCATTTGACCCAGCTGTCCCTCTCCTCAGTCTATACCCAAAGGACTTAAAAACAGCATACTACAGGGACACAGTCACATCAATATTTATAGAGGCATAATTCACAATAGCTAAACTGTGGAGCCAACCTAGATACCCTTTAATAGATGAATGAATAAAAATAATGTGGCATATGTACACAATGGAATATTACTCAGCAATAAAAGAGAATAAAATCATGGCATTTGCAGGTAAATGGACAGAGTTAGAGAAGATAATGCTAAGTGAAGTTAGCCAATCCCAAAAAAAAACAAATGCCAAATTTTTCTTTGATATAAGGAGACTGATTCATAGTGGGATAGGCAGCGGGAGCATGGGAGGAATAGATGAACTCTAGATAGGGCAGAGAGGTTGGAAGGGAAGGGAGGGGGCATGGGGTAATTAATGATGGTAGAATGTGATGATCATTATTATCCAAAGTACAGGTATGATGACACAAATTGGTGTGAATATACTATGTATACAACCAGAAATATGAAAAATTGTGCTCTATATATGTAATAAGAATTGTAATGCATTCCGCTGTCATATATAAATTAAAAAATTACATTATTAAAAAAAGAATCCTGGCAGGGCCCCAGGTACCAAGTTATGGGGCAATATTAAATCATGCACCCCTTGAGAGGAAGTAATGAAAAGAACACAACATCATTTCTGTAATATTGTTATCAAAGATTACCTAAATCTAAATATGAAGAAATAAAACCTAAATGGGGTTACTGCAAAAGCTGCAAAATACCTGCTCTACAATCTTTGAGAGTCAAAGTCATGAAAGTCAAGAAAAATCTAAAGAGCTGACCCAGACTGAAAGACATGCCATCCAAATGTAACACAAGTTTCTAATCTGAATCCTTTTGCTATAAAGATATTAAGACAACTGATGAAACTCAAATGAAGTAGTGCATCATTTCTAAGGATTAGATGATATTTAATTTCTTGATTTTAACAGTTATATTGTGATCATGAAAAGAATGTAGATAATGGAGGCTGGCCTGGGTTCAATCCCCAGCACCAAAAAACGGAAAGAAGGAAAGAAAGAAAATAATGTACACAATATACACAATCAGATCTGGGCATTAGGTAGGCAAATTATCTCAAATGGTTCCGGG
>NW_026000016.1:21383076-21427224 GCF_001458135.2 Marmota marmota marmota | reverse complement strand
GGGGGGGGGGGGGGGGGGGACTGTACTGTACTTGCAATTTTTCTGAAAGTTTAAGATTGATTATTATTATTATTATATTATTTACCCCTACTGCAGAAGGGAACCGCAAGCCTTCCTCTCTGGGTTTGTGGACCTATCCTTTGCTGTTTAACAAGCACATTGGTACAGGAGAAAAAGGGTGTGTAGAGCATGTGCATAGATACTCTTAGGTGGCCTCCACACCCACGCTTTCTACTGACCCAGCTTATGATGAAAACAAAAGCCAGGCATGATGGCCCACATGGTATCCCAGATGCTAGGGCAAATTCAAGGCCAGCCTCAGCAATTTAGCAAGACCCTTAGCAGTTTGGTGAGATCCTGTCACAAAATAGAGAATAAAAAGAGACTGGGGATTTAATTCAGTGGTGTAGAACCCCTATGTTCAATCCCTAATACCAAAAGTAAAAATAAAAATGATTTTTAAAGTGAAAAAATTATTAGAGAAATAAACAAGGACCATATTTAAAAATTGTGTATACCATGCCAAAAAATTTATAGTCATCCTGAAAGCTGTCAGTTGTCACTGAAGATAGGTATTAGACAGGATATTGACGTGATCAAAGACCATTAGTTTTTGTTTTTTTAATTCCTTTCACTAAACAAAGGTCCTGGATATGTAAAAATCCCAATGTTATCTGGTTAGAGACACATGTAATAAGGAGGTTACAGATTACTTAGCAGTTGAAGGGAACACAAAAACATGATTCATAGAACAGTATACACACATATGAAAGCCACAAATATCTAAATCCATTTATACAGGCTTATTACAAACAAGTCAATTGAGCCAGATGCAGGCAAAGTAAAATGAAGACAGAATAACCCACCAAGTGTTGCACTTAACTGATATTACCACAGGCACACATGCAAAAGAAACAATATGATCACACTTAATTACAATCTCAAACAATGTACCATAGCAAGGAACTTATATAAGAAACTGTCAGCTTAACATGTATCAGTCAGAAATGGGAGTGCCACATTACAAAGGCATGCAGTGAAAAATGCAGAAACAGAAATTATACTAGACTTGCAAATAATATCTTGGTTTTAAACATAAACTCTAGAAAATAATCTTTGTAAGTATTAGTTTTCATTGCATATCAACATGTTAGCTCACCACAATACCTGAGCTTTCAGTCTGTTGTAAAATGCTTCTTAGTAATGACTTTTGGTCAGGGCAAAGCCATATAGGTAGCTAACAATATAATCTCTAAACAGGGCATTAGTCACTGCCTCCTAGAGACAATATTTCCTAATATTTTAAAACAAGTTTTTTTTTTTTTTTAAATTCAATACAGAACACTAAGTAAGTGCTTGACTACTTTTAAGAATATCTAAGTCAGGCTGAGGTTGTAGCACAGTAGTAGAGTGCTTGCCTAGCATGTGTGAGGCACTGGGTTCAATCCTCAGCACCTCATAAAAATAAATAAAATAAAGGTCCATCAACAACTAAAAATTTTTTAAAAAAGAATATCTGAGTCAACCTGGGACATTAACCACATCTAATAAATAGTGATACTTACGAACAAGATTCTGTTTTTGGAAAGATCTCTGATTAGTTTAGTTCTATTTCACAACTATGACAGTACCTATCTGTATCAATAATTAGAGAATCAATTCAATTAAAAAATAATCAAGCTTTTCTGAAAAAACATTTACTAGGTTAGCAGGAGCACCTTCACAAAGCCAAAAACTACACAAAGGAAAAACTCAAAAGCATATATCAAGTTTTACTGTCCTTTGTTTATAAATATATACCTAACATATATATATCCCCGCACCAACTTAATATATATTGCCAAAATATCTTGCAGGTGATGCAAATGAGGGGTTGTAGCTCAGTGATAAAGTGCTTGCCTACACTTGTGAAGTTCTGGACTCGATCCTCAGCACCACATAAAAATAAATAAAGATATTGTGTCCATCTACAACTAAAAATATTTTTTAAAGTACTAAAAAATGTTAAATATGCAAATGATAAAGGTGAATCATTCAAACCTTCACCTTTGTTTGGGCTTTAATGTAAATTGTGACAATATTCAAAAAATAATTCAGTAGAAGAATTTGGGAATCACTTCCTTTCACATAACCAGTTTAAAGCTCTGACATCATGTATGGTTCCCTAGTGTATGCCAGCATTGCCCAAATTCAATCAGTTGTTTCTCATAAAGAGTTCCACAATTAAAATGACTTAGACCAACAAAGTTAAAGAAGTTCCTGTATCAGAACTTTTGAAACTTCTATGAAAATATGCTTTCTAATATCCAAAGAGGGATGCAACAAGCAATAGTTCCCACTCTCACATATCCACTGAACCCTTAATTTTCAAAATATTCGTTTATATCTCTTAACATACAATTTCAAAAATGTTAGTGAACACAATTAATTTTCTTCTTACTTACTGTAAGACCACAATAGGCATCTATGGATGCTACATAATCTTTAGTCCATAAAAGGCCTGAAGTGAACAACATATCAATAATGATTTTAATCTTCTGTGCTGAGGTCTAGAACTCTACCAGTAATTTTCAGATTGAAGTTATATAAAAATAAAATTTAACTAGCCACTTCATAATATTTACTATCACTAGTAGAAAAAAATGGCATTAGCTTAATATTAGTCAGAAAATAGTTCAATTAATAACAAAACAGTTCAATTAATTTTCCAATGCAAAATATCTTATGTTAAAAGAGAAACTAAGGGGCTGGTGTTGAGGCTCAGTGGTAGAGTACCTGCCTAGCATGTGTGAGGCCCTGGGTTTGATTCTCAGCACCGCATATAAATACATAAAATAAAGGTCTTAAAAAAAAAAAGAGAGAGAGAGAAAAACTAAGATGTTTGCATAGTCACATACAGATACTTTCAATGCAATAAAATTTAATAAAATATTGTAAGACGTTTGTTAATGTTAAAGTTATTTACATGTATCAGTACAGTTATACACTTCAATTATACTTAAGTAAAAAAAAATGGCATTTTAGTTTTTCCTTTATCACAAGACTACACAGATTAGAAATTTTAAAAGTAATGGGTTTCAGTACACGCCTGTAATTTCAGCTATTCCAGAGGCTGAGGCAGGAGAATCCCAAATTCAAGACCAGCCTCAAGAACTTAGAGATTCTATCTCAAAATAAAAAAGGCTGGGGATATAGCTCAGTGGTAGAGCACCACTAGGTTCAATCCCCGGTTTTGAAAGGAAGGAAGGAAGGGATGGAGGGAAGGAGGGAGGGGAACAGAACAGAATGGGAAAGTAGCCCACAAAATATAAGACAAATCATCAGAAAAGAAAAACCCTAAACTGACTTCTCATTTGGCAAAATAAGCTATTATGATGATGTCCATTTTTCACAGACTTTGAGATGTTAAGCAACTTGCCTAAATCACCCAGCAAATAATTAGACTCAGTCTAAATCCAAAACCCCTGATCTTTAAACTATCAAGATGAATTATTCTCTAGAATTATTATCTGCTACCATAATATCTGGGGGAAAAAAGTTTATGATAATTACAGAGTTCTAATTGTTTACAAGATGCTGAAATAGCACCAATTATATATGATTTTTCCCCTTAAAATTTTTTCTCTGGTTTCATTACAGTACAAATAAATAGGTGCTGGCACATGAAACAGCTTCAAGCATACAGTGTTATACCCAAGTTAATTCCCACACTAGTCAAAAAGTCCGAAATGAACTGCTTAGCTAAAACACTGGAAATTAAACAATACTTAACACTATAACGGATTCTAAAATTGCATGAATCCATTACCCTTTCCTCTTAAACATCATGAAGTATTGAAATCTTTTCAGATACACAATAGTTTGTGTAATAGTTTGTGTAACAGTTTGTATAACATATCACAATTACAGTAACTTAAGCTGTAAGAGATAGTGAAAATTTCTATATTTAATGTGAATGCCTATAAGTTAAAAGCAAATTTAATCAGTATAAGAAAATGTCGTACACAAAAACTTCTCAGTAATTTCAAGGAATTTTTAGGAACTAACCACACAGATTATTATACCTAATTCACTTACAGGGTGTACTTCTTAGATATAATTCTATCAATAGCACCGCTTTTATACTACACCACAATTAAGTTTATCTTCAGATCATGACTTTCACACAGTAAATAAAGTCCACAATCACTGCATAAAATATCACTTTTTCATATTTGGATTCTTTCTCCAAACCATATAGTATCCCAAAATTTCTTTCTAACCCCGAATCTCAAGAGTTTCAAGGAACGCCACAATCTCATATTGAAACAGCATCTTCCAAAGACTTTTATATAAAACACTGGTTGCCATTCCTCCTTCAGATATTCTGCACACACACAAAAAAAAGAATCCATAACCAGATAAATTCCATAAATTATAGGATAACCTACAATATTTTAAAGTTAAATTTTATTGAAAAGTTTCTCAAACTTATCTGACTATATAAACTTCCCCACTCCTCACACACACAAAGTGTCTTTCAATATCCCATGGATTTACAGAACACATTTTGAAACTAGGAAGAAGCTAGATGAAGAAGTCCTATTACTAAAACAGAAGCAAAAATTCAATACAGAATTAAGGGGCAAAAAAGTGAATTGGAAATGGGGAGCCAAATCTCCATGCCTCCTGTTATTATGAAGCCAAAATGCCACTCTTCCATATAGTGCATATAAAGGAATACTATAACAGGAAGAAAGGATCAGCCAACAGAAAACTGGTCATTCTCTACCTATTGACCAGAAAACCATGTAGAAATTATGAAGAGGAAATGTGGAGAAGCTATCTAGGAAGTCCTGATCAGCATTAATTGAAAGAAAAGGAAATCTTCTAAATCTGGAAAGGAGTTTTACATTCAATGTAAAAGGGACGCTCACACTAATGCCTGGAATAACATTTAGTTATAGTGTGGGCCATTAAAAATATTATGGAAAGAATTTCTTGATTCATCAAGATATGGAAAAAGCAGTTGAGCAATTCATGGTCTTTAATACTTAAAACTTGAGTCACTCTGCCTAGCAGTTCCATGATAATTAAAAAAAAAGCTATGAAACTAGCAAATCCTCACCTACATCTATACTAGAGTTAATCTGGGATTAATAGGAAAACACACCAAGAAACTACTACTATTGTTTATAGGTCATATGGTTATGACCAATGAAAGTCAATATTCATTAGCCAAAATAGAAAAGGAAAATTACAAAGGAGTGATGTTAAGTCTATCTAGTAAATTCTTCTAAATTAAAAATACACAATCATTCACAAGTCAGACTGAAGCAGCAACTCAGGAATACAGTTTATATTGATTCTCATTCTTTCCCCTTTCTGTTTTCCCCTTTACCTCTTGTCTCCATTCCTTTCCCCCTCCTGTTTCAGTGTTATCCAAGTTATTGGGTCCCTACCTACACTTTTTTTTTTTTGGGGGGGGGGGTACTGAGATTTGAATTCAGGGGCACTCAACCACTGAGCTACATCCCCAGCCCTATTTTGTATTCTAGACAGATGGTATCACTGAGTTGCTTAGCACCTCACCTTTGCTGAGGCTGGCTTTGAATTCTCAATCCTCCTACCTCAGCCTCCTGAGCTGCTGGGATTATAGGCATGTGCCACCGCACCCAGCCCTACACTCCTTTCCTTCATTCAACTCATCTGTCACTAATCTATCATGTGTCCTCTTTGAAGAAAAAAGAAAAACCTATGATATTTTCACTGCTAAATAATCAACATGATATAGCTTCATCTACCCTATCATATTCAACACACACACACACACACACACACACACACACAGGTTTGAACCCAGGGGTGCTCTATCACTGAGCTATACCCCCAGCCCCTTTTGTTTTTGAGATAGGGTCTCACTAAATTGTCAGGGCTGGCCTCAAATTTGCAATCCTCCAGCCTCAGCCTCCCCAGTACCTGAGATTACAGGTTTGTGCCACCACACTGGCTCAAACTCAATCTACAATGAGAAATACAAGAAAACACAAGTGTATTACATAACAATACTTATTCTATGAGCTTAATATTTCCAACTAGTCTATTTAATTTTTAAGTGCTGGTTAGACTTAGTAAATTAATTCTAAAACTTCACAATCAGTAGGATGAAAAATAAAGAGTTTTATACAGAACAAACTGGCAATAAATGTACCAAAATCAGGGCTGGGAGCTGTAGCTCAGTGGTAGAGAGCTTACCTAGCACATGTGAGGCAATGGGTTCCATCCTCAGCACTACATAAAAATAAATAAAATAAAGGTATTGTGTCCATCTACAACTAAAAATATTTTTTTTAAGTACCAATAGGGAAAAAGTTTTGGAAAAAACTTTTTGCCACAGAGTAGTACAGTAAAATACTAATTTGTGCCTAAAGTAGCCTGGACTGACTATGTAATAGTAACAAGTCCTAAGATGCATAGCACATTTCATAAAATTTCCAACATATTATGGCATTTGCTAAGATATGACTTAAATTTCCATAAGAAACAACTATATTTCTAAAATTCTTAAAGTGTTAATCCTGACATCCTGTTCTCATTCATAAAACAATATACTTAAAAGAAAAAGTGATGTTCCTTAAAATAATTACTAATAAATGTCTCAATTTGTTGCAGTAACCAATACCATTTAGCAACTACCTCTAAGAATTATTTGAGAGAGAATATAATAAGTCACCCCCTACTTGTTGAACATGTTCCTGCCATGTGCCAGAATTGTGTTGGATAAAATAATTGTATTCACTCTTACAATAACTAGATAACTAGTATAAAGGATGTAAGTGTCCAATCTGTTTCTGAAGATATTTATATGATCCTAATTGAGAATTTACATAAAAATAAATTGATCATCTGTATTCAATTAATGTCTTGATAATTTGATATGGTTAATAAATTCTACTCAGGAAAGCTAACAGTAAAGAACAGCAGACACAAAGAATAAAATACCCTAGACATTTAGATCCTTCTAAGCAAGCCACAATTTACCTCACTCAATTAACCCACACATGAAAAAAATGTAAATAAGCTTTACAACTACTTTCATAAAAGAAAATGTTGGGGCTGGGGTGGTAGTTCAGTGGTAGAGCACTTGCCTAGCATGTGTAAAGCACTGGGTTTGATTCTTAGCACCACATAAAAATAAAAGTCCATCAACAACTAAAAATATATTTTCAAAAGGGAAATGTTTACACGATAGTACTTGCCTATGTGCCTGAGTGACAAGTTTATCAATCATTTATTCTCTGTGTAGCACACATAAAATATGAATAAGCTATAAAATTGTTTAATGATTATTTGCATAAAATGTAATGATTATTTGCATAAAAGATCAGAAAGCATCAAAAAAATTATCCACATACAGCCCTGCAAATTTTTGTCATATGAAATATTATCTTATATCTATTTTTTAAGTAAACTGGTAAAGAATTCTCTAAAATTCCAATTTCCCATTTCAAAGTAGAAGACAGCCAATTCAATAAATAATGAACTCATACAGTCATCAAATTAGTTTACAACACTGAAGTTATTTTTACTTCTATAAATTTACTGTAACTATTCTAGAATTATACTACTAACTTCAAAACTACCACTTTATAAACAAACATACAAACTATAATCAACAGTTTAGAAAACATAGGAGATAAAAACATTGTCTTTCAAATCATACTGCCTATAACTGGAAAATATTATTATTAAATTTAAAAAGTTATCTATGATCTTAAGGTGCTTTTATCCCCATTCACCAGTACTCTTCAGCTTAATCCCTTCTTCCTCCCTCCTTTTCTACTTATTTCTTCCTTCAAGCCATAGGTACCAAAAGCAAGGAATGCTATCAAATAAAAACAACATGTCTGACTTTGAATTGTCAGTTTTGTTACTGTCATGATACTGTTATGAACAAAACATTAACTGTACCAATATAAAAGTAAAATGAACCATAACTAGGAATAAATGAAATCAATGGAAATGAGGCATTCGTTAAAATCTTGGCTGACTCCTTTTTTTTATTTATTTATTTATTGGGGGGGGGTAGTTGTAGATGGACAGCATGCTTTTATTTTATTTATTTATAGTTTTATGTGGTGCTAAGGATTGAACCTAGAACCTTGCACATGCTAGGCAAGTGCTTTGCCACTGAGCTACAGCCCCAGCCCCAGCTGACTCCATTTTTAAAAGTAACCAATTATCAGCATAAACTCAAGAGTATCTAGGTAGTACTTGCATAAATACAAATAACAAACACAAATATTTAGTACACAATACACAGTATTTAACTATACTGTTCTCCTGCTGCAATTACTTTAAAGATTTAAAGACCTAATATTTTTCAAATTATTAAAATCAAACTAAAAATGATATATAAGGCAAATCTAAATTATCAAATTTAACCCAAACAATAATCCCTTGCAGATTCCATCAGATATCAATATTAATAATAATAATAATGTTCTAAAAAATAAAATTGAGACAAATTCACAATCTGGAAATTTCCTTAGTCTAAATTGTTTTCTATATAATGTTAGGTAATGCAAATAACATAGATGATTTCCCAAAAATGTAATCAATTTATACATGAAGTATGGCTCATTTATTTTAATTCTTGGATGAAAAATAATGTCATTCTTAACCTAAATTCCCCAATAACTTAAGGATAGTAAATACTACCACGATACATTCCTACAGCTCTTCCATTCTTTTTTTTTTTTTTTAATATTTTTATTTTTTAGTTTTCGGTGGACACAACATCTTTGTTTGTATGTGGTGCCAAGGATCTAACCCGGGCCGCACGCATGCCAGGCGAGCGTGCTACCGCTTGAGCCACATCCCCAGCCCCTCTTCCATTCTTTTTTATTCTTTCTTTCTTATTCTTCACTCAATATTCTGTGGTTTATATCCACCATTTTCAAGACCTCATACTCCAACTGGAGATATAACTCTGTGGTAGAGCATTTGCCTAGCATGTTAAGGCCATAGGTTGTACTCCCAGCCTCGCCAAAAAAAAAAAAACTGTTGAGACTTATCAGACACTGCCTAACCCTATACAAAATAATTCCTTAAAAAGTCTATTCTCAGGCTGGGGTTGTAGCATAGTGATAGAGCGCTTGCCTGGCACATGTGAGGCACTGGGTTTAATCTTCAGCATCACATAAAAATAAATTAATAAAGGTTATTTTACATTTTTTTTTAATTCTATTCCCTTGATCTCTAAGTACTGAAAAACAATGATAGTTTAAGAAACTGTACAGTTTGTTATAAGACTTCTAAAAAGAAAAGCTGTGAAGGATACAACTAAAATAACTATCAATTGTGATAAGTCCTGGTTAGAATTACTTTAGGGATCTTAATAAAAATATAAGGTATTTGGCTAAATATTTGTTTTTTGTTTTTTCACTTTTTTGGCTTAAGTAACTATATAAGCAACAGTGCTTTCTATGCATACAGAAGAAACAACATCCAAGAAAATATACTTAATGGAAAGACATAAGTTAACAATACAGCAAAATATCTCAAAGCACAAAACTTTGAGATATAAATCAGAAGTAGAAGGAGAACATTTCTCTTTTATCATAAATTATATAAAATTATATTTTCCACTGGTACACATAAAGACTTTTCCCACTATTTTGCAAATGAGAAAGGATGTTAAATGACAATCACAATCACAGACTAGAGTGTCACTATAAAATCATAATTTCAAAACTCAAACTATAAAAATACCAAAACGTTCATGGAGGGGGAGAGGTGGAGATACTGGCACACACCTATAATCCCAGCCATCAGTCTGCTGAGGCAGGAGGATAGCAAGTTCAAGGCCAGTCTTGGCAATTTAATGAGACAGCATCTCAAAACTAAAAATTTTTTTTAAAAATGGGCAGGGTGATGTTCCTCAGGGATAAAAGTACCCCTAGGCTCTATTTCCAGTATCACAAAAAATAAACCAATAAATAAAAGTACCAAGACCTTAGTGTTCGAAAATCAAACACTATAGAACTCCTAAAATTCAGGAAACATGAGAAACTACACATGCTTTATAAAATATTTTACTCTATACATTAAACACACACACACACACACACACACACCCCAAAACCAGCACTCTTGAGAGAGCAGTTTCTTGAAAGATTAGTTTAGATTTCTTACATTTCCAGTATGACTATGGTGGCCTATTTTTTTTTTAAATCATCCCATTCACATATTTTTTAAAACCTCATGACATCATGTTGCTATAAATCTTTTAATACTCACAAATTTGATAATTACAATTATTATATGTTAGGCATTCTTGAATCAGTGGTTGACCTAAGAAACTAATTTTGAATAAATTTCAAATTAAAAAAAGAAAAGAAAAGAAACAATCAGCCCTTGACTTTTACTTCAGGAAAATAAAGTATCACTTGGGAACAAGGATATTTTGGCATAAAAACTTTTCAATTAAAAAAAAAAAAAAATCTTTGCAACCAACTAATATTACTAGTACTCCAGAGGTACAAAATGCTAGTTGGCCAAAAATCTTTCCAAAGCCAATGCATACCACTATATATGGACTGTGGGCAATGATCACCGCAGTCGGGTCAGACTGCACCCATATATAACATGAGAGGCTGAAGAATTTCAGCCAAGCCTTGAAGCTTGAAGGTCACATGGAGGGATAGCTCACAGAGCATCAATGATCAATTCCACTACAAGAAGTCTTCCAAATCACATCTATATTTAGAAGACTGGAACCAAAAGACTAACAGTTTAGACTGAAACTCAGAGTAAAGTCTTCAGGTGGTAGCTTTCCCCATTCTCCATCAACAAATTTTTTTAAGTATTTGTCAAGTCATCTTTCTGAACGTAACAATTTTTTTTAAAGCCCATGTTTAGCTTGTGCTTTGCTTGCACTATATGGAGATGAAATGAAACACACTGCTCAGCACCTTCACGTTTCTGTTGTCCTAGGATAAACAGACATTTCAATATCTCCTCCCATTTCAAGAGTGATTTCCAAAGTCTGGGAAGGAATGTTTCCACCCACAAATACCTTTCAATTGAATGGCTGTCATACTGCCATGGATAAGGCAACACTGAACAATAATCCATTTTTGCCCATCCCAAATTTATTTTAAATCTCTTACTGCTGACCTAAAAACCTAAGTTCTTCATCATAATTTCCATAATAGGTAGGCCTTACGTCAAGGCAACAATTGAGTAGAGTGGTCTTACTCTTGAAATAATATTTACCAAAAACCAGGGGAAAAAATCTTGAAAAACTAGTGTTTGATCTTTAATTATAAATATATATAATTTTTTCGTTACAGAGAGTTTACTCATAACTCTCCATAACAATTAAATCATAAAGCACAGCTAAAGATTGTTTTTTTTTTTTAACTTACCCCATTCTAGGTATTCAAGAATGTTCTTCTCTCTTCTCAATGGAGAATTATTGCATTCATCATAAAGGCAGATGAGTATATCCAGTAAGGTCTCCACGCTGAAGCACTGCCCATTGGTCTGAGCCGGCCCATCCAAAATAAATTGCTCCAATTGCCTCAAACGCACTTCTCCGGACATGTTTGCTTCGATTTCTGTTGATTTGCTTCTAAATTGTTATTACAAGTTTGACTATTTACTATTTGAACCTAAATTTTAAAAGGTGTGGTTTTAGAAATAAACCACTTGTTATTCCAATAACTGTCATGCAATGCCGGTGCTGAATTAAACATCCAATACACCAGTAACCTCACTTAACTGAAACGTCTTCAATTACACCCATATACATATATTTGGAGGGTAAGTTATCATAAAATATATTTAATACATTTTAAATGAATAATACAATTAAATCGTATATTTAAATAAAATAATAATTAAACGAACTTGAGTCAACACTTCTTTAAAAAAAAAAAAAAACTCTTCTCCTTCATTCAAAATTCAACTCGTGCAACGTAATCCTGAAACGAATCCGGTTGCATCATTAATGAATAAAGTCCCCCTTTGCATCAGCAATTTACTCCCCGGGAAGAAAGAAAATAGAAAAGGGAGGAAAAACACAGAATGTATAGAAGGGGGAGGGAAAACCAAAAATTCTGCTGCAAATCCTCCCAACCGCCACTTGGATAATGCATCAGCGGCAATTTCTCCAGCGGGAAAGGGAGGGGGCGAGGTCCCTGAAGCAGCTCTCCTCAGCGCCGAGCACGCCAAGTCTTGCCCGGGGAGGCTTTTCCTTTCTCCTCCCGAGGTCCTTCTTTTTAAGGCTTTGCAGTTAGTCCTATTTCCAACTGATTCCGGCGAAAACTCTTCATTTTTTTCTCCGGGCTTCTCCCAGGGGCCTGACCGGCGGCACGGCCGGGATTAGGAAGGCGGGCTGCGGGCGGCTCTCCCACCCGGGCTCCGGNGAGCCCCGCACGCAGCCGGGCGTTGTCCTGCGGCCCAGCAGAGTCGAGGCCCCGGAGGGGGCGCCGGCCACTGCACAAGCCTGAGGCGGGTGCTGAGGGCCGACTTGGCCCGCGAAGCTACGGCTGCCGCAGTGTGGAATGCAGGGAAACGGGAGGACTAGGGGAGGCCCAGGTGGCGGTGGCGGAGGAGGCTATGGAGACAGCATGACCGAGCCGAGCTGTGGAGCTGCGGCAGGACGCCGGCTGGGAACTGGGCCACCGCTGCCACGCCACTGGCCCCGGATCCCCGAGGCGTCTCCTACATATCGCAAATCCCAGCTACTTCCTCGTCCTGGGAGACGCCACCTGTCTTGCACATTTGCTCAGAAGATCTAGAAGCAGACGCCTTTCTGCTTCCAACAGCTCTGGAAAAGACCGTGCCTCTGACCACTCCTTACCTGTCCGTCCCTACTCCCGTCCCCCAAATTCGGTTTTTCAACAGTCGAGCCATAATTTATTGGGTGTCTGATTAAAGAATTTATGTCACTTCTCAGGACAAAAACATAACACTTATATGCGCTACCATCCAAGTGGTATTTTTGTGCGCGCCCGGCGCGCAAAGGAGAGAATTTCCCATCTCTATTTTCAAAAGTTTCCCAACGTGGAGCCTGGTGTTTTCTCCTCCGGAAATATTCTAGATGTTGCCTGTTTATCCTCAGCCAAGGTTACCGCCTACAGGGCTTTTAGCTAATGAAAGGAGTCAGGACAGTTCATCTCTGTTATCAAACCTATACCCCATTTGCACACACACAGATAAGCACACTTATGATCCAGTGGCACCACGCAGCAACTGGGCAGCAAAGGCAGTCACTGAAGAGCTAAATCACCTGATGCCTGTAGGGCCTTTCCAGGTTTTTGTGATCTTGGTTTGAAGAGAGCTCTCTACAAAATTCTCATGGAAGATCCCACATTTAAATTAATACCCCTAAACTAGGTCATTACATTTCCCTTTTTCCTCTCAAATTTTCCATCTCTATGATCTTTCTCCTAAACACAATTATATTCTATTCCTTTTCACCCCCATTATCCATGTCAATGCCCACCATGCATCTTTTTTACCTTGATATTATGGAAGCCCAAAAAGAAGGAGAAATGAAGATCTAAACATGAGTCCTAAAAATAAAGGCTAATAGAATTATGCAGTTTGCTGTGATTCACACAATATTGTGAATGTTTTGTGAAATCTACACTTGCCTGACTTAAACAAGGACAGCATTATTTTCAATGTGCTCTTGGCACATGAATATATTTAAATGTTCAGACTAGAAGTCAATCATTTCCAACCATGACATATTTATGTGTGTTGTTTAATTATAAAAGTAGAAAAGCAAAAAAGAAAAATTTAATTATAAACTAGATAATAATCAACATTTTGGTGTTTATAATTTGTTTTCCTAAAAAATGTTTCATAGTAAAGGACAGTTTTACCGCTTCCAGTTTAGTTACCAATGCATTACAAATGTCTTTGTAGGTAAACAAATATTCTTCAACAACATGATTTTTAATTGTGAAGCCATCACATTTTGACAATTTCAACTGACCATGAGATGCGGTAGTAAAAAAGTAATCAATTCCTTCTTCTGCATTTTCAAATACAATACACTAGTGAGCTGATTCCAAGATACTTATCCAACTTACAAATAACTATCAAGAAATTTAAAAAAGAACCAAAAACATTTTATGTCTCAATAAATACTCATTAACAAGGGAGGTATGAGATGTAGATACTTAGATACTTTCTCTATCTGTCTTTCTCTCTCATTCTGAGGGGGGGGGGGTGTGCTGGCGCCACTAGGGAGGGACAGAACCCAGGGCCTCAGGCATGCCAGGCAAGCACTCTATCACATAGCCACATCCCCAGACCCAGATAAGCTTTTTTTTTTACAAAAGAGTCAAGCTGCCAGATCTCTCTATTCTATTAGCACTTGGGTACCACACACAGTTCAGGGTATTGAAGTTTATTAAATAACCCTTTCCACGTTATTTAGAGAACAAAGGGAAGAATTTATTTTTATTTTTTAAAAAAGCACAAAGAGAAGGAAGAGGTTGAACCCAATCAATTTTGCTTGAATAATTCAAGCTCAGAGACTTAATAATTAACTAGACACTAAACACATTGTGCGGGTGTTATTTTAAATGTTCCGGTTGAAGTGTGAACATGCTTGTTAATGAAACCGGTCTTAAGCCAAAGAAAGGCACAGCCCCAGTGGCCATACAGTGCTTGAAGTTACTCCCACAAAACACAGGAGTGTCACAGGCTGCCTGGCAGGGCATTCTTTGGGCAAAGAACCTGGAGGAGGTCTTCTTTGTGAAATTCTGCTTGGGGACCTACAGATTAAGTGTATACCACTGCAAACATCCAATTTGTTTGAAATAATCAGATAAAGTTTTATGAAGATGAGGGAATTAATCTGACCTTTCGGAAACGAGATATAACAGAAAAAAAAAGTATAATGGAATAATAAGGCAGGACAGAAGTCAGTAAGCCTAGTCCCCAGTGCAGCCTTTCTTCAAGTAATCCTCCAATTCAAAGCTAAAACTAGGAAAATCTGTTCACCTGTAGTATGTGTAACAACCGGCTCCATTCTCACCTTGATATACCTTACTCCAAAATAAATATAGGTTCAACAATGGAGAGCAGGGCCAAAGCACAATGTTAAGATATAACTGGGCCTCCATATCTGAGAGTTCCACATTTACAGATCCAACCAATCACAGGTTGAAAATATTCAGAAATAAATTGATCTGTACTGAACATGAACTTTGGGGGTGGGGGAGGGTAGTATAGGGGATTGAACCCAGGGGCACCTAACCACTGATCCACATATCCATCCCTTTTTTAGATTTTATTTAGAGAAAGGATCTCACTAAGTTGCTTTAGGGCCTTGCTAAATTGCTGAGGTTGGCTTTGAACTCATGATCCTCCTGCCTCAGCCTCCCAAACCACTGGGATTACAGGCATGCACCATCACACCCAACCTGAACATGTACTTTTTTCTTGTCATTGTCACCTAAACAAAATAATATAACAACTATTTATATCTCATTTACATTTTATTAGGCATTAGAAGTAATTTAGAGATGATTTAAAGTATACAGGAGGATGTGCATAGATTATATGCAAATGTTACACCATTTTATATAAGGGACTTGAGCATCCTCAGATTGTGATAAAGGACAGGGGTTAGGGGTACAGGGAGCAGAAATCCTGGAACCAATCTCCAGCAGATACCAAGAAACAATGTATGGTAGCATTCAGGACATTTTGCTCCATCCCATTTGGTCCTGGCCAGCACATTCTGCCCCTGCAAATGAATCATTCCTTTTAGTACCTTCCAAGGATAAAACAATTAGCAAATGCTAGTGCTCACTTCATTTCAGGCTGCTGACATGAATAATATCAACTGCAAAGACTTACATTATGAAAAAAAGAGACTTTCTAATTAGTAATTGCTTCCTCTACAGAACACACAATGTATAAAAAACTGCCTTGAGTAATTTTGAGCACACTACTTTCTTCAACCATCAAAACCATATGAAGTAGGAAAATTATTATCTCCAAATCATACATGAAAGAAGCCGAGGCTTAGTGAGCTTAGATAAGTTGTGAAAGGTTACACAGGTAGCACATGATACAGGAGCTGGGAGTCAGTACTAGCCTGTTTCATGCTAGTGCCCAGGACTTTACCACTAAGCGATGGAGATCTGGAAGATCTGAGAAATTCTGTAAACCTAACTATTCCTTCTTGTTATAGCAAGGAAGAAGTGGGGTATAGTTACTAATTCACACATCTGGACATTAGAAATTGGCATTAGGGTAAAAGAAGGAAACACCTGATATCAGGGCTCAACAAAGAAAAGCAGAAATCACCTGTGTATTTAAAGCAGAGGAAACTTAATTCTGCCATATGATTACCCAGATGATGGTAGAGTTGAGGGGACACAGAGTTTGGCAGCATCAGGAAACTGCTATCATCCCTAGGCTGGTGGAAATTAAGCCCAAGACTAGTGGAAGTTGAAGCCATAAGAGAGATGCTATGGGTACTAGTAAAGTAGCCCTAGACAAATAGGGGAGGAGAAGCATCTTACCTCAAATGTCCCACCTTTTGCAGCTAACAGAGCCTCTGAATAGTCTGCTTGGGCCATCACTCAAGATTCAGGGCAGAGCAGACAATGGGTGAATAATGGCTGTACAGACACAGAGTTTTTTGATCTTACAAAAATGATTTTAAAGGGCTAAAGTTGTGGCTTAGCAGTAGAGCCCTCGCCTAGCATGTGCGAGGCTCAGTACCACGAACAAGCAAACAAACAACAAACAAACAAATAAATAAATAGAAAGGCAGCAGAACACAACAGACACTAGTATGGCAATATGTAAATCAATGGATGTGTAACTGATGTGATTCTGCAATCTGTAAATGGGGTAAAAATGGGAGTTCATAACCCACTTGAATCAAAGTGTGAAATATGATATATCAAGAACTATGTAATGTTTTGAACAACCAACAATAAAAAATTAAAAAAAAAAACAAATAAAAAGGTGAATAAATTGTTAAAAACAAATAAATAAATAAATAAAGATATTGTATCCAACTACAACTTAAAAAATAATTTTAAAAACTGATAAGGGGCTAGAGGTATAGCTCAGAGGTAGATTGTGTACTTAACATGGTTCAATCTTCAGCACCAAACAAAACACAAAATTTTGATGAAACAAATGTTTTTACTTCTTTTAAAATATATATATATATATACATTTATGGGGCTAGGGCTGGGGCTCAGTGGTATAGAGCACTTGCCTAGCATGTGTAAGGCCCTGGGTTCGATCCTCAGCACCACATATAAATAAATATCAGTCCAGAAGTGGTGATGGAGGTGACATAACCAGGACCTATGAGCCAGCAGTCAAAGAAGTGAGAGTTGGAAGAATCCTGTTATGAAAATTCTGGAAATCTCTCTGGCCAAGGTTATCAGTGACTTCCACATTACCAAAGCTAATAGTCAATCCTCCATCCACATCTTATTTGACATTTTAACAGTATTTGATGGCAGCCGTCACTCCTCTTAATTCCAATACTTTTCTTCACTTTGACTTCTTCATTCTTCTGATTTTCTCCAACCTCACTTGCCATTCCTTCTTAGTCTCCTTTGCTTATAACATTGGAGTTTCCCAGGGCTCAGTGTTTAAATATTTTCTTCTATCTATACCCATTCCCTAATTGTTCTCAATTAGTCATAAGGGTTTGCTTTGGTTTGAATCTGAAAAACCCCCAAAAGCTCATGTATTGAAAGCTTGGTCTTCAGTGCGGCAGTGTTCAGAGGTGGACCCTTTGGAGGTGATTGGATCATGAGGACTCTGATCTCATCGATGATTAATCCTCTGATGGTTTCATAGCTTAGTGGGTTTCAGAGGAGCGGCTTTGTTATAAAAGCAAGCTCTCTTTCTCTGCTTTCTGGCAGCCCTGAGGTGAAGGGCTCTACTCTGCCATCTACTCCCTGCTATGATATTCTGCCCCATAGTGATAGGGCCAAGTGACCATGGACTGAAGCCTCTGAAACCACGAGGTTTCCTCCTGAGAAGCTGATTATCTCAGATATTTTGTCACAGTAACGGTAAAGTGACTGACCCAGGCTTATGATGATTTCAAAATCATGTAACAAATTCTTCAACACTCCTTCCATTGAAAGGTTGGGTCTATATCCCCTTACCATGAATCTAAAACAATCTTGGTGACTCACTTCTAATAAATAGAATGCAACAGAAATGATTATTATTGGTGGGGATGTGGTAACCGGGGATTGAACTCAGGGGCACTTCAACACTGAGCCACATTCCCCAGCCCTATTTTGTATTTTTTTTTTTTTAATTTAGGATCTCACTAAGTTGCTTAGTGCCTCACCTTTGCTGAGGTTGGCTTTGAACTCATGATCCTCCTGCCTCAGCCTCCCAAGCCACTGGGATTAAAGGTATGCACCACTGCACCGGGCCAGAAACAATTACTTAACATCCCAGGCTGGACCATAAAAGACCATGCAGCCTTAGCTTCTCCACTGGAACACTGTCAGTGGAACCCTGCACTGTCATGTAAGATATTCAATTGTTATCAGAAGTTCACTATCCCAAGTTTGCCATACTATCAGGAAGCTTGAGCCACATGTAGTCAATGTAGGTAGCATCAACTACAAGGCATGTGACTAAAGATGCCTCCAGATGATTCCAGTTCCAAGCTGCTAGGCCACCCAGCTAAGGCCCATGTCTTCCATGTCTTCCCAGCTGAGGCCCCAATCATGGTGGAGCAGAGAGAAGCTTTCATCACTGTGCCACTTCCAAATTTCAAATGCAAGGCTTCCCTGAATCTAATGAAAACATTATGTTAAGCTGTGAAATTTTGAGGTAATCTTTTATGCAGCATCAGTAACCAGAATAATATATAAATGCTGATAACTTCCAAATTTATATTTAGATCTGGACCTTTCCCTTGAACTCCAGGCTTCTCATTCTAACTGCCTAGTTAGCATCTTGTTTCAAGACAACATGGTCAAAATAGAAGTCTTTAACCTGCCCCCTGCAAAAATAAAGAAAAAAATAATTGATGAGTCTTCTCCAGAGTTCTCATTTACCCAGCACCTTACCCAGACTTTACTTTCTCACCCTCTACAACCTATCAGCAGATTCTGTCTACTCTATCTTGAAAGCTGGTGAAAATTCAAAGTATTTAATAATGAGAAGGGCATGGGCTCCAAACAATCCAAACAGACACTGATATGATCATTTAAACAGATGTGACCACTTCTCACTCACCTTACTCCTGCCTTCATACCCCAGCCCAGGATACTCCAATTGCTTTGTATTATATTTGGATAAAAATAAAAGTACTGCCATGGTCTGTAAGACCTTCCATGATCTGATTCCTGACCACCTCTCTGATTTCATCTCCTACCATGACCCGCCCTCCACCTCATTTCCCTCCAACAACAGGGTTCTCTAATACTCCACACTTCTGCTTCAGAGTTTGCAATTTGCCATTATCTCTGCCTATAACATTCTTCTAAATTCTAGACACATAACTCCATTTGAGTCTCTTCAAAAACCTCACTCCAGCAGGGTACAGTGGCACATGCCTGTCATCCCAGCAGCTCAGGAAGCTGAGGCAAGAGGATTGCAAGTTCAAAGCCAGTCTCAGCAATTTAGCAAGGCCCTGAGCAACTCAGTGAGACCCTGTCTTTATTTTTTTTTAATTTTTATTTATTTATTTATTTATTTTTATTTCTTACATACATGACAATAGTGGAATGCATTACAATCACAATTATCCATTCACAGCACAATTTGTCATAACTCTGTATATAAAGTACGTCATGCCAAATTATGCCATTATACATGAGCTCGAGACCCTGTCTTTAAATAAAATATAAAAAAGGACTGGGGATCTGCTTGAGTGATTAAGTGCCCCTGAGTTCAATCCCCAGACCCTTTCACCTCCCAAAACAGATCTCAGAAACAATCATTTCAATCTGATTCTAACAGCCATCTCTCTTGAATGGTTCAGAAACCACCTGCCAGAAGGTAAAGGGACCAGAACAGATGCTCTCTCCAGGCCCCATTCAGCCGTAAGATTCAGTGCTTCCACACCAGTATGGGGGACTAATTAAACTCACAGTCATATGGTGGAGCTAGCATTTATGTTCTAGAACAGACTGTGCACAACAGACACTAGTATGGCAATTTGTAAATCAATGGATGTGTAACTGATGTGATTCTGCAATCTATGTATGGGGTGAAGGTGGGAGTTCATAACCCACTTGAATCAAAGTGTCGAATATGATATGTCAAGAAATTTGTAATGTTTTGAACAACCCACAATAAAAAATTAAAAAATAAAAAAAATTAAAAAAAATAAATAAAGAACAGACTGTGACCTCTGTCTGACCCAGAGGATAGCAGCATCAGCATTTACAAGCCAAATGAAATAAGGCACTGTCAGCAATGTTTCTTACAATGAGAAATATAATAATAATAATAATAATAATAATAAGAAGAAGAAGAAGAAGAAGAAGAAGAAGCACCAAGACATAACTCAGGAATAGGCTAGTATCAAAAGCACCCCTGTCATGAGGTCCCAAGGAAAGTGAAAATTCAGTCTGAGATCTGTTTTGGGAGGTGAAAGGGTCTGGGGATTGAACCCAGGGGCACTCAACCACTGAGCCACATCCCCAGCCCTCTTTTATATTTTATTTAGAGATAGGGTCTCGTTGAGTTGCTCAGGACCTCACTAAATTTCTGCAGCTGGTTTTGAACTTGTGATCCACCTGCCTCAGCCTCTTGAACTGCTGGGATTACAGGCGTGCACCAACATGCCCAGACAGTCTGAGATCTTAAGAGGGACTTTCCTCAAGTAAGAAAGGTCCCCAGTATTGTAGACTACAAAGAAAAATCCATGCAGAAGACAAGAAGTAACAAAGTAATAAAACTTGGGACCTCATTCCAACCACTTCTTTAGATATTAACATGACATAGATCAGGATTAAAAGCTAGAAAGCAATATATCAAGGAATGACATTATAATACAAAAATTAAATATTTTTCTTCACTATAACATTAGTGTGTTAGTCAGCTTTACTTTAGTATAACAAATACCCAAGATAATCAACTTATAAAGGGAAATTATTTATTTTGGCTCACAGTTTTGGAGGTTTTTATTCCATGGATGGTGGCCCTGTTGATTTAAGCCCATGGTATAACATCATGTTAGGAAAGTATGGCAGAGAAAAAACACTCACTTCCTGACCAGTAAATGAAAGAAAGGAAGAAGCAGGGTTGGGGTCCCACAATCTCCTTCAAAGCCATGCCCCAGTGACCTAAGACCCCCCTCTAGGTCCCACCTCTGAAAGTTTCTATAACTTCCCAATAGTTCCCCCCTAGAGAACAAGCTTTATCACATGAACCCCTGGGGGACACTTAAGATCCAAACTATAGCAATTAGGATTTCTGCTATTTGAAACAATGTGTTATCCCATACAAACAATTGTTTGCTAGTGTATTATTTTTTCTGAACCATCCATACCCTTTTGCTCATCCTGCCTTATAAAAAGGATATAATACAAAGTACATGTATGAAGACTTGAACTGGGTGTCAATATACCTTATATACAGAGATATTAAAAACTGTCATATATATGTGTATTAAGAATTGTAATGCAAAAAAGTACATGTATAACGGCATAAATTGACATGAACATATTTTATATACAGGATACAAAAAATTGTGCCCTATATGTGTAATAAGGATTGTAATGCATTCCACTGTTTTCGTGTATTTAAAAAAAAACTGGTTTGAGATCATGCAAAAACAAAAAAAAAGAAAAGGGTATAATATATTTAATGACTAGTCTCATTGTAAGATGTCATGTGTAACTGGGGAACAAATACTTTCTCTACATAAAAATAAATTGCCTAGGCAGTGATAAAACTATTAGCTAATCATTAACAAGTACTAACCAGGCACTGGGTTTGATTCTCAGCACCACATATAAATAAATAAAAATAAAAGCCTATCAATGACTAAAATATATGTGTGTATATATATGAAATACTATTATAAATGTTGGTGAAATTTTATTGTTATATTGTGTACATGTATGAATATGTAACAACAAATCCCATCATTATGTATAACTGTAATGCACCAATTTAAAAAATGTGGAAAAAATATTACTCCAGAAACATTAAAAAAATAAATACTATTATGATGTTTTAGTTCATTCATTAATTCATCAACAGACACTTATCAAGCCCCCAACTTATATCAGAAATAGAGTACAAGGTATACAAGGATCATGTCCATACTTCATTATACATATACCCAAAGATATGTTTACAAATGTAAGCAAAAATATCATATTATTAATGTCCTTTTAATCAGAGGGGGAAGGTTGGTTGGTGATGAAGCAGAGAAATATCTTTGAGAAGCTATATGAGAATAAAGTACATGAAGAATAAGGTATGAGAATAAGATATAGGAGAATGTACCTTTTGGTAACCTTTAGATGACTTTTAGAACAGAGAAGATGAAAGAGGGGATTTACCCAATAGAGAGAAAAGAATAAGCCACTTTCTTTTCTGCGGGCAGCAAGCTGAGAAGAATCTGGCCCTCTAGAAAAGAAGATAGGTATAGGCAACCAAATCCAAGCATAGCTAGACAACTCTAATGTGGGTAGTTTAATATTCAAGTGGCCCAATTCTATGAGGACAGGGCTAGACAGAGTCACTTCTTAGATAATCTAAGTATAGCTGTCAGGTAGGTGTCTTGTTATAGACAATGGGTGTTCTTGTAGATCAGAGCAGTATTGTTTATTTTTAAAAAAAAAGTGGGAAGAAGACATATGGCAAGAACTGATAGGCTTCAGCAAAGAACACAGAGACTCCAGTTTCAGTAAGGAATTGCAAAAGAAACTAAACCCAGGATGCAAAGCTAGACATAAAAGCTAATCAGATAGAACAGGGGTCAGCCAGAAGCACTCTAAGGTGTCTGGGGGCAAACTGATCCTAGACTCAAGTTGTGGAAGCAAGGACCCTTTTCAAGATCTCAATGTGCACCATACTCCTATCTGGAGCAGAGCCTGAAGGTCCCTACTGCAGGCATCTGGTTATGTCCAGAACAGCCATGAACTGAAACCACCTGCCTAAAACTATCTCCCTTACTAACCTACTGTGATGTCTAACACCTTCGACAGTCTAACCATTGCTCTGGATGAAGGTCAAGCCTGGGAACAACTTTCACAAAATGGATACAATCTAAAGCTTGGATTGACCTGCCTACTAGTGTATTGATACTACTTTGAGCTCTGGAGCTAAAATGCAAATTATGATTTCTCCTTAATTGGCTGATGGGTGATCCTATTCAGAGTGGAACCTCTGAAGGTTAAATAATAAAGAGCTATTGTGGAGCTATGAACCATGGTTTAAAAGCAAATTAGCCTTTTAAAGGAAAGTCATTACAAGAGATAGCTAAGTCACATTACCCTCTGCAGTGAACAATAAGGCAGTAACAATATGCCAAGATTAACACTTTACTACAGCTATTGTCTGTCTCTTTCATATACTTTCTCATTCAGCACATATATATTGAGTACTGACTATATGCCAGGCAGTGGATAAATGCTTCCCAGGCTCTGTGAAGTCTCCCTTTCTTATACTCTCTGCAGCTTTCTTTCATTCTCCCTCTGTTTCCACCTTATCCTCACTTTGATCTCTGAATCTATCTTTCTGTAGAAATTACAATTTTTTTTAATAAGGGGTTTGGACCCAGGGTACCTAACCACTGAGCCACATTCCCAACCCCTTTTTATTTTTTATTTTGTAACAGGTTCTCACTAAGTTGCTCAGCGACTCACTAAATTGCTGAGGCTGGCTTTGAACTAGGGATCCTCCTGCATCAGCCTCATGAGCATCTGGGATTACAGGCATGCACAACCACACCCCACTATAGCAATTACTCTTTATTTACTTCTTCACCCTCTATTTGTCCTTTCTCTTTTTTAGCCTTCTCTCACCTCTCTCTGAAATTTCCCATCTCCTTTTTTTCTCTTACTTTTCCATGACCCTCTGTTCCCCTAACTTCTCATAATGTCTGAATGAAAATTGATTTTTAAATAGTTAGTATGTAACAAGTATCCATGGGGAAAAAGTATCCTCTCAAGGAAGCTCCTGTTAGGTGCATTACACTTTGGAAAAATAACAGAGTTGGTACTGGTTGATATGTTCATACAGATTTGGATGAACTACTTACCTGCATGAAATTAGGGCACTTAAGGGAGACAATGCCCAGCATATGAGGTTTTTCTGAAAATTGCTGAGAGTAGGAGGATGAAGGAAGGATTAATGCATGAGACATTCCAGGAGGACAGTGAGGAGTGGGTCAATAGCAAACATTTAGTGAGGAGCCTGTCCTTAGCTTTTTCTCCCATCATTTTTCTGATTCTCACCCCCTACAAATTGTACAGAATCATAACCTCCATTTAGGAAACAGGTATAGAAAGTAAGTGGTATAACTGGAACTAGGGCCCAGTCTATCTGATAACCAAAGCCTATGCTGACGGAACAAAGGGAAATGTCACCAGCTTTGACAGCTCTGTCTGCCAGAACAAAGCAAGTCATCAAAGGGAACCACTGTGAGGTGTTCTGAGAGCTTAGTGATCTCCGCACACTACACTCATTCAACACATGGTCCCTAACAGTGTGCTGGCACAGACTTGGAGGTCAATAAAAGATTATTGAACGCATGAATGATATTCAAAGCAGCAAGCGCTAGAAATTTCTGAACTGGAAAAATCATTATTATATCCAATTCAGGAATCATGGTCCCTGCACAAACATTCCCAGGGACAATCCTACTAAACAAGTTACAATTTGGCCACATTTCACTACAACAATTCAAGGGCTTAAGATTCCAACATGTTAGAGGCCTTAAGTTTTTTTTTTTTTCCTGATATTCCCACTCTTGTAGAACTTCATCCGTCACTAGTTCTCTAAAAATCATCAGACTGGAAATATGTGTATATTTGTGAAATTTAGTATTATGGACTAGTACATTACTTATTTTATTTTAGAAAATAATGAAATCTAATGCATAGCTAACTAAACAAGACTCTTTCTTTGGAAACTGTTTACTGTGCCTGATAGCCTATTAGTGCCACTCTCCTTACTTCTATTCTTTTGGAAGTTCTTGGGTTTTTTTTTAATATTTATTTTTTAGTTATAGGTGGACACAATATCTTTATTTTATTTTTATGTGGTGCTGAGGATCGAACCCAGTCTCTCACGCTTGCTAGGCGAGTGTTCTATCTCTCAGCCACAACCCCAGCCCCAGTTCTTGTTTTTTGATTTTTGCAATGCTGGGGATAGAACCCAGGGCTTCATGCATGGAAAGCCAGGGCTTACTACTCAGCTACATTCCCAGCCCTAAGAAGTTTTAGTAACTCATATTTCTCTTCAGGCTTCTGAGTAAACAGAAATTCAAACTTTCTACAGTAGGAAGTATCTGACAATTTAGTCAGTTTGCTCATTAATGTTCTGGACTGCTTATTTCTTCAATGATACTTTTACTTGGGTATATTCATGCCTTAGGTGATATATTTATTAAGACATTCTCCTTGTGTGATAGTATTTTATATGCATATTTAATCTATTTTGAATTCTCAGCTCTTTAGAAGGAATATGTGATTAGCTTATATGAAATCTCAAGATGAAGGATTAGCGTGCCCATTTTACTGATCATTAAAACTTGAAAGTGTAATAGACAAAGAAATGGTAGTAAGATGGCAACGCTAATTACTTTGATTTGATCAGTGCATGCTAGATACATGTGTTGAAATATCATGCTATACCCCATAAATATTTATAATTATTATATGTGAGTCAAATATTTTTTTAAATTTTGGGGGTATTAGGAATTTACTTGAGGTCTAGCAGCAACATTGGGAAGATATTAAAGACATGACCATGACTTTGAAGTCAAGGTTTATGTTTCAGAATCTATCACTTGTATTATATTCTCATGACATAACCAGTTGGCTCTTTGAGTCCAAGTCCAACAGATTTTTTCTATTAACTTGGGAATATTTTAATACTAAGGTATGGAAATTTTATTTACAGGAAGAAGAGAACAACATGTTTTTAATGTGTTTTTCTACATTTGGAATGATAAAAGAACAAAAACTATCATCCTGTAGAATTTTGGACTTAATGGAATGGAAAATTCTCCTTAGGATCATTTCATAGGTCCAGTATGGGAATCATAAAGCCTCTGCTTAGAGATCCCACTGATGAGGATCTTATTGCTTTTCAAGATTGTCTTTATTGCTAGATAACTCTAATTTTTATCACAAATAATTGTATATCAATTAGCCATTATCTCTGTTATATAACAAGTCATTTCAAAATTTAATGGTTTAAGCCAGATGTGGTGGCACATACCTGTAATCCCAGTTTGGGAGGGTGAGGCAAGAGGATGACAAATTCAAGGCCAGCCTGTGTAACTTAGTGGAATACTATCTTGAAATTCAAAAAGGGATAGGAGTGTAGCTCAGTTGTAGAGTGGTTGCTTAGTATGCATGAAGTCTTGGGTTCATGTACACACATTGGTTTATCCTACTAATCATGGTCATGAATTACTTAAGGATGGAAATAGATTCTGACATTCTGACAAATGAGTCATCTGGTGATTTTTTTTTTTTTTGCCTCTTTTTTTGTACTGAGGATTAAACCCAGGGGCACTTTACCACTGAACTACATCTCTATCCCTTTTTATTTCTTATTTTAAGACAGAACCTTGCTAAGTTGCTGAGGCTGGCCTTGAATTTGAGATCCTTCTGCCTTGTCTCCCAAGTTGCTGGAAATTACAGGAGTGCACCACCACGTCGAGCTCATTGGGCAAATTCATCATTCTGGGGAAATTGTAGGGGTACGCTTACACAAACTAAGATGCCTACAATATCTGTAGGCAATGCCATCTTATGAGACCACTGTCCTATATGCATCATACATAACTAATTCAGTGCTTTACTACCAAGCTACAGTCCCAGCCTTCACTTTTTTTTTTTTTTTTTTTTTTTTTTGGTATGGGGGGATTGAACCTAATGGGGCTCAATCACTGAGCCAATATCCCCAGTCCTTTTAAAAATATTTTTATTTAGAGAGATCCTTGCTGAGTTGCTTAGGGCCTTGCTAAGTTGCTAAGGCTGGCAACTCACAATCCTCCTGCTTCAGTCTCCCAAGCTGTTGGGATTACAGGTGTGTTCCATCGCATCGCATCTGGCTCGATTATTTTTTTTAAAGTTTGATATTCCTCTGTCTTCACATTTGTTTCAATTTTCTCTTTGTGGATTCTTGGAATATTTCTGCTCAGTAGAGATGTAATAACCAACTTTCCCATTTTATTAAATATTATCAAGCAGCAGATTCTCTGGATAGTAAATCCAAAGTTGCCAAAGGGGTATTTCTTTCGTCTGTTGTGAATTATTCCAGCAAGTTCTACAGAGTGTAAAGACTCTTATATTATTAGCTGAATATGTGAGAACTGGCTGGAAGAATCTGACTGTCCTGTAGCTTTATGCCATCATCAAAAGAAAGTTAAGCCTTTTCTATTTTTTCCAGAGATGAAGTACATGTTTTCTTTGACTTTTCTTCTATTGAGTTTAGTTAATCCCTTTCAAACTAGGAAACTCAGACCAAATATATGTAGACTCTCCTTTGCACAAAATCTTCAATATCTTGTATTTACTGATTCTCACCTGCCATTTTAAGTGTGCTCACACAAATTGTGCTGATTTGTATTTAACCATACTGTTTCATTTGTGTTTCTGAGTTTGTTTTTTGATTTTCAACAATAGTCAAAAGTGAGTTGATGTAGTACTTTGGCTTCTTTTAAAAATGTGATGATATAATGTTCACCTACAATTATAACCTGAAGTTAGTTTTCATGTTGATAGGAAAGGCAACTGCTGACATTAACTTTCTAAACTTAAATCAGTTTTCTAATACCTTCTTATGACTATGAGTCTCTCCCTAAATTTCAAGTTTTAAATCTGATTTTTATACTTACTCATTGCATAAATCTCTACAAACTACTTTCATTTTTTATTTCCATTTTCTCATACATAGAATAGATAATAGTGTTGCTACCACAAAGCATATTGTGAAATTCACGGAGAAATCATAGAGATGTGCTGTTTGGGAGAAAGAAAGAACCTCCATGGAAAATGGGTCATACCAATCTCCCTCCTTCTCTGCCACACTCACTATTCTGACAGTTTTCTGCAAACTTCAATGTTCAGGTTTTCTCCTTTAATGATGTAATCATTCCTCCATGAAGTTGAGTCATACACTGCTCATTTGCTCAGTGTCTCTATTTCCTAAATAAAGGCATGGAATGACTTAACATTTGAATTCTAGAAACTATAATAAACTGAAATATGCTTATAGAAAAAGGATTTTTATGCTACCCTACCCCCCGTAAGACTTCAATGTTATCTTTGGAAAAAAAATATAGAGGATATCCAGTTAATCCTGCATTTTATAAATGAAAAAAAATTGGGCTTTGGGGAGCTTGAGGAATCTTTAGATTTGACCAAAGTGACATTATTAGTAAGTGGCAGATGCACATAGATATTTATATGTAAAATTCCAAAAACACGTAGTACTAACATTTTTTTCATTTTCATTTATTTCTTTGTTAAAATGTATCCTCAAACTAATATATATGACTTAACTTTTACAATCTCAAAACACAACTAAAATAACCTGGTATGTCTCATTTCTTTACCAAAGAATTGCTACTGACGCTTGTGCCTGTAGGAATGATTTCTAGGACTGGGGATAAAGCTCAGTGATGGAACACATGCTTAGCAAGCATTGTGCCCTGGGTTTGATCCCTAGCACTACCCCCACCAAAATAATGCTTTTTTCTCCACATTATGTGCAACCACAAGACTGGGATCCCAATTAGAAAATTTATACTCCATGTTTGTATAAATACGTCAAAATAAACTCTACTGTCATATATATCTAAAAAGAACAAATAAAAAACAATGCTTTTTTAAAATTTTTTATTGTTGGTTGTTCAAAACATTACATAGTTATTGATATATCATATTTCACACTTTGATTCAAGTGGGTTATGAACTCCCATTTTTACCCCATATACAGATTGCAGAATCACATCAGTTACACATCCATTGATTTACATATTGCCATACTAGTGTCTGTTGTGTTCTGCTGCCTTTCCTATCCTCTACTATCCCCCCTCCCCTCCCCTCCCCTCCCCTCCCCTCTTCTCTCTCTACCCCCTCTACTGTCATTCATTTCTCCCCCTTGTATTATTTTTCCCTTTCCCCTCACTTCCTCTTGTATGTACTTTTGTATAACCCTGAGGGTCTCCTTCCATTTCCATGCAATTTCCCTTCTCTCTCCCTTTCCCTCCCACCTCTCATCCCTGTTTAATGTTAATCTTCTTCTCATGCTCTTCGTCCCTACTCTGTTCTTAGTTACTCTCCTTATATCAAAGAAGACATTTGGCATTTGTTTTTTAGGGATTGGCTAGCTTCACTTAGCATAATCTGCTCTAATGCCATCCATTTCCCTGTAAATTCTATGATTTTGTCATTTTTTAATGCAGAGTAATACTCCATTGTGTATAAATGCCACATTTTTTTTATCCATTCGTCTATTGAAGGGCATCTAGGTTGGTTCCACAGTCTTGCTATTGTGAATTGTGCTGCTATGAACATCGATGTAGCAGTGTCCCTGTAGCATGCTCTTTTTAGGTCTTTAGGGAATAGACCAAGAAGGGGAATAGCTGGGTCAAATGGTGGCTCCATTCCCAGCTTTCCAAGAAATCTCCATACTGCTTTCCAAATTGGCTGCACCAATTTGCAGTCCCACCAGCAATGTACAAGAGTACCCTTTTCCCCACATCCTCGCCAGCACTTGTTGTTGTTTGACTTCATAATGGCTGCCAATCTTACTGGAGTGAGATGGTATCTTAGGGTGGTTTTGATTTGCATTTCTCTGACTGCTAGAGATGGTGAGCATTTTTTCATGTACTTGTTGATTGACTGTATGTCCTCCTCTGAGAAGTGTCTGTTCAGGTCCTTGGCCCATTTGTTGATTGGGTTGTTTGTTATCTTATTGAGAAATGATATATTCAGAGGTCATTTCAACACATTTAACAACAGTATACTATAGGTGTTGTCCAATAGTTGTGTGTCTGTTTTGGTTCTATCACACATGCACATGAGCCTATGTGTATTATTCAAAAATACAGTGTCCTGTACTAGAAATAAGAAATAATCTTGTAAGGTGATTGCATCACAACTAAAATATAAAAATATTCAACAATACCCAAGATATACTTTCTTCATTATTATGTTCATTCAACACAATTTGTTCTTTCTTACAAATTTAAAGAGGAAACACAAGATTTTCTTTCTCATACCATGTTTCTAGTGGATTAGTTGCTAGATTTGGCTATTGGTAATATAAATAGAATTAAAGTTCTGGAACTGGTAAGATTGATTGCCTTCCAAAGTTAGAATTTTTAATATGCTGTAAAATAAACTCTGGCTGTAGTCCATCTGTGTATATAATTCATAGAGTTATTATATTAGGTTTAGGAAGCAAGGACAAGATATGTGCTTTATTAGCAATGTTGAATAGAAGCTCATTTAATGTTTGATGATTTACTACAGAACTTTGTGAACAAATGCCAATGTAATTTCCCCAAAGTCAATATGGAAATGCACTGTGGGGCTTGCTTTAACTGAACAAGTTTGATTTTTATGGTAGAACACATTCCTGTGTTTCTTTGTTGTTTGAAAGAACTGAGGAGCGCTGAACCCCTGACAAGTAAGTCTTCATCTAGCTGTTTCTTGCATATTTTCAATGTCAGGGAGCTCATTGCTTAATGAGGCAGCCTGTTCCTTAATCAAGGACCCTAGTTGCTACAAAGATCTGTGTTAACCCTTTAAATCAGTGTTTCTGAAAGTGTGAACCCTGGATCAGTGGCATCAACATCATCACGGTAACTTGTTAGATATGTAAATTATCTGACCTCCATACCAGATTTTCCAAATCAGAAATTCTAAGAATGGGGCTGAGCAACATTTTAACAAGCCACCCAGGTAATTTTAATACATGCTGAAGTTTGAGAATCATTGGCCCATATATGATCCCACACAACAAAATTAACAAGGATACTGATAATTATAACTCTTTGGATTGAAAATATCAGAAATATAACTATATTTAAATAATTAAATAACCTAATTATATTTAAATCCTGTGTTCCTTCTCTAAATTTGTGAAAAAGAACAGATTGTATTGAAAAAACATAATAATGAAAATACAAATAGGTTTACTAGATATTGTTATATTTTCATTGTAGTGCAAACACTTCCAGAATTCTTTATTTCTAGCACATAGTACTATTTTTTTATTATTGTTTGTTTGGGGTTTTTTAGTTTGTTTGTTTGTGTAGTGCTCAGGATTGAACTTGGGACCTCATGCATGCAAGGTAAGCACTACTACAACTGAACTATATCCCTAGCCTGAGTATTTTGTATTTTTAAGGAAGATGTCCTGGCTCAGGTGCAGCCAATAAAACCAGGACAGACATACCAATTGTTAGCATAAAATGGAATACCTTAGTTTTTGAGGCTCAGGATAACAGTGTACCTCATAAGAGCAAAAGAATTTATTAGAATCTACAGAAACTGAGCTTGTAGGACTGGAAAGAAGAAATGGCTCACTTTCCTTTTTGCTCACTTATGAGTGCTCTTAGTGGCTCCATCTCCCACCCACCCACAAGCCCACCTATCATTCATTTCTCTCTGTCTCTGCTTGTTTGTTTCCTCTTCTGCAGCAGACAGGCTTCTGCTCAAGGTGAAGACGGCCACCTCCTCACCCCACAACTCACACACAAACCCTCCCATCCCTTTGGGACCTGACTTCAGAGGCAAAACTATGCTTTCCTAGGCTAGAAATCAAGAAATCTCCGTGCACGCCTGTAATCCCATCATCTCGGGAGGCTGAGACAGGAGGATCATGAGTTCAAAGCCAGCCTCAGCAACTGTGAGGCGTTAAGCAACTCAGTGAGACCCTGTCTCTAAATAAAATACAGAATAGGGCTGGGGACATGGCTCAGTGGTTGAATGCCCCTGAGTTTAATCCCCTGAAACAAAAAAATAAAAATAAATAAATAAAAATAAAGGAAGAACTAAGAACTACTAGGGCTGGAAGTATTAGACAAAGAAAGGCACTGGGTAGACAAATAGCTACTATTTAGCCTATTACACAAGCTATAGTCAATGTTACTTTGAGAAAAGGAAGTTTATAAAGACCGGTTGTCTTGCCCAAATCACTCAAATCAGTGAAAATTTAAACTAGAAAAGAAAGACAAAATAAAAGAAAGGAAGAAGTGTATTAATATTTAAGACTATCCTATAGTCACTTATTTAATGAAGACCCTCCTAGAAAAGTTTAGCTTGAGTCTTAAATCAATATATTTGTACTGAACTTTCTCCTGATGGAAAAAAATAGTTTTATAAAAATAGTTTCATGGGTCTGCAGTAAAACAACAGTGAAAGAAATATAATTTTTCCTATTGCAGACAGACGGTTAAGATTTTTTTGCATTTATGTCATTCAAAAATGATTGTTACAAACTTCAAACTTGGCAGGAATGTACTCCCAGTAGAGGAAGGGAAAAAAATCAAGCCAATCTAAAGTCATGAAGATTTAAATAATATATCTAAGAACAAGCACAAAATAGAACATTTTTTGGGTTTTTACAAGAATTTTGACTTACAGCTTCCTGATTCAAAAATTTTCATTTAAGGATTCTCCTTTAGCAAATTTTTAGAAAATGTGTCTTCTACCTAACCTCAAGAAGAAAATAATGTTAATGAAGCATACAAGTTAGGAACATATGTGATCAGAGTCTAAGGAATTCCAAAGATTTTCATAGTAATATTCATTTAATCTCTTCAGCCATAAGCTAGTCTTCCCACTTTTCCTTTGAACAATATCATAGCACATTATGGTTTATATTTTAGGGTGTAATATAAACCATATTAAATGTGCTATATAGCTGAATCAACATAAGAACTGTAACTCTGGAATTTCCTGATTCTTGAATGTCTAAATTCATAACATTGTTGAGTTATACCATTTATGGACAGTTTTATTAAAATAAGCACTATTCTAAGTTTGGTTTTTACTTTTCAACTTTCCATTGCTTCCTATCGGTTGGGCCACTGTGCCTCTCTAATAGCCTCTGACCAGGGCTATAAATGTCACGCAAAATAAGAGTTGAGGTAATGTGGCACTACATGGATTCTGAGACTGAATATTCTATATGAAGTAATTTTTTGTACATTTTTAAAATCAGTGTTGTCTCTTCTCCAAATTTCTGTCAAACAAGCAGGACAGAAGGCTATTGCAAAAGTCAAGAAACATTAGTGGCTCTTCTGTAAAGGTCAAATCTTGGTAAAACATGAGCTCTCTATTTTTCTATGACCTTTTGCAATAAATGTTAAATCTGAAACTGTAGAATAGTGGGATTAGACTTGGTTACCCTTTACTTAAAATTCCATTTTAGTAGATAATTGGCAAAAGTAAAATCAGAAAGCTTCATTTGGTTCTCCAGTTTTGACACTAAGTTGACACATACCATTTTGCCACAAGCAGATTACTTTTGAAATGCCAAAATTCAAATCTTGGTATGGGTATCTCCAAAGCCATCTGGATCTACTCTCACCTGTCAGTTTCAACTGGGACTCAAAACTGATGACATTGGGGGCTGGGGATGTGGCTCAAGCGGTAGCATGCTCGCCTGGCATGCGTGCGGCCCGGGTTCGATCCTCAGCACCACATACAGACAAAGATGTTGTGTCCGCCGAAAAAAAATAATTATTAAAAAAAAAAAAACATTCCATTTAAAAAAAAAAAAAAAAACTGATGACATTGGTTTAGCAGGAACATACAGAAAGCCGTCTCTGGCAGAGGTCAGACTCTTGCCTTTGGATAGGTTTTCTTCACAGCTTCTTGTGTGTTGGTTCAGTGTATTAACTTTCTTTTAAAAAAAGTTAGTTGTAATTGGACACAATACCTTTATTTTACTTATTTTTATTTTTTATTTTTATTTTTATGTAACCCAGGGCCTCACATATGCTAGGTGAGCACTCTACCACTGAGCCACAACCCCCAGCCCTTAACTTTCTCCTCTATTTGGAATTCTTGATCAGTGTGGATTAACACATATGGTATTTGATGATGAGTCTGATAATAATGATGATGAAGATGATTTCACAATCATTTAAGAGGCCCTTACTATAAGCCAGCCACTATACCAGGACTGGACTTTCTGACCCAGTATCCAAATCTAAATTGTAAGTTAGCTCATATATTGATAAATAGGGGACATATCAATATAACCAAGTTTGTGTTGATGTATATGTGATCCCCCCAGCATGTTAGTATTTTGCAGCTCAATGTATCCTAATAAGTTTTAAACAAAAAGATGCCATTAAGTTATCCAGTACTAAACATGGGGCTCATTCATCCTATGTTATTCCTCTTGGCTCTTAGAAGTGCTTGTTGGAAAGTGTTCCTGGATCTTGGTGCATTTTTACTTATCTCTTTAACTTGGCAGCATCATCTCTTACTCATGTCCTATTCTACCAAACAACCATCAAAATCTCTCTCTCTCTCTCTCTCTCTCTCTCTCTCTCTTTCTCTCTCTCTCTCTCATTAGCTTTAGTTATATATATTATTGGGTGAAATTCACTGTGATATATTCATATAAACAACCATCATCACAAAAGCAAGACTTGTAAGTTCACCTGTAGCTTTAGGCATGGTGGTACATGCCTGTAATCCCAGCAGCTCAGAAGATTGATGCAGGAGGATCACAAGTTTGAGGACAATCTCAGCAACTTAGTGAGACCTTCAGTATTAGGGATACCCTGTCTCAAATTTCTAAAATATTAAAAAGACTGGGACTCAGTGGTAAAGCTCCCCTGGGCTCAATCCCCAGTACCAAATATATAAAGTTTACCTGTAATAGTATTTTATTAGGATGGATATCATTCACATCAGTGCTTTGGTTTCCAAGTTGAATAGGTCTTGAATGGCCTGTCCCAACCCTGTTTTTTCCATAAACTCTGACTTTTAGTGTGAAATTTTGAAAAATAAGTGGTCTGCTGTTTCTGCACATAATGCCTATCCTTTTCTTACAGTCTTACTCAGTTGTCTCTCTTGCTCATGTTCTCTCTCTCTCTCTCTCTCTCTCTCTCTCTCTCATAAGAAGTGGAGATTGAATACACAGGCCTCTACCACTGGGCTACATTCCCAGTCCTTTTTAATTTTATTTTGAGACAGGGTCTTGCTAAGTTGCTGAGGTTAGCCTTGAACTTGAAATTCTCCTGCCTCAGCCTCCCAAGTTGCTGGAATTACAAGCCTATGCCACCATGCCTAGGTTTTATTCAGTTGTTGCCACTATTATGGCATAGTTATTTTTCCCATTAGCTTGTGAAAGAGGACCAAAGTGAGAACACAGGCAGTAGAGTCATGGTAGGCTGGAACAGTGATCTGCCCTGCCATTCTCTAAGATGGACAGCACTTCCTTTTCTTTTATCATGGAAGATATTCCAGAACCTTTTTTGTTGTTGTTGTGTTCTAGAAAAAGACCCATAAAAATATATTAAATATGTGGGTCAGCTGTAGCAAGCTACTGACAATGCCAATGTGGGAGGCTGTAGAGTTCTGCAGGGGGGAACAAATGCCAGCCTGTGCCTGACCTGGCCTTGGTTTCATGATAGAGTGACAGAGCACATTCCAAGGGGAAAATAAAAGGATGTT
Organism: Marmota marmota marmota; assembly: GCF_001458135.2. Lineage (NCBI taxonomy): Eukaryota > Metazoa > Chordata > Mammalia > Rodentia > Sciuridae > Marmota > Marmota marmota. The sequence goes on along the minus strand of NW_026000016.1, from coordinate 21,391,357 downwards.
GAAAATTCAAATAAAAATATAATCCCAGAAAATATTTTCTATCATCTATTGAGTTCCTTTTAGAAATTGAAAGTGATTTGAGAGAAGCACTATTGTTCTTCTCACAGATGAAAACAGTGCATTTTTACAGAAATTGTCTTACACAGCATGATCCTATTTTTATTAAAATAGAATACATGCACTAACCCCTTGGACAGTAAACATCAAAATATTCATGGTATTTATTAATATCTGAGTGGTAGAATTATAGGCAATCTTTACTTTTTGCTAATTTATATTTTACAAAATGAAGCAGCATAATTTTTCAACAATAAGTGGTGAAAATTACTTTTGAAAAAAAAAATCTTTAGGAGAATTTTGTGATTTTTTTCTGAAAAAAAAAACAACTGATTTTGTATTTGAAAAAGGTATTAAATAATTTTTAAAGATTGATATCACTTTTAAAGATTGATATCACTCATTCTTGCTGTCCTCCCTGGAAAACGGTACAAATTCCATATTGAATTTTTTTTTAACTCTTTCAGCTTTTCACAACTGTGCTTCCCTCTTTCCGATAGTTTTTCTTTCTTTCTTGTCAGCCCTGTCTGCTTCTATAGTTGATGTTAGTTTGCTGCTCACCAAGTTCTCAAGTGCTTCTGGTTATGTAAGTGAATTAACTTCTTAGCTGCCCATTTGTCTTGTCCCCTTAGGATCACTATGGTCTATTTATTAGCCATTACTACAGTGGCTAATAAGAGAGATGCACCCTGGTTGAGATTCTACCTCGTTATCCATTTCTTTCTTTCTTTCTTTTAGTGTAAGGGTAGGATTAATTGAATAGTAATTGAATAGAAACAGGAACAGAACTCTTGCAATCAAGAAGGGACCTACTAGCAGGTTTTCTCCATTGTTACCCATTTTTATGACATCCTTCTTGTCTATTAAGTGCTACCACCTGGACCCTACTATTCCAGAATTCTCTCACCATCACTGATGCTAGAGCCTTCTATTCTATAGCAGCAGAATGACCTCTGCCCTATAGAGGATAGCCATAATTACACTTTTGAAGATCCTCTTTGTCCTCTTCATTGGTGGATGCCTATTGCTTCAGTGGAAGGGATGTTCCTTAGACCACATGCTCAGACCACATGAATTATTTTCTATGTCACATAATAAATCCATTCTTTTTTTTCTTTGCATTCCAGGGATTGAACTTAGGGGCACTCAACCACTGAGCCACATCCCCAGCCCTATTTTGTATTTTATTTAGAGATAGAATCTCATTGAGTTGCTTAGTACCTCACTGTTGCTGAGGCTGGCTTTGAACTCATGATCCTCCTGCCTCAGGATCCTAAACCGCTGGGATTATAGGTTGCGCCACTGTACCTGGCAATAAATTCATTCTTATACTTCTTCTCCCCAAGACTTTTAAACCCATTCTCAAAACTCCACAGGAGACAGTTGGAGCATCTCTACCTCATTTATTACAGGTCATTGTCATGCTCAGTTTTTAGGAAGCAACCCAGTACATGTAAGAGCACTGGCTCAGATGTCCTTAGCAGGATATGGAACTCATATTGAGTGAGATCACACTCATATCAATTATTTATCACCTATCCATTCTCAGATCGTGCCCTTCCTTGTCCAACTCCCTGCACAACCACCCATCCGTACACTTTCCCATTTCCTGCTAGTACATATTAGCCAGCTCTTGAGGCAATGAAGGGAGGCAGAGCAGACTCTGAAGAGGAGACTCAGCATCTTATGAGGCAACTGCCTCAGTGAAGTCTTTGAGAATTAGATCGTCTCTTGTCCTCTACCATAGGATAGTGTACAACATTTGATGACCTGGGGGCTCAAGATTTTCTGGCTCATTCACCTGAATGTCTCCTTTTTCTATGTCCTAGTGTACCAATCATTCCCTACCAGGGCTCTAACTTTGGTATTGGAGTTGTGCATTCACTATGTGTTGTAGCTCTGCTGTGCTCATATTTAAATCATGGGTCCAAGTTACCAAAGACAAAAAAAAAAATTCAATGCCACCACAAAGGCCTTCTGACTTTCACATCATGTCTTACATTGATAGTTGACAAACCTGAGCCTATTATTTTCTTTTTAAATCTGCTAATGCTGTTTAGAACCAACTCCACATTACTGTGGTTTGAATATCCCCCCCCCCCACCAAACTCATGTAGGAGCTTAAATCACTAACGTCAAATATTAATGGTATTGAGAATGAAAATTTAATCCAACTATGATGATTAGAAGTGAAACCTTTGGAAGTGATGTGATTAGATTAGATTTAGGCCTTTGGGGTAGGGCCCCAATGATTGAATCTTATTGACTTTATATGAAGAGACCAGGGAGACAGAAAAATATACACATGCTCCTGCCATGATACAATGCAGCCAGGGCTTCCACCATGCTTTTTGGATGTTGTACCTCCAAATAAACATCTCTCTTTTATAAAGTAGCCTGCCTCCAGTAATTAATTAATTAATTTTTTAGTTGTTGATAGACCTTTATTTTATTTATTTGTATATGGTGCTGAGAATCGAACCCAGTGCCTCACGCATGCTAGGCAAGTGCATTACTACTGAGCCACAACCGCAGCCCTCCAATAATTATATTAACAAAAAGCTGACTGAAATGACAGCCATACAACCCACATTGTACCCAAACCATTCAAGTGCCATTACTGTGACATATGTATTCACCTGCATCTTACCCCAGTCCATAACTGGTGAAAATATTAGGGATCAGTAGTTACTAAGCACATCACTTATACCAGACAGAGGTCCTTATCTGATGACTTGGACTGGTGAATGATCAAGACTCTTTTCTGAAGGCTTCCATTTAAGATCACGTCTGGTTAACCCTCTTAGACCGAGTTTTCCTAAAAAGTAGAAGGTAGAATAAGAATTTCAATACAAGGGGGCTGGGGTTGTGGCTCAGCGGTAGAGCACTCACCTAGCATGTGCAAGGCCCTGGGTTCAATTCTCAACACCACATAAAAATAAATAAATAAAGGTATTGTGTCCAACTACAGCTAAAAATATATACATATATATTCAAAAAAAGAAAAAACAAGAATTTCAATACAAGTAGTTATTTGGGGAAGTGATATCAAGGAATGGAGGACTACAAAGAGTAAAACGGAAGGAGGGAAAGCCATTCAGAGGTGGGTTAAGTCCATCATTACAGTAGGTAACTGGAATTCCATCCTGCCAGGCACTCTGAGGGTCCATGTAAATTACGAACATCTTGCACTGGTCAAGGGTTGCTACAGGAAATGAAACTCCTTCTAGGTTTGCACAGCCATTGGGTCAGAATGGCTGAACAGTGTCTACAAGAAGCCCACAGGGTAGAAGTGAAAGAAATTGAGAAAGATGTGATAAAGGGAAGGGAAGGTGCTAATGGGTTACACCTGCCCATTACTGATGGCATTCTTAGTGATTAGGAAGGCTACTGCTGCCAGCTGGCCCCACTTAGCTCTACTAGTTAGTACCAGTCACATCAATTGCTAGAATAAAAGGGTGGTCCAACAGCATGCAAGACATGTAAAAGATAGGTCGCCTCTTACAGAACATTGCCTTCCACCATTCTCTTTGATGTTCTATTTCATTTACCCATTACTCTGATTCTCTTTTAGACATAGTCTTAAGGGAGTCTTTCTCCATCTGTGAAGATTAACTAAGAGCACTATTCATCCAATTCCTCTGTAGTTTCCTTCATGAATTATCAGATAACAACTCCTCAGGTTGTTTCTCCTATTATTTTACTCTGATCATAAAGTATAACACATTGACGATGAAGCTTTCTTAGGTTAGGTCTGCTGAGGCATGGATTCTGAAATAGACATTTGTGGGCAGGAGGTTTATTAGGGAGTGTTTTGGGGACCAGCACCAATGAGAAGGGAAGGAAATATGATTGGATAGAGGGAGGAGGAGTGCTAGGGGTGAAGATGTAACAAAAGCCAAGCTGCAGACCAGGAGGAGTAGAGATAGCCTTCCTAGCCCCACTTTGATACAAAAGGACTGGACATTTGTATCCTGCATCTGTTAGTCATTGGCTGGAAACTGGCTCCAGGAAGGGTATGTCCTTGAGTGAGGGACTGAGAACTTTTCCAGGACAGTGATTCAACTGAGAGTCCTCAGTGGCCAACACTCCCAACAGCTGGGGAAATGGTAACTAAGTTCTGAAGGAAAGATCTGAGTAGTGCCTCCCAGTATTAACTATAGTCTGCCCTGCTGATTGAATTATTTTCTTTGTAAATTACATTTTGTTAAAGTTCCTCTAAGATTTTTTAAAAATATTTTTTGTTGTCAATTTTAATTTTTTTGTTGTTGTTGATCATTATGCATACGTGGTGCTGAGAATTGAATCAGTGTCTCACACATATTAGGCAAGTGCTCTACCTCTGAGCTACAATCCTAGCCCCTCCTCCAAAATTTTGATTGGTTCTTTTTCTGAGACTTCTAAGAGGAGCATTGGCAGGAAAAATCACAGCTTCTGTCACTGCAGTAATGGATCCTGAGACTCCTGTTGATTCTTTCTCTCTTCTATTACCCATTCTAGATTGCCCTCTCCTGTGGCTAGCATCTGTTGGTCTCAGTGGTATATACGGTGGTGACCTAGACCCTCATCTTTTTTAATAGGGTCTCACTGTATTGCCCAGGCTGGCCTTAAGTGATTTTCCTCTCATCCTCCTCAGTAGCTGAGACTACAGGCGTGTGCTACCATGCTCATCTGACACTCATCTTTGATAGGCCTGAGACTCTCGTTGCCATGTCCTTCTCAGGCTGAAACTATGACACTTGTACATTTACAATCAAAATTAGGAACAGACTGGTTGTGATAATTCCAACAACTCAGTAGGCTAAAGCAGGAGGATCACAAGTTTGAGGCTAGCTTTGGCAGCTTAGTGAGACCCTAACTCAAAATAAAAAGGACTGAGGATGCAGCTTAGTGGTAGAGCATCCCAGTTCAATACCCAGTACTAAAATAAAGCAGGGAAGCTGAGGGTGTAGTTCAGTAGAGTACTTGCCTAGCATACACAAGGCCATGGGTTAAATTCCCAGCACTGCAAAAAAAGAAAGTTGGGTGGGGGGGAGTCCCTTGGAGACCCTGGGCACCATGCACACATTTTTTTTTTCTAGTGCAATGCATTGTAAAACAACGCAGAGCTTCTCACCTACTCCTGGTGATAAAAGTCAGTTACTCTTATTGAGTCCCCAGTATGATACATCCCAGAATGATGATTCCTTTTCTTCTCTTGTCTCTTAAAACAAGAAGCTGAAGTAATTGGGCACGCAACTATAGCTTTAAAGTTTAATAGGATGCTTGCTGTGTTTCTAGTGAAAATGGTTTCCTTTTAAGATATAAACTCTATACCCATGGAGTCTAGAGCTGCAAAGACAGGAAGCACAAATTCCTGATAGTCATTGATAGTGCTGATAAGCACAGTCACATACTTCTACCTTGTTTCCTAGACCCCAATACTCTTCCTATTGGGAATATAGCACCTCATACTGAGATCTGATTTAGGGTATGTCCTGCAACCTGGAAGATGATGTCCTATCTTCTCAAGTTATCATCTCCAAGCCTGAGCTTCAGTGGCCCCATCAAAGGTCATTCCATCTCTGTTTTAGTCAGTTTTTTCACTGCTGTGACTAAAGGACCCAACCAGAACAATTGTAGAAGAGAAAAAGTTTATTTGGGGGCTCACAGTTTCAGAGTTCTCAATCCAGAGACAACTGGCCCCGTTCCTTGGGGCTTGAGATGAGGCTGAACATTATGACAGAAGAGAGTGATGGAGGGAAGCAGCTCACATCATGATCAGAAAGCAGAGAGAAGTGTCCACTTGCCAGATACAAATACATACCCCAAAGCCACGCCCCAATTCCCACCTTCTCCAGCCATACCTTACCACTTCAGTTACCACTCAGTCAATTCCTATCTGGGGATTAATTCACTGACTGGTTTAAGACTTTCACAACCCAATCATTTCTCCTCTGAACCTTCTTGCCTTGTCTCACATGTGAGCTTTTGGAGGACACCACATCTAAACCACAACAATCCCTTTAGCAGACTGATAGAATCTGGATAATGTAGTATCTGATAGCACTAGTTGGTCCTGCTGGGTGCAATGGTGCACACCTATTAATCCTAGCTAATTGGAAGGCTGAAGCAGGAGGATGGCAAGTTTGAGGCCAGCCTTGGCAACTTAGTGAGACCCTGTCTCAAAAAAAAAAAAAAGTTGATCTATGGTCATATATTTAGTTCTACACCCCTTGAATGTAAGTGGGTCCCTTGAATGGATACAATGTAATATGAGATTCTATATTCGTGGATCACATATTTTGTAATCATTTAGAAGGTGGTAATGGCTGACACCCTGAGGGTGAGAAAAGCAAACCCTCTTCCATATGTATGGATTCCTATCTAGATCAATTGCTGCCCCATCAGCAAAGAAAGGATCCAATGTAAAGTTGCTGCCAAATGGTTAATTGGCTTCAGATGAAAGATGGCAAAATACTGAATATATATATGTTAAATCAAATGTTTGGCAATCAGAGCTAGAACAGCCTTGCTGAGTGGGAATCCATGCTGTTAGCCTGTCTACAGCCTACATTCCTAGCCACCATTGCTACTCTGTTCATGTGCCCATTGTGCTAGAAATATGGTGGCTGAAGACAAGTGGTGACTGATAACTACCTATTAAGCCATTTTGTCTACTTGATTCTTCAGTGCCTGCTACATGGTGAAGCTCTCTGACAGATAATGACAATGGGATTCAAAGGCATTCACACTTTGAGCCATGGCTGTTCTCCAGATGTCTTTCCCCCTAGTCTTCCAATCTTTGTTCCCCTTGGCTCCTGAACAGCCAGTGAAGCAAGCTTCCAAAATATTTGACCAGACCCACTACCCAGAAATCTGATGAATGATAGGATTTCCTTTGATACCTATCTTTTTTTTTACGTTCTTTACTGTAAGAGTCTTTTCATGATGCCAACTGACTTTCTGACTTTTGATTAATCACCCTCTGCCTTTCATCATCTCTTTCCAATACATCAAATGTCCATAGCAAAAGCCATTTATTTCCAGAGTTCCTTTTTTTTTGAACCCAAGTATTGAACCCAGGGAGCTTAACTACTGAGCCACATCCTCAGCCCTTATTATTTGGGGGACAGAGTTTCACTAGGTTGCTTACAGTCTCACTAAATTGCTGAGGCTGGCTTTGAATCTGTGATCCTCTGACTCAGTCTCTTGAGCAGCTAGAGTATAGGTGTGTGCCACTGCACCTGGCTTCCATAGTTCTTAGAAATACTACTTCCATTCAACTTCTTAAATGCCTGAGATAATGCCTCTGCATTGCTTTCTACTAATATCCCATCTCAACTGACCACCAGTGAAAGCTCTAACATTTGTATGGTAAACACTATCCATGCTCCACCTACCACTAGTGATGGTGTCCTTATAGTGTCCTGTGAGTAATATAGCCCTAAAATTCATTTTAGAGTCAGTTTCCTCAGACTACTCCCAGGACCAACTCTCTTATGTCAGAGTCTGAGATAGAGATTAGTATACAGTACATTTCTGGCAAGGGGTGAAGGATATCATCAGAGTAATATCAAGAGTATAAGAAAGACTATAAATGCATTCTACTGTCATGTATAACTAATGAAAACAAATAAAATTTAAGTTGTGGCTCACTGGTAGAGCACTTGTCTAGCATGTGCGAGACACTGGGTTCGATACTCAGCACCACATAAAAATAAATATCCAACTACAACTAAAAAAAAAGAATTAAAAAAAGAATATATGAAAGAAGAACTGAGCAGAGGGAAGAGATGAACTGCATTGAGATCACAACAAAGGCCTCAGATGATTACACAGAGTTCTGGGGATAAGACTTGGGCCACTTCAGGGGGAGGGTGTAACTTGGGCAAAGTGACTCTCTTTGGTTAATGGCAAGTCACAGAAAATAATTCAGAGAAGAGCATTCAGTCACCACCACTCCCAAAGCAGAGTGAATCAGTTCTTCAGTCTTGAAAGGGCCTATGGGCACCATGCCATAGCATCTTCCACATAAGACAAATTCTTCTTTTTCAGATGAAAAGAACTAATGAGCATAGAAGTTTCTCCATTACAAGGAAGGAAATTTAGCCCAGATAAATAAGACCTAAAAATATCGGCAGTATTAATAACATGGTAATTCTGAATGATTTCATATAATCCCAACGTTGAAAAGAGGAAAAAAAAAGTATCCTCTCTCACCCAAGGATATTCTATATATATA
>NW_026000016.1:21347217-21383066 GCF_001458135.2 Marmota marmota marmota | reverse complement strand
ATATATTTTTATATAATATATATATATTGTTGTTGTTGTTTTTATTCTTTCCTGTAATAATGGTATGATCTTCTAAACTTCCTATGAACTTTTAATATCACCCATTTATAAAGACAGGACTGAAAAACTATCCAAGTTTTGACACAGGGCATTTAAAAATGTATTCTCCAGCAACATATTTTGGCAGAGATGAGGACAGGGTAGCCTTTCTAAATAACTCTTCTCTAAATGAGTGATATTGCTTTTATACCTGCGTGCCTTTGCACATTCCGTCTTTCTGCCAGAATGTCATTTTTTACCCCTTGTCTTTCTCCAGACTTCCATTCATTCTTTAAGAACTTCATCAAGTATTCATTCATCCACAGGGTTACCAGATTTAGTAAATAAAAATAGAGGATACCCAGCTAAATTTGAATTCCAAATAAACAACAAATAATTTTTAGTATAAGTATGTCCAAATAGAACATGGGCTGCTCTATTCCCACGGGCTTTACTTAGCAACTCTATTCATTCCTCAAATATTTGTTGAACATCTACCACATGCCAGAAGCTACTGCGTATTGGCCCTGTAGCAGTGAATAAAATAATTCCAAATGCCTGCTCTCATTGAGTTTATATTCTAGTGGATGGAGTCAGACAATAATAAATAGACAAGTAAATATGCAATAGTATTGTTAGAGAATAAGTAAATAAAATGAGTGCAGGAGGATAGGGAGTGTTGAGGATGTATGTTTTATAAAGAGCTCATTGGTAAAGTGAAATTTAAGCTGAGGCCTGAGAGAAGTGAGAAAACAAGCCAAATAAAGATTTAGGGGAGTGCATATTCCAAGAGAGTGAACCCCAAATACAGAGTTCCCAAGGTGGAAGTATGTTTGGCATATTTGAGGGACAGTAAGGAGGCAAGTGTGACCGACCACATTGAGAAAATGCTGTTAGCTAGGAAGTAAGGCCAAAGGAGTTTGTGAGGGCTTCAGCAGGTACTCAGGAAAGAGAGCAAACATATGATCACATTTCATGTTTCAGACAGAGCTAATATTAATTTAATAAATATTTGCAAAATAAATGACTTCTGTGTTGAAACTGTACTCTTCTTGTGGGAACAGGCAGTCAGGAAAGAAACAGGCCAATCGTGAAGCCAGTCATTAACACAGGGTAGAGAATATGATAGTTGGGATCATGGCCAGCAGAGATGGATCCTGAGACTACTATGAACACATAGCTGATATGATTTGCTGATGGGTTACACGTGAGGTGTGCTGTAGTTTAGATCTGGAAAGTTTCCAAAAGATTCATATATTAAAAGTTTAGTCCCTGTTTTGATGCTGTTGGGAGGTGGTGAAAACTTTAAGAGGTGGAGCCTAGTGGGAGATCTTTAGGTGATTGGGGGCATGCCCTTGAAGGGGAACTTTTCCTCTTTTTAAGTTGATTTTCTCAAGTATTTTGTTACAGTAACAGAAAGTAGCACAGGGTATAAGTTAAAGAGTCAAGATAGGGCTTGAGTCTCTGGTGGGAGGGTATTGCCATTTGTTGAGAAGAGAGAAACAAAATTGATGGTAAACAATAAGGGAAGATGTGGAAATTAGGAATTTTACTAGTTTTGTTAATTAGCTGTTACTTTTGATATGCCAATTAGAAATCCAAGTGCAGATATTGAGGTAGCCACTGGATGTTAAAGTCTGGAGTTCAAAATAGAGGTTGGGGGACTGGAGTTGTAGCTCAGTAGTAGAGTCCATGCCTAGCACATGTGAGGCTCTGGGTTCGATCCTCAGCACCACATAAATAAAATAAAGGTAGTGTGTCCATCTCCAAGTTAAAAAAATATATATTAACAAAACAAAATAGAGATTTGGGTTGGCTGGAGATATAAATTTGGGAGCCATCAGCATATACATATAGTCAGCATACTAAAGTTGTGGGTTTGGATGAGATCTACTGGGATGTGGGTGTAGATAGGGAGAGGTCCAAGGATTGACCCTGGGGTCTCTGAGTTTTTAGACGTTTGGGGAAATAAGTGGAAACAGAATGAGTCATCAGTTGAGTAGGAGGAGAACCAAGAAAGAACATTCCAGTTCCCAAAGCAAAAAGAGGTGTTTCAAGAAAGAAAGCGTGATCATCTGTGTCACATGTTTCTGAGAGATAAGTTAGATAGAGCCTGAACATTGGGTTTAGCAAACTGGAATTACAGACACCTCAATAATAACTACCTCAGCAAGATGATTAGGAAAAAAGCTTGATTGGTAAATTCAAGAGAGAATGGATCCGGTCGTAGTGGTGTACACCTGTAATCCCAGTGACTAGGAGACTGAGGCAGGAGGATCACAAATTCAAAGCCAGCCTCAGCAAATTAGCAAGGCCTTAGCAACTTAGTGAGACCCTGTCTCAAAACAACAACAACAAAAAAAATGAAAATGGGGGCTAGGTGTGTGGCTCAGTGGTAGAGTACTTGCCTAGTATGTGTGAGACACTGGTTTGATTCTCAGCACCGCATATAAATAAATAAAATAAAGATCCATTGACAACTAAACAATATTAAAAAAATAATAATAAAATAAAATAAAAAAGGAAGTAGCTCAGTGGTAATGTGCCCCTGGGTTCAATCCCTAGTACCAAAGAGGGAGCAAGAGAGAGAGAACGAGACAGAGAATGGGTCAGAAAACAGAGATAGTAAAGATGGACCCCATTTTCAAGGAGTTTTATATAAGAATGATCTAAAACATGAAGGGGGACAATTGTGTCTTTGGAGATGAGGGGAACAATAAAATCAGGAGCAAAATTTTCCAGCAGAGGAGAGAGAAACTAGTACAGAAGTAGAGACATTGGCCTGAGACAGAAGCACAGGACCCTGTCCAGAGCAACAGGAGGGAAATGAAATCATGCATATGGGAGAAATGCAGGGAGGAGCAGAAGGGGTGGGAGGCGCAATCATGGGGGAGTTTTTATCATCATTCCTGTTTCCTTAGTGAAATCAGAAGCAAGGTAGGTGTGAAGAGGAGGGGGATCTGTCATTAGTTTGGAGAGAGGGGAAGATGGGACACCGTCATGGAGGAGAGTGAAGAAGTGCACTGTGCAGATACAGGGGGATACCAGGCAGCCCTCAGGCAGCTTGGGATCAGTGATTGTGAATTTAAATGGAGATCAACAGCCTGGTTGTGTGTTTTTCTTTACTCACATTCAGCTGTCCAAGTGCAGGCAAAGAGTAGCCAAAAATTAGATCGAAGCAGGGGTGGAATTTTGGCAAGCAAACAATTCAGAGGGAGAGAGAAGCCAGGGAGTCTAGTGCGTGGGCAAGGGAATGTTTGCAATGATTGCCCAAGAAATCTAAATCGGGTTAGGAGGGAAATGAGGACATCAAAGGGTGCAGTACAGTGAACAGGTGGTGGGATCAGTGAATTGGAGGACCCAGTGGGGTTACAGGATTACTGGAATCAAGAGAAAGAGAGAGTTGGAAAAATAGGAAGTGGCACTCAGAGTTGGATCCTTGAGGGTGAGTGTAAGGAGGGCTTGCAGTTCTTGGTAATATTAAGTCTAGAGTATGACTAAGGGAGTGAGTGACTGAAATAGGGTAGAGATCACTGGAAGAAAGAAAATCAAGGAACTGAGACGCCTGAGAGCTAGATAGGCCTCTACCAATAAACCCAAATCACCAAGAATTGCGTGTTGGAGAGCATGACAGTGAACCAGTGGATTAGCTTCCTATTGTTACTCTAACAAATTATCACAAACTCAGTGGTTTAGCAAAATACCAATGTATTCCCTTATAGTTATTGAGGTCCGAAATCTAAAATCAGTCTCACTAGGTACAGTCAAGGTGTCAGTGGCTGGTTTCCTCTGGGGACTCAAGGGAAGAACCCATCCCCTTGCCTTTTTTCCAGGGCCCAGAGGTCGCCCACATGCCTTGGCTTGTGTCTCCTTCTTCACGAGTGTCTCATTCCAATCTTTGTTGTTCCAATCTTTAGTTCCTTCTGCTGACTCTGACCCTCTTGCCTCCCTCTTACAAAGACACTTGCCACCACATTGGTCTCACCTGGGTAATTCTACCATCTCAACACCTTTAACAATTATGTCTACAAAGTCCCTTTTGCCACCTACATATTTACAAATTCCCAGGATTAGAACATGGACCTCTTTGGGGAAAGAGTCTTTAGCCTGCCACAGCCAGCAATATTTCTTCTTCTGTGAAGATTTTCTTGATTCTAATTATCCCATCCTATCTCAGGCTGAGCTGATAAACATTCCTTTTGGGTCATCTTCTAAGAACATTCCTGTATTGAAAGCTATACTTTCATTTATTTATTTATTTATTTATTTATTTATTTATTTATTTATTTATAGTTATTGTTGGACACAATACCTTTATTTCACTTATTTATTTTTTTAATGTGGTGCTGAGGATCAAACCCAGGGCCTCGAGCATGCAAGGCAAGCACTCTACTGCTGAGCCACAACCCCAGCCCCCAAAAGCTATACTTTCTTTAATTGAATATTTACTATGTTTGGTTCTGGGTTAATTGCTGTTCATGCAAATAAGATTCAACACCTCAACAGTTCTCACCTTGATTGCAAATGTTTGTCTACCTCTCCAGATAGACTGCAGATCACACCAGAACAGAACTACTCAAACATCTCCATATCCTAAGTGCCTGTCATGGCACCTAACACATAATATGCACTCAGTGGACTTTTTAAATTACTAAGTGACCTCTAGTTGCCTTTAGTAATAGAAACACTTTCTATAAGTGATTTCATGCATGTGAAAAGAAACTATTTTCACCTGGGTACTGTGGTACATACCTGTAACCCAAGCTACTTGGAAGACTGAGGCAGGAGGATCACAAGTTTAAGGCCAGCTTCAACAACTTAGCAAGACTTTGTCTCAAAATGAAAAATAAAAAGGCCTGGGAATGTAGCTCAATGGTAAAGTACCCCTTGTTTCAATATCTGGTACCAAAAGAAAAAGAAAGAGGGGCTAGGGCTGTGGCTCAGTGGTAGAGCTGCTTGCTTAGCATGTATGAGGCGCTGGGTTCGATCCTCAGCACCACATAAAAATAATACATAAATAAAATAAAGATATGAAAGAAAGAAACTATTTTCATAATCCTACTACAGTTTTTGAAAACACCAGTTTTTTGAAAACATTAAATTAATATTCCTTAATGTACATATGTATCATTTTACTAATCTAAATGCCCATGCCTGGAACCAGTGGCCAGACTTCTATGTATTATGTTTTGCTAAATATCCACCAACTAACATTTGATTTAGGAGCACTTTAACATGAAATTTTCAGGTTCTACCAAGGATAACTTTGGGAAATTTAGATTGGGTCATATCTCCAAGGAATTTGCCTAAATTAAAAATGAAAGTATCATCCATTTCTTGTTCAATCAACAGACACTAAAATTATGCAAGCAATCATAAACGAAAACCTGAATCCCTCAAAAGGAGCCTGGCAAAGTAATAAATAATATCACATACAAAAAGCTACTATAGGGGCTGGGGATGTGGCTCAAGCGGTAGCGCGCTCGCCTGGCATGCGTGAGGCCCGGGTTCCATCCTCAGCACCACATACAAACAAAGATGTATGTCCACTGAAAATTAAAAAATAAATATTAAAAAAAATTCTCTCTCTCTCTCCCTCTCTCTTTAAAAAAAAAAAAAAAAAACGCTACTATAGCCGGGTGCTGTGGTGCATGCCTGTAAGCCCAGTGGCTCAGGAGGCTGATACAGAAGGATCACGAGTTCAAAACCAGCCTCAGCAATTTAGTGAGGTCCTAAGCAATTCTGTGAGATCCTATCTGTAAATAAAATATTAAAAAGGGCTAGGAATGTGTCTCAGTGGTTCAATTCCTAGTACCCTCCTCCCCCTTCAAAAAACCTACTGTAGATACTTGTAAAATTCATATCCTTTTATAATTATTACCTTAAAGAAATAAATGATAACAGATTCAAATGGAGACTTTGATATCTACAGGTATAGATAATGGTGTAATTGGATTCTGGGATACTGAGTCTATTGTAAATCGTTTGCAAAGTGAATTATTAAAGTATAATTTGTTTTTTGACCAGATAAGTTGCTTCTTTCAGCTGGTAATCCTACAATTGTGGGTATATTCCTTATAGATTGCAAAGACCTGCATCACAACTTCAATCTAATAGTTGATCAGCTATTAGATCAGCTAAAGTGCCAGAAGACTTCTGTCCTCAAAATTATTTAGACTCTATTCTGACTTATGAACCATAATCTTTGCCAAATTGTGATAACTAAATAATACTAGCAGTATTTTCCTTTGGAATGTAGACAGATGTTTGCCCACCCCATTTTAAAAAAATACTCCTCAAGTTATAAGCTAGCATACTGAATATTCCTTCAAAATGCCAGGCCTATTTCTTTTGATAGGGTCATATGTCTAAATCTAGACATTATGTGAAGCACAAACGTATTTCAGGCAATAGAGGAGCAGTGGTCACAGGTATTTTGTTTTAGCTCCTCAAGAAAATCATGCAAAACAACTTAAAGCTACTGTAGATACTTGTAAAATTCATATCCTTTGCAGCATTTATCAATCATTCATTAGACTTTGCTTCCAAAGACAAAAGCTATCCAAAGGCCAAGCATTAATGTTTCTATGAAGTATCATGCTTGCATTAGAATCAGAGTAGGTCTAGGTATCTACCATAAAGAAGCATATGCACACATGAATAAAGGGACATTTGCAAGTATGTTCATTGTGTAATTGTGTACATGTTGTAATTGTTACTAGTGCAAAAAGGAATGAGGTCAGATTCCATTTACCCTTGGGGAAAAATAGACACTGCATGGGATGCAAGGAGGACTCCTGGGGTGCTGGCAATGTTCTAGTTTTTGATCTGGGGGCTGGTTACACAATCATGTTCACTGTTTGGGAATACTTTGAACTGTGATAATTAGTGCACATTTCTGTGTATATGTTATACTTCCATAGTAAGTTTAGAAACAATCAACGAGCAAGAAATTTTTGAGCTCTTATGGAGTCAGCCTTGCTAGTCAGTTAAGGGCAGTCTCCTGGACTCAGAACACTAGTTTTTCCTAGATGGATGTCAGAAACAGGCCTGCCCCAAACCAACTGAATCAGAATCTGCATTTCACAAGATTCCTAGGTGACTTTATGTTATTTTACTTTAAATTTATTTTAACTGATGCATAAAAATTGGACAGATCAACAGGGTACCGTGTAATGTTTAAATTGGGCTGAATATATCTACTCTGGGTGATCTGAATGCACAGGGACAGAAAAGTACAAGATGAGAATGTAATGAATGGGAGGATGGAGGAAAGTATAGGGCACTGTGGAGGACCAAAGAGGCCCCTCTCACCCCGGCCAGCTCAGTGAGTTTGCTCTCAAGCTCAGTGATTCTAAAGTGCCTAATTGCAAAAAATGTTGGTGGAGAACCTCAGGTTTGCTATGTCCTTTATTTCCATTTAGCATTTTAGCAAAGAGCAAAAATTGGTTACAGTTAATGTAAAAGAAGCCTGAATTTCAGGCCAGAAAGTGCTGGTTTGATTCTATACTTGTTTAAAAAGATAAATGGTCTCTACAGCTAGGGACAAAGAAAACTAGGACAAGCACGAGGAGAACCTGATAGAAGAGTGCTTCACAAATAATTAGTGGCTAATTTTATCTCATCAGCTTACCTATTTTTTTTTTTACTATTCAGTGAAACTGAATTCCTAAGTTGCAAAATATGATCCTGCCAGAAGAGCCCCCAAAATAATACTTAATGTCTAGTGATGCTATATCATGTAAAAAACACAGAAAGCAGGACAGCATGTCCCAAATGTGAAGAGTTACTACTTTCCTTTTTCTTCTCCTTCTCATTTGTATCATTACTATTATTGTATTTCTCTAGAATGTTTGCTCTTTTTTAAGACAGGATCATTAAAAATAAACTCTTAAGTGTTAATGATTCTAAACACCATGGACAGACTCTTTGTATGGCACACACTTTTAATAAATCCTTATATAACAATAAATTGTTTTCATTATTATGCTCCATTGCTAACTCATCTAGTTTGTGGTCCACTTTGACATGGAAGCACTTTCTCCTGTGCTTAATGCCACCTTGAGACCACGTTTCTGATTCCTCAAGTTTTAATGTGCATTGGTCTCTGCTGAGATTAAAAGCAAATTTTGTTACTACTAGACACATTGTTTGATATTTCAAAGGCATGTTGCGTTCCATTCTAAACATTCAAATTGATTGCATCTTTTCTCTGCAAATGGGTGCCCTCTCTAAAGAAGGGAGCAATCTCAACATCTTTACCTAAATCAGGGATAAAGAACAATCCTTAAGGATGTCCTTGGGTTGATGAGAGGAGCCAATGAGAATCATTATTTAGGACTTTTCAAGACTAATTATTACCAGTGTCATAGCTCTTGATTTTGAACATCATGGGACCTAGATTTATTCAACTGCCTTATTTACATTTACATTGGTTACTTCACCCCACCCTCTATTGACCAGCACCCACCACCATGTATTCTGCCCCTTTAGCAAAAAAGGAAATAACATTGGTCTGGCATAATCCTCTTTTTACTAAGCCATGCCTTGGCATTAAAAAATGTAAGGAAATAAGAACATTTTTCTCTTGAGTCCTGGCCAACCTACTCTGCAGCAAACCCAGTGTGGTTTCTGAGCAGCATTCAATAAGTGCAACAGAGAACAGGCTGGGTCACCCCATGCCCGGAAACACGCACAGGGTCGGATATTTATTAGTAAAAGTGGCAAGAATGATTCAAGATCTGAGGTTACCAGGGGCTGAGAACAGCAGACTAGAGGGACAGGCAGCCGCCCTGGATATAATATGACCTTTTTCCACAATCCTACTCGGCACTTTGCTGGCTCACACTGAGCTACAGCCACCACCAGAGGAAGCTCCCAATTTTTTTTTTATCTAAAACAGAATTGTGTAGAATCATAAGGTAAAGAAAACTGCATACTCTAACAAGAAAGCATACGTTGCTCTGTGTTAAATTATAATGTAACCGTGCACAGGCAGGCCCCATAGACACTTGATAATTCTTTGACTCTGCTTTAACTTGCCCTGATAATTTACTTTTGGATAAAATCCCTGCCATTTTCATGGGGCTCCCTGGGGAACTATTTTCACTCCCTGAAACCACATCTTTTTCAAGAAGTAAGCCTCATTCTTCCTTCTCTAGTTCTGACTTGACAATAACATATGCACTGTTTGTTCAAGGTCAAATATCTACTCTTTGCATATTGGGTTCCTTTTAGTGTCAGAATCATTGTTTTAATCATATACAGCTAGACATTTGTGTGTGTGTGTGTGTATGTATACTTTCTTTAATGCAAGTATTCCTCATCCTGTGGCAAAAGAAAATTTCTGTTAAATTTCAGTACTAGAAAATAAATAAAGAAGAGAATCACATCTCTAATAGTTGCCTGAAGACTCTCACTTTTTAAAATTCCATTTTCATTAAATTCAGTGGATTGAAATTTGCTGGTTTCAAAGTGACAGGTGACAAGAGGCACCTGGCCTCCTTCTGGCTGAAGGAGCTACAGAGCCTAAGGAGCCCTGACCTCCTACCTGGTCACAGCAGTGACAGCCTAACTTCTTGCTTCAGTTAGCCCCCACTGCCCCAGTGCAAGTGCTTCTAGACTAATTCCAGAGGTAATGATCCTTGCTTACTCACTTCTGTTCAAGTGGCATGATAGATGCCCGAGAATCAAGGTCCCCAATCCAGAAAGCTTCCCTCAAACCAAACCCCTCTCTCCTGTTTTCTTATGTCCCTACAGTACTTCTCCAAGCTTCAATCCCATGATTCAAAGGCTCAATGTTCACCCTGCTACCCGTGACACCCTTCTATTTGACACTATGTTCTAACCTAGCCTCCCTGTTCTCCCTGACACCCTTCTATTTGACACTATGTCCTAACCTAGCCTCCTTTGATTCTACCTTCTCTAGAACTCATCTCCCCCCAAAAGAATTCATAACAAAAACTCTCACTTTACAATCAACTCGGGTGATATGTATCTGTTTTTCACATGGAGCCTCATGTACAATATGGGATCTATATCAGTCCTAACATAGCTGAATTGGTTGCCCCTGTAGAGGGAATTTTTTGACACCACAGAGGAAACACTGAATTCTACTATGTTTGATAATGTAGTTATCCTTGCAGGAATTTGCACTCATTCATTTGTGTGTATGTGGATGGAGATATTTAGATAGATAGACAGATAGATAGATAGATAGATATCCATCTATTGAATGACTTATTTAAAAAACATTTGTTAAACATGGACCATACACCAAATAAGGAAGAGATAAAACAATATGGCTGCCCCCCAAAAGCTCACAATCTAGTTATGAAGTCAAATAAATAAAGATAATTATGCCTAAAAAACAATGAGAAAAAAACAGTCTAGTGAAATGCAAAGGATATTTCGGAATCTCTGAGAAGTATCTTACCCAGGTCGGAGGAATTAGGAAAGACTCTTGGGTCAGGCTGGGGTTAGACCCAACCTATTACTCAGTAAGAGGCAAACATAGAATGAAGAAAGCAAGGGAAACCAAATTATATCTCAGAAAACCAACTTAAAGGCCCATGAAGTCTCAGCCAACATAAGGAAAAGATTTATATATCATGTTCTTGACAAATTAATCTGATCTTCAACAGGTAATTTCTTGCTGTGAGCACAAGCAAAATTATTAAAAGTGTTGGTTTGTGGTAGTTGCTAAGTCCTTGGAAGATGTTTGAGGATTCCAGGTTCACTTTGTCTGCCCTGCCTGCCTCATTGACTATTTTCAAAACAGATTTTCAGAGAAAACTCCAAGTTGGGTGTGGTGGTGCCATACCTATAATCCAAACAACTCAAGAGGCTGAGGTAGGAGGTTCACAAGTTGCAGGCCAACCTCAGCAATTTAGCAAGGTCTGAAGCAACTTAGCGAGAACCTGTCTCAAAATAAATAAAAAGGGCTGGTTATGTGCCCCTAGTTTCAATCCCTAGTACCAAAAAAAAAAAAAAAAATGACCTCCAAAGCTGAAAAGTTCAACATAATTCCAGGGATTACATTTGACTCTGTTAGCAGAATTGCATCCAGAATCTTTTTTTTTTTTCAGTTGTTGATGGAACTTTATTTAATTTATTTATTTATAGGTGGTGCTGAGAATTGAACCCAGTGCCTCTCACACGAGAGGCAAGCACTGTACCACCAGCCCAACATCCAGAATCTTTCATATCTGAATTTTCCTTACAGAGAAACATGAGCTATCTGGATTCATATGTCTATAAGCCACAGTACTGATCTACTTAGGTCTACTGCTTCCTACAAATAGAAAAAAAGGAAAAAACAGTTTTCAATCAAAATGAGATCAACTCATCTGACCCACAAAAAAAAATCCAATTAATTTACAATAAGACAATTAAGAAAATTCCCATGGAATAAGCTAGCTTGAGCTATTAACTAATCCTTAGTAAAACTTGGAATCTAAGTTAAGGGTTAGATGGCAATCTAAACATTTACATGCTTGTTTGGATTTGGCTTTTTACTTCTATAAGAAGGGTCTCTAGTATTTTCTTAGTGAAAAAGGCTTACATTTTCTTAATTTTGTCATTATGAAGCTCCCAAAGGGCAGGAAGTGTTTGTTTGTTTATTTGTTTGTTATACCCTCAGTGGTTAACTCTTAGAAAACAGAAGAAATTGAATAAGTATTCACTAAATAAATTTTAAAAACCCAAATTTGAAGACAGGATGAATGGATAGGGAGGAAATAACCCAATCTCTCTGTTTGCAGAGGGTAGTGAATCATGTATCCCTGGCCTGGATCCAGCCACCTTAACCCGTAGTATAAGAACAAGTACTAATCCCCATTCAGAATGTCAATATTTAAAATCATGTTTATTTTCTGGGTAGGGTCTCTGTTTATGTTTCTCTCAATGTTGTGTAGTTCTGTTTGACTGCCCTTCAACTTGTTTGTCCACCCTGATGGAAAGCTTAGATGGAGTGGAAATGATGCCTATTTTAATGGCTTCATAGCACTCAAGTGGGTACTTAAAGGCACTATTTTGAATGGAGCTTGGGAGACCAAGAGTGATACCCTTTTTAAACGAATTGAAATACCAAACAAATCAGGCTTTCTCTTTGGAAGAAGAATGCTGAATGCTGTCAGTGTCTTTTTCAAACCACATCATCATTTAGAAAACATTCCTCATTATTTTAGAAATCTGTCCCTTCATGCTCCAATGCCCATTTCCCCAAAGGGGCATATCTGGGACCAAGCAGAGAAAGGAAAGTAGAAATGGAGGGGCCATGCTTTGTTGCTCCTTCCAGGGTCTATGACATTGCTATACATTCCTACCATAAAAAATGGGCACCCTTATATATACTTCTACTCACTATCTCCAATAAAACCTCCCAGCAGTGAGATGGGGTCTAGGGCATCTGGGGAATCTTTGGTTGGATTGGGCTTCTTCTTTGCTGTAAATCAGCATCATAGAAAATGGAAATCAGAATCACAGAGCTCCGAGGGCTTCATAGAGCTCTCGTTAAACAAAAAATTTCCCTAGAGACTCTGATCTGGTGGGCCTAGGGTAGGACCTAGAATTCAAGAATTCTGAGATGCTTGTCATCAGGTAAGTTCCAAAATCACTTATTCTTATCTGGACCATTTAATTTTCTAGATGATGAGATTGAAGCTAGAAAGTAACAATGACTTGGCCAAGGTCACCCAGCAAATCTATGTTTTAGCATAGACAAGTTCATGAGAAGCCATTCTTTTTCATTTCATCCCTTAAAGATGCCACAATAATAACTTAATTGATTAATTTCCTGGAAATGAAGTTTTTATATAAGCAAGTGGGTCATGTTGATCTTCAGGAATCACATGAAGCAGTGTGCGTCAGCTTATGTGATTTAATCCCACACATGCAGTTATATAGATAGAAATGTCTCCATGGGTAGCATCTGCTGGTAGTATATGCACATAAAGATAATAAAGGCCAGATGCATTGGCTCTTGCCTGTAATTTAGCAGCTTGGGAGGCTGAGACAGGAGGATCACAAGTTCAAAGCCAGCCTTAGCAATGGCAAAGCACTAAACAACTCAATAAGACCCTGTCTCTAATAAAATACAAAAATTGGACTGGGGATGTGGCTCAGTGGTTGAGTGCCCAGAAGTTCAATCTCAGATTACCCCCCCCCAAAAAAAAAAAAGAAAAAAAAAGTAATAAAGGCCAGTCACCTGTGGAGGGATTTGCAAAAGAAGGAAATAGAAAAAGTAGTCAAGAACCATGTTTTATCCTTGCTCAGCTCTATCCTGAAATATTTGCAGAAACCTTCTGTTAGTCACCTTTCCTTCACTGTAACAAAATACCTGAGATAAGTCAAAAAAAGCAAAAGTTTATTTTGACTCATAATTTTGGTGGCTTTAGTCCAGAATCAATTGGTTCCGTTGCTTTGGGCCTGAGGCAAGGCATCATAGCAAGAGCATGAGGTAGAACAAGAAGCTCAACTTACAGTAGGAATTAGTGAAAGAGAGAACTATGAGAAGCCAGGGTCTCAATATCCCTTTCAAAGGCATGCCTGAAATGATTTAACTTCTTCCCATAAGGCCCCACCTCTTAAAGGTTCCACTGCCTCCCGATTGTGCCAAATTGGAGACCAAGACTTTAATTCATGGGTCTTTGTGGGACATTTAACATCCAAACTACAGCATGTTCCTTTTGAGAAGCTGATTTTCCTTCCACCAGGCTCCCCTTTGCCTCTGAAGTAAGTTTGTAATTTATAATATGATGTATTGGTCCATTTCCTCTCATTCTAGTGAAGTGACTAAAGCTGGATGGTGTAAAGAACAGGGTTTATTTAGCTGATGGTTTTGGAGGCTGAAAGTTGAAACAGCATAGTGCCAGCTCTGGTGAGGGCCCACCTCCGGCTGCATTACTTCATGCCATTGGCCATGAGAGAAGGGGAGATAACATGGAAAGACAGGAAGCCAGAGCACAGGGAGGAGCCTGCCTCACTCTTTATAAAAACTCTCACTAGAACCAACTCAGGGATCCCAGAAGAACTACTTTAATCCCTTCTGAGGCAATCCCCCAGTGCCCTACTTTTAGGTTCCACTTCTCAAAGGTTCCACCAGCTCTCAACATTGCCACCTTGGGGACCAAGCTTCCCAAACATTTCCCTCAGGGGACACATTCATACCATATCCAAACCGTAGCACATGGTATACAGGTCCCTCAGCCTAGCAGTTCCTGTCATTCTGCCTAATCTCTCACCATTTCCCCAGTCAACCAATTCTCTTGCCAAATGAATTCATTATTCTCTGCACACTCAGTCTCTCCTGTGATTTTTGTCTCTTTAAATACACTGTCTCCTGGGCCTGGAATTCCCCACCCCAATTCCCACCCTCATTCCTTTCTATCAAACCCCTACTAATCTTTCATAGCTTGGTTTAAACATCACCTCCTCTAAAACCTGGCCAGTACTGTTGGCATGATAATTTGTTCTGCCTTCCTGGTTTGGGCAGTGCTTTTCTTGACTTTAAATTTATCTGTTTATGTGTTTGGATTCTTAACTGTGAGTTAGTGTCCTCAAGGGCAGCATAAAGTTTATCTCTCTTAGCATCTACAGCAGGTTGCATTTAGAGGTTGATCAGTAAATGGTGATTTACTTTCACTAACACAATTCTGAAACCAGTATTTCTAATTATAAGGATTTCAAAAATAATTTTATTGAGATCAAATTCAAGTAACACACAGTTCACTCACTTACACCATTAAATGGCCTTTAGTAAGTTCACAAAATTGTGTAACCATCATCAAAATATTATTTTAGAAACTCTATACCCTTTAGCTCTCCTCTACCAGCCCTAAGTAACCACTGATCTACATTCTCTGTAGATTGCTCTTGTGGTTTAGATATAAGGTGTCTCCCCAAAACTCAAGTGAGACTATGCAAAAAAGTTTGGAGATAAATGATTGGGTTATGAGAGTTCTAAAACCTAATCAGTGCATTAATCCTCTGACAGGGATTAACTGGGTGATAACTGTAAGCCAGTAGGTGCGGCTGGAGGAGGTGAGTCATTGGGGATGTGCCTTTGGGATATAAATTTCATCCTTGGAGAATGGTGCACTATCTGCTTCGTGATTTTCAGTCCTGAGCTGCTTTCTTCCACTACATGTTTCTCCACCGTGATGTTCTGCCTCACCTTGGGCACAGAGCAATGGAGTTGGCCATTGACAAACTGAGACCTGTGAAACTGTGAGTACCAAATAAACTTCCTCCTCTAAAATTATTCTTGTCAGATCTTTTGGTCACAGCAATAATAATAATAATAAAAAAGCTGACTAAAACAATTGCCTATCCTGAACATTTTATCCATATATTATCTTTTATGACTGATTTCTTTCACTTAACATAATGTTTTCAAGACTTATGTATATTGCAGCATGTGTCAGTACTTCATTTTTATGATCAAATAACATTCCTTTGTATGGATGACCACATTTTGTTCATCCATCTATCAGCTGACCATTTGGGTTGATTCTATTTTGGGACCTTTATTGAATAATATGGCTTTGAATACTCATGTGCAGATTTTTGATGAATATTTATTTTCACTTCTTTTGAATAGAATTGCAAGGTGTGGAATTGCTGGATCATATGGGAACCCTATGGTTATCTTCTTGGTGAACTACCAAACTGTTTTCCAAGGAACTGCACCTTCTCATTCCCACCAGAAATATATAAGGGTTACAATACCTCCCAATCCTCACTGACACTTGTCCATCTTTTTTTTTTTAAGAGAGAGAGAATTTTTTTTAATATTTATTTTTCAGTTTTAGGTGGACACAACATATTTATTTTTTATGTGGTGCTGAGGATCAAACCCAGCGCCCCGTGCATGCCAGGTGAGCGCGCTACCACTTGAGCCACATCCCCAGCCCACTTGTCCATTTTTTAAAAAATATCTTTTTAGTTGTCAATGGACCTTTATTTTAATTATTTTATGTGATGCTGAGAATTGAACCCAGTGCCTCACACATGCTAGGCAAGTGGTCTTCCACTGAGCTACAACCCCAGCGCCACTTATCCATCTTTTTGGTTATTCATCCTGCTGGTTGTGAAGTGGTATCTCATTGTGGTTTTGATTTGTATTTCTCTACTGACTAATAATTTTGAGCAGGTTTTATGTGATTATTCATCATTTGTGCATCTTCTTTTCAGAAATTTAAATCCTTTGTCCAAATCAAATTGGGTTATTTGTTTTTTAACTGTTGAGCTATAAGAGCACTTTATATTTTTTTGGACATGAATTTCTTATCAGATATATAGTTTTGCAACAGTTTTCTCTAATCCTGTGAACTATCTTTCACTTTTATGTTGCTGCTCTTTGAAGTACAAGTTTTTGAAGTCCAATTTATCTTTTATTTTCCTGATACTTGTGCTTTGTTATCATATCTAAGAAACCATTGCCCAACCCAACCAACATTTACTACTGTATCTTTTTCCAAGAGTTCTGTACTGTTAACTCTTTTAAAAAATATTTTTTTTAGTTGTAGATGGACACAATTCCTTTATTTTGTTTATTTATATGTGGTGCTGAGGATAGAACCTAGTGCCTCACATGTGCTAGGCAAGCACTCCCAACTGAGCCTTACCCTCACCCCTATTAACTCTTATAGTTAGGTAGGTGATGAATTTTGAGTTAATTTTTGTGAATGGTTTGAGGTAGTAATCCAACTTCTTATGGTTGTAGATATACAGTTGTCCCAGCATCATTTATTAAAAAGAATATTCTCTCCCCATTAAACTGTAGTGGCCCCTGCAACATCAACTGACTACAAATATGAAGGTGTGTGAACTTTCAATTTTCTTCTGTTGAGCTATATATCTATTTTTCTTTTTCTTTTTTTAAGAAAGAGAGATAGAGAGAATTTTTTAATATTTATTTTTTAGTTTTCGGCAGACACAACATCATTGTTTGTATGTGGTGCTGAGGATTGAACCCGGGCCGCACACATGCCAAGCGAGTGCGCTACTGCTCTATTTTTTTTTTTAAATATCTTTAGTTGTAGATGAGCACAAAATCTTTATTTTATTTATTTATTTTTATGTGGTGCTTAGAATCAAACCCAGTTCCTCACATGTGCTAGACAAGCACTCCACCACTGAGCTACTACCCCAGCCCCTTATATATACTATTTTTCTATCACCAACCATTTAAAGCTTTGTAGTTTTAATTATGGGTAGAAAGAATTTGTCTCTGTAAATAAAGTTGGAAGCAATGAAATTTGAAGTTAAAAAAATCCCTCAAATTACAGTGAACTCAAATTTCTCAGAGAAATCTGGCCTCAGAGACACAGGCAATGGGCTTCCATTGCTGAAGGCTTATGCTTGGATGTTGACTGAATGGGAGGAAATCCTGGATCACCCCTTCTTTGTAATGG
This sequence comes from Marmota marmota marmota, assembly GCF_001458135.2. Lineage (NCBI taxonomy): Eukaryota > Metazoa > Chordata > Mammalia > Rodentia > Sciuridae > Marmota > Marmota marmota. The sequence continues at coordinate 21,365,610 of NW_026000016.1, read as the reverse complement.
TATGATTCCTTGTTCAGCAGGCTACCTTTTTCTAGAGAGTCCCACTGAAACCTTACTTTCTTCTGCTTCAAAACAAACCCTACCCTATCCAAGTCTTGCTCTCTCCCTTATTATATTATTATATTCATATTTTGAGTTTCCCATTCAAAATTCATATTTTGAGTTTCCCAGTATATTTGGTGTGATTTTCAATAGGGCGAAATTCATTTTTTTCAAAATATACTTATTGAGCATCTTCTCTGAACCAGATTTTGATATTGGCTCAGAGAATACAGCGATAAACAAAACAGAAAATGTCTTGCCCTCAAAGAACCTACATTTTAGGAGCCAAAATAAACAATAATCAAGTAAACTCAGGCCTAAATAAAATAATTTCAGATAGCGAGAAAAGCTTTATAAAAAGAAAAAGGGGTAAAAGGATTTCAAGTGAAAAAAGGATCCTATTGTAGATAGTTTTGTCAAAGAGAGCCTCCCCAAGAGGATGATATTTGAAGTGAGGAGGAAGGATTGAGGAATGAGCCATGTGAAGATCTCAAAGGGAAATAATGAAGGCAGAGGTAACAGCAGCTACAGGGCTCCAAGAAAGATATATGGAACAGAGAGTAGGAAAATGTGGCTAGGGTAGAGTGAATGAGGGAGAAGGGGTAGGAGGGTGAGGTCAAAGAAGAAGCCACAGGCAAGATCATGCAGCACTTTGTAGATCAGAATGAGTAGTTTAGATTTTATTCTAAAAGTGAGGGAAAGCCCTTGGAGAGTTTAAGCAAGGGAGTGATGTGATCCGATTTACACTTTAAAGTCAGCACTCTGATAGAAGAAAACAGATGAAAATCTTTATGACCTTGAGTTAGGCAAAAATTTCTTCGGTACAACACACAAAAGCTTGATCCATTAAAGGAAAAGTATTGAAAAATTGGATTTCATAAAAATTAAGAATTTCTGTTCTCTGAGAAACTATGTATAGAGGATTAAAAGACATTTTCTGTTTTGTTTATCACTGTATTCTCTGAGCAGGTCTGGCATATAAAGAGCTTAAAAGTCATCACTGCATCCTTACTACAAATAAAAAGCTGAACAACGAAAAATTTTCACTGAAAAATGAACAGTTCTTTTCAAATCCACAAGAGAAGCAAAGTCACAGGGCAAATTGCCACCTCCAAAACTAGAGAGATTTAGAAGGTGATGGAGATAGAGAGAGTTACAAAGTACTAGTACAGAAACCCCTGTAGGAAACAAAACAGGGCAGAGAAAACTTAAACTGTAATTGACAATTTTCCGGAGGCTCCATGTGGATGAGTCTGTGCGTCGAAAATTCCAGAGGACCTGGTCATGGGATTGGGGGACGACACTTTTGTGAGTCTTTCCTCCTAGAGTTTGGCGAGGTTTTTACAATGAATACTGGAGAAAAGGTTCCCCATTTTTCTGGCAGGGCTAGGGAAAGGACCATTCTGAAATACAATCAGTGTTGCTTAGCAGTGGAGATATGTTCTAAGAAATATGTTGATAAGCCATTTTTTTTGTTGTTGTAGAAATATTGTAGTGTTCTTTCACAAACCTGGACAGTATAGGTCAATCGCTCCATGTAGCCTTGTGATGTAATCAAGAGGTGAGATGTGGGTTGGGGGTGTAGCTCAGTGGTAAATCATGTGCTTAGCAAGAGTCAGACTCTGGCCAGTCCCCAGCCCCAGGGGATGTGGAGATGGGAGAGATGAGGTATATACAAGATGCAGGGTGTTGCTGCACAGTGTAACATGGCATATTGTTTTACAGTAGACTTCTTTTTTCCTTTGTTCACAGTGCTGGGGATAAGCCCACGGCCTCATGTCTACTATGCAAGTGCTTTACCACTGAGCTTTACCCCCAGCCCTACAGTGAACATTTTTTTTTAAATAAATGGAAGGAATACACTTTAAAGCAATGATGAAAAGCATGGTATAATAAATACATAAACCAGTATCACAATAGTTTATTATCAAATATTAGGTATTGTCCATCATTGTATGTGCTACACTTTTACAAGACTGGCAATAAAGCAGGCTTGTTACACCAGCATCACCACAAACAAGTGAGCTATGCATTACACAGTGACATTATGATGGCTACAATGTCACTAAGTGATAGAAATTTTTCAGTTCCGTTATGATCCAATAGATCCACCATTATATATATATACAATCCATGATTGACCCAAAGTCATGATGTAGTGCATAACTGTATGCCAGAGTGTTCTATTATTCTTAGCAAAGTCTGTCCTCAGGAGAAACAACTTAATGAGAGCTTAACCTGATGGACAGGGTTTTATCAGAACCTAAATGACCTGAGAGAAGGGAATATGTACTCTAGTCATCCTATCCAACCTACAAGGGGAGGAAAAACCTAAAAAGCTCCTGTGAATTTCATATTCCAGAGGCATAGGCTCACAAAAGACTGAAGCCTAACCATAGGACTGTCTATCGATAGCTAGTCTTCTGCTGCTTACAGGGGACTTCCCTTTCCTCTACATCTTACCACTACATCACTAAAGCTCTGTTTACCACAGTTTCTTTTACATAATACATCATGCAAATATATCAAGACAAAGTTACAAAGCACACTAAAAAATTTCTTGAGGGACTGGAGTTGTGGCTCAATGGTAGAGCACTTGCCTAGCATGCGTGAGGCACTGGGTTCAATCCCCAGCACCACATAAAAATAAATTTAAAAAAATAAAATAAAGGTATTGTGTCCATCTACAACTAAAAAATTTTTTTAAAAAAGAACGGTTTGAAAAGCAAAAAAAATAAGCAGAACCCAGATATTGCAGGAATGTTGGAATTATCAGACTGGGAATTTAAACAACTATGATTAATTGTTAGCACACACACAAAAAAAGAACAACTATGATAAATAGGCTAAGAATTCTAATGGATAAAGTAGACATCATAAAAGGACAGATAGGAAATGTAAGCAAAGAGATGAAAATTCTAAGAAAGAATCAAACACGATTGAGATCAAAAACGCTGTAACAGAAATGAAGAACACCTTTGATGAGTTTACCAATAGGTTGGACATAGCAGAAGACAGAACTTTAAGCTTAAGGACAATTCAATGAAAACTACAAAAACTACAAAAAAAAAAAAAAAAAACAAGAGAAAAAGACTGAAAAAAAAAAGAATGAAATACCAGAAAATGTCCAAGAACTGTAGCACAATTACCAAAAATGTAACTCATATGCAATAAGAATTTTCAAAAAAAAGGAAAGAGACAAAAAGAACAGAATAAATATATGAAGCAAAGACTTAAAATTTTCCCTTGTCAGACACCAAACCGCAGGTCCAGGAAGCTCAGAGGATCTCAAACAGGATAAGTAAAACAAGCAAACGAAAAAAAAAACAATGTAGGCATATCATATCAAAACTTCAGCTGGGCTGGGTGCCATGGCCCACACCTGTAAGCCCAGTAACTCAAGAGGTTGAGGCAGGAGGATGGAGAGTTCAAAGCCAACCTCAGCAACCTAGTGAGGCACTAAGCAACTCAGTGCAACTCTGTCTTTAAATAAATACAAAATAGGGTTGGGGATGTGGCTCAGTGGTTGAGTGCCCCTGAGCTCAATCCCAGGTTAGAAAATAAAAAACAAACAAAAAGACTTCAGAAAATCAAAGATAAAGAAAATAATTCCACAAGAAGCCTTGTTTATAAAGGAAAAGAGATAAGAATTGCATCAGACTTCTCAGAAATCATGTTTTTTTTAATCAGCTTTCCATCTCTATAATGAAATACATTAGATAATTAACTTATAAACATAAAAAGGTTATTTTGGCCCACAGTTCTGGAGGTTTCAGTCCACGATCAGCCCCATTGCTTTGGTCCTGTGATACAGCAGCATGTCACGGCTTGAATGCCTAAGGGCGTAAAACCATGAAAGCAAAAGAGGAAGAGGAGAGGGCCTCACAATCCTTCCCAGGGGACATCTCCAGTGACCTAAAGACATCCCTTTAGGCCCCTCCTTGTGAAAGTCCATAGCATCTCCCAATAGAATTATGGTGGGGACCAGGCCTTTAACAGAACTGCACAGTGTAACATGGCATATTGTTTTACAGTAGATCAAAACTGTAGCATCATGGAAGAGAAATGAGAGAGGACTGAAGTGCTAAAACTGTGGAGAGGAAAAGACATCAATCTAGAATTCCACCCCCTGGGAAACTGTTCTACAAAAGTGAGGAAAATATATACTTTTCATACAAACAAAAGTTTAGGGACTTTGTTGCCAGAAAGATTAGAAGTTCTTCAGAAAAAAGGGACAACGAGATAGGTCTCAGATCTTTGTAAAGAACAGAACAGCAGATAAGAAATATGTAAAGGCAAAGTAAAATGTATTTTTTAATTCTCAATTGATCTAACAGAGAGTAGTTTGTTCAAAATAATAATAGCAGGCTGGTCAAGGTAGTGAATGCCTATAATCCCAGCAACTCTGGAGACTGAGGCCAGCCTCAGCAATTTGATGAGAATCTAAGCAACTAAATGAGACCCTGTCTTGAAATAAAAAATTCCAAGAATGTATCTCAGTGGTAAAGCATCCTTGGGTTCAATCCCTAGTGCCAAGAGAAGGAGAATAAGAATAAGAATTGTGACAATATATTCAATTATGGGTGGGGGGGTTATGATGTGCATAGGTGAAATTAATGACAGTAATGATATAAGAATGAGAATCTATATATATCACATTTTCTTTATCCATTCATCTACTGAAGGGCATCTAGATTGGTTCCACAGTTTAGCTATTGTGAATTATGCCTCTATAAACATTGATATGGCTGTGTCCCTGTAGTATGTTGTTTTTAAGTCCTTTGGGTATAGACCAAGGAGTGGGATAGCTGGGTCAAAAGGTGGTTCCATTCCCAGTTTTCCAAGGAATCTCCATACTGCTTTCCAGATTGGCTGTACCAATTTGCAGTCCCACCAGCAATGTATGAGTATGCCTTTTCCCCCACATCCTCTCCAACTCTTATTGTTGTTGGCATTCTTTATAGCTGCCATTCTGACTGGAGTGAGATGAAATCTTAGTTTTGATTTGCGTTTCTCTAATTGCTAGAGATGATGAACATTTTTTCATGTATTTGTTGATTGATTGTATATCACCTACTGAGAAGTGCCTGTTCAGTTCCTTGGCCCATTTATTGATTGGGTTATTCGTTTTTTTGGTGTTTAGCTTTTTGAGTTCTTTATATACTCAATGGAATATTACTCAGCAATAAAAGAGTATAAAATCATGACATTTGCAGGTAAATGGATGGAGTTGGAGAATATAATGCTAAGTGAAGTTAGCCAATCCCCCCAAAAAAACAAATGCCAAATGTTTTCTCTGATATAAGGAGGCTCATTCACAGTGGAGTTGGGAGGGGGAGCATGAGAATTAGACAAAGTCTAAATAGCGCAAAGGGTTGTGAGGAGATGGGAGGCGGAATGGGGTTAGAAAAGATGGTGGAGGAGCTGGGGTTGTGGCTCAGCAGTAGAGCACTTGCCTAGCTCGTTCGAGATGCTGGGTTCGATCCTCAGCACCACATAAAAATGAATAAAATAAAGGTATTGTGTCCAACTACAACTAAAAAATAATTAAAAAAAAGAAAAGATGGTGGAATGAGATGGACATCATTACCCTAAGTACATGTATGAAGACACAAATGGTGTGAATATACTTTGTATACAACCAGAGATAAGAAAAATTATGCTCTATATGTATAATATGAATTGTAATGTATTCTGCTGTCATATATAACAAATTAGAACAAAAAAAGAATGAGAATTTAGGATTATTTTGTTATTTTAAAGTACACTACCGATGAAGCAGTACAGTTATATTTGAAAGTGAATTTATATTAGTTATAAATATATATTACAAACTCTAAGGCAACCATTAACAAAAATTTAAAAGTATGATTGATGTGCTAAGAAAGGAGAGAGAAATGAAATCATGCTTGATTAAAAACACAAAAGCCAAAAATAAGAACAAAGGGTAACATATATGATAGATATTAACCCAACAATAATCATTATATATCATGAATCATTTTGAACATCAGTGGACTAAATATACAATTAAGAGACAAAGATTGTTAGAGTGGGTCAAAATCTAACCATATGCAGTATACAATAAATCCACTTTAAACATTAAGATAATATAATCAGAGATATTATAAATTATGGTATAATGGTGTATTAAAAATTGTAATGCAAAAATAAATAAATAAATAAAAATTTTTAAAAAGTAAAACCAAAAAACAACAACAACAAAAAAATCCCAGAAAACATTAAGATACGTATAGATTAAAAGGAAGCAGAAGACCAAAAGTTTAAGGAAGAAATTTTAACAAATCTTCACAATCTTTTTCAGATGACAAAAGGAGAAACAATACTTCCTAATTCACACTATGAGGCCAGTATCACCCTAATATCCAAACTAGAAGACATATAGGAAAAATCAAACAGACAACCAAAAAAAAAAAAATAGAGAGAGCAATATATTTTGTTAACACACAAAAATCTTTCACAAAATGTTAGTAAATCAAATCCAACTATGTGTGAAAATAATTATATACCATACCTTGTGGGATTTACATCAGGTATCCAAGGCTGTTTCAACAGTTAAAAGTCAATAAATGAAACTTAGTGTGGTGGCATACACCAATAATCCAAGCTACTTGGAAGGCTGAGGTGGGAAGATTCTTTGAGCCCAGGAGTCAAGATCAGCCAGAGCAATATAGAAAGTCCCCCAACTCAAAAAATAAATAAATAAATAAACAAACATTAAAAAAATCAATAAGTGTAATCCATCACACCAATAAACTAAAGAAAATCACATGATCACATCAACAGATATAGAAAAAACATTTAGCAGCCGGGCATAATGGCGCACACTGTAATCCCAGCAGCTGGGATGCTGAGGCAGGAGGATCTCAAGTTCAAAGCCAGCCTAAGCAATGGTGAAGCACTAAGCAACTCATTGAAACCCTATCTCTTAAAAAAAAAAAAAAAAATAGAATAGCGTTACCTTAGATTAGGTAGAGAGAAGTGATGGGAGGGGAAGGGAGGGGATGAGGGGATAGGAAGGATAGTAGAATGAAACAGACATTATTATTACTGTGTGTATATATGTGACTGCATGACCAATATGATTCTGCAACCTGTATACTCATAAAAATGAGAAATTATATCCCATCTGACTCAAATGTATGATATATCAAAGTCTTTGTACTGTCATATATAACTAATTTAAACAAATAAAAAATTTAAAAAAAAAAGAAAAGAAAAAGAGATAAGGAGGCCCAAACCAGCCTGCACAGGACCCTGGCTCACAGTAGGCCCAGGTCCCAGCCCTCCATGAGTGGGGCAGACACCCACTAGAGCCCAGCCTCCAGCACAGGACCACCTCTTCCTACCAGCAGACTACCACGGGAGCCCAGGACCAGCCCAAGCACCCACACTAGCCCACTCAGGACCCAGGCTCACAGTAGGCCTGGTTAAAAAAAAAGAAAGAAAGAAACCCTGTATCTAAATAAGATACAAAATAGGGCTGGGGTTATGGCTAAGTGGTTGAGTGCCCCTGAGTTTAATCCCTGGTACAAAAAATAAAAAATGCACTTAGCAAAATTCAATACCTATTCATATAATTCTTAGTAAACTGGGAATATAGAGACTTTAATAGTAACTGCCCAAAACCAAACTAACAACAGTAACAACAACAACAAAAAAAACGCTACAGTTAGCATCATACTTAATGATGAGAAACTAGAACATTTCCCACTAAAATCAGGAACACCGCAAGTAATATTCCTTCCTACCACTCCTTTCCAACATTGTACTAGACGTCCCAACTAATGTAACAAGACAAGAAAAATAAATAAAAGAATGATTGAGACTAAATAAAACTGTCTTTGTTCACAGATGGTATGATTGTCTGTGTAGAAAATCGGAAAGAACTGGAAAAACAAAACCAAAAAACCTCCTAGAACTAATAAGCAATTATAGCAAGGCTGCAGCACATGAGAAGTCAATCTCTTTCCTATATACCACATAAAAACACAATATAAAAATTCCTATGTAAAAACATAATATCATTTATATTAGCACCCCCAAAATGAAATGCTTAATACAAATGTAACAAAATATGTACGAGATCCACCTGAAAGAAAATTCTACTGAAAGAAGTTAAAGGAAAACTAAATAAACAGAAATATTCTAAGATATTCCACATTCATGCATAGGAAAACTAAATATTGTTAACATGTGAATTCTTCCCAACTTGATCAATAGATTCAATGCAATACTAAATTCATCTTTATTGTTATTTTAAAGTACACTACCCATGAAGCAGTACAGAAAAGAGGCAATATAATGGAAAAAGATAATCTTTTCAACAAATGGTGCTGGAATAATAAGACTCCCATATGGAAAAATCATGAACCTAGACACAGACCTTACATCCTTCACAAAAATTTAATCAAAATTGATTATAGACCTAAATGTAAATTACAAGTTTTAGAAGATAACATAGAAGAAAATAAAAAATCTAGATGACCTTGTGTTTGGCCATTATTTTTAGATAAAACATAAAAGGCAAAATTCCTGAAAATACGAAGTAAGAGATGAACTTCAAAAAAATTATACATTTCTGCTGGGTATGGTGGTGCATGCCTGTAACCCCAGGCTGAGAGACTGAGGCAGGAGGATTGCAAGTTCAAAGCAGCATCAGCAACTTAGTGAGACCCTGTCTCTAAATTAAAAAAAGAAAAAAAAGTGGGAGGGAACTGAGGATGTGGCTCAGTAGTTGAGTGTCCTGGGTTCAATCTCAAGTACCAAAAAAAAAAAAAAAAAAAATTAAACATTTCTGCTCTGAAAAAGATACAGTAAAGAGAATGAAAAGATAAGTCACAGAAATATTTGCAAAAGATATATCTGGTAGAGGATTATTACTAAAAATATATAAAGAATTCTTAAATCAACAATAAGAAAATAACCCAATTAAAGAATGAGTAAAGATCTTGTGTTTTATCAGCTTTTTTGCCGTTGTGACCAAAAGACCTGACAAGAACAATTTTAGAGAAGGAAAAGTTTATTTGGAGCTCATTGTTTCAGAGGCCTCAGTCCAAAGAAGGCTATCTCCATTGCTCAGGAGCTGAGGTAAGGCAGGACTAATGACAGAAGCAATTTTCTTAATTTTAATAAATATTTTTTAGTTGTAGTTGGATATAATACCTTTATTTTATTTATTTTTATGTGGTGCTTAGGATCGAACCCAGAGCTTCACATGTGCTAGGTGAGTACTCTACCACTGAGCCACAACCCCAGCACCCCCAACAGAAGCAGTTTTTGCAACTGCTCTAAAAAAACCAAAGCACACACTGGGAGAAAATATTTGCAAATCACATCCTGCTTCAGGACATGGCACCAGGAAGCAGAGAGAGCTCCTCATCAGGGACAAAATATATACCTCAAAGTCATGCCCCCAGTGACTCACCTCTTCCAGCCACACCCTACTTGCTTATAGTTACCACCTACTTAATCCCTATCAGGGATTAATGTTAGGACTCTCATAACCCTATCATTTAAAAAGTGAAAAGCTTTCTTACACTGTCTCTCATACATGAGCTGTTTTTTTAAAAAATTTATTTTTATGTGGTGCTGAGAATCGAACTCGGGGCCTTGCAAGTGCTAGGTGAGTCACAACCCCAGCTGAGTCACAACCCCAGCTCATACATAAGCTTTTGGGGGACACCTTATATCTAAATCATAACACCTTTATCTCATCAGCGAAGATATACAGATGGCAAATAAACATGAAAGATGCTCAACACCATATATCATAAGGAAAATGAAAATTAGAACAACAATGAGATACCATACCATAAATACCTATGACCATTGCTAGTGAGAATACAAAATAGTTTAATTGCTTTGGAAGATAGTCTGGTGATTTCTTACAAAACTAAACATATTCTTAACATGTGTTCCTACGTTTACACTCCTTGGTTTCTACCCAAATGAGTTGAAAACATGTCTAGACAAAAACCTGCATGTGGATCTTAATAGCAACTTCATTCATAGTTGCCAAACTTTGGAAGCAACCAAGATCTTTTAGTAGGTGAATGGATAAGTAAATTGTGGTACATTCAAACAACGGAATATTTTTCAGCACTAAAAAGAAGTGATGAGTCAAGACACACACACACAAACACACACAGATAGAGAGAGAGAGAGAGAGAGAGAGAGAGAGAGAGAGAAAGAGAACTTGAGTACATATAACTAAGTGAGAGAAGTGAGAAGCCAATCTGAAAAGGCTACATACTATAAGATTCCAATTACATGACATTCTGGAAAAGGCAAAACTATAGAGATAATAAAAAGATCAGTGGTGGACAAGGGCTAGGGGGAGTCATGTACTTACAGATAGAGAACAGAGACTTTTAGGGCAGTGAATATACTCTACATGATTCTTATAATCGTAGATATACTTGCAAAAATCTACAGAATGTACACCACCAAGAGTGAACCCTATTGTAAACTCTGGACTTGGGTAAAAAAATGTATCAGTTTAAGTTCATCAATTGTAACAAAAGTGCTGCTCTAGTGGGAGATGTCACAGTGGGAGAAGGTAGGCACTATGAAGGGAACTCTCTGCACCATTTGTACAATTTTGCCATGAACCTGAAACTGCTCTAAAAAAACAAAACAAAACAAAACAAGGCACACACTGGGAGAAAATATTTGCAAATCACATATCCAACAAAGGATATATGTGTAGATTATGTTTTGTTTTGTTTAAAAAAAATACAACAACCTTCTAAACTCAACAGTTAGGAAACCAATAAGCCAATCAGAAAATAGTAAAAGACTTTGATGCTTTACTCAAGAAGACATATGGATTGCAAATAAACATACAAGAAGATGTTTAACATTTACCATTAAAGAAATGCAATTAAAAGCACAAAGAGATAAAACATCTAGTAGAACAGCTGAAACAAAAAATAGTGACAACACAAATGCTGATAAGATTGTGGAGAAACTGGTGGGACCTAAAATGGTACAACTACTCTGAAAACAGTTTGGAAATGTCTGGTTAAACATATACTTACCTTTCAATTTAGTGATTCCTTTCCTGAGTACTTACCTTCCTGAATACTTAATCATCTTCATTAAAAAAAATGAATGAATATTACAGCAATCCTATTAATAATCACCTAAAACTGGAGCTACTCAAATATCCTTCAGTGGGCAGATGGATATACAAATCATGGTATATCAATACTATGGAATACTGCTCAGTAATAAAAAGAAATGAACTATAGAAACACTCTAACATGAATGAATCTCAAATGCCTTATGACAAATGAAAGAACCAGAAAAACTACGTACTGTGTGATTCTATTGATATAATGTTCTGGAAAAGGCAAAGCTATAGGGATAGAACATAAATCAGTGTTTGCCTGGGGCTGGAGACAGAAGGAAGGGTTGACTACAAAGGGATACAGGGGAATATTTCGGGGTGATGGAGCTCTTCTGTACCTCAGTTGTGGTGGTGGTTATAAGACTGCACACGTTCCAGGTGAATATGAGGCTCTTCCGTGAAATGGAGCTGCCAAGGAAAAGAACAAGGAGAAGAACTAATTTCAGGGGTTTGAGGTCAATGGTTCTTTTGCAAACACGTTAAGTTTGAGAAGCCTATAAGACACATAAGCAGAAATGGCATGTGTGATCCCGGAGTTTAGGAGTCAGAGTGGAAGCAGAACTTGTAAGTCATCAGTTTTTTGGTGGTGGGCCCTGGGGACTGAATCCAGGGGTACTCTACATTGAGCTCCATCTCCAGACCTTTTTTACTTGTTAGTCCAACACCAGGCCTTGCTAAATTGCCCAGACTCACCTGGAACTTGAGGTCCTCCTGCCTCAACCTCCCAGGTCGCTGGGATTACAAACTGCACCACCATGCCTGGCTGCAAATCATCAGCATTTTTTATATCATATATAAAATATATCGGTATTTTTATATCATATCCACACCACCAACCACCACCAGACCCATGTTACCTGTTGTTTCTGTACAGGGCATTGTTGGCACAGACTACCAAATGCAGTTTCTTCATTTGTGTTGATGCAAATAGGAGTCAGACAGAAATTATTTCCTAGATTCTACTCAGATTAGTCTAGACATATCTAGTCAAAGGTAAATGTCAATAGAACCTTGACTTTTGATCTGTCTCTGTTGTGAGCATCAAGTTACAATTCAAAACAGGGTTAAATGCCCTGAAAATTTGAACTACTGCAAGCTACAAAAGAATGCCAGATTCGATTGGTCCTATAAAAGTGATTTATTGTCCATATGCATGTGTGCATATAATTCATAAGCACTTTCAGCAAATTGAAAACATATTTTAAATGTATGGAAATTTGCAGAAATAAAAACGAACAATAGATAGAGAAATAACATAATAGATTTTGTGGCTTCATTAAAGTAAAAAAAAAAATGAAAGAAAGGAAGAGGAATTGCTTAAACAAATCCGTTCTATGTAAATAAAAAGTTAAAAGGAAAAGCCAGCTCTAATTTACTCTATGTTTGCACTTTTACAGTCGAAAGCATTTTATTTTATTTTATTTTTTTGTTTTGCCCTGGAATTGGTTCCCTTATATAACACATGTCAAAATAGCTGGAAAAATGTGATTAACTATTGCCAGCTGAAATTCTTGTCCCATAAGAACAACTCCCTTCTGGCTTCTTATTTTCTTTCTTTCTTTTTTCATAGTTTGGGCACTGTGAGCTAGTGGTTGGAGCTGAGGCAGGCAGCATGGCTCTGCAGAAGAAAGAATTCCAGGGTTGGGCTGTCTAACTTTGCAGCTACCATTAATTTACTAAGTCCTGCCAAAGCCCCTTAAAGACTCATTGTGGTCTCACTCAGGGTGTGGTCAGCAGGAATTTTGCCATGGGCTAGGTTCCCGCAGGAACCCAATCTTGCTAAAGTATAATTTGTGTGGTTAAGAAAGAGGGAAAGGTGAACCAAAGTACTTTCTTTCTTTCTTTTTTTTTTTTCTTGTGCTGGGGATTGAGCCCAGGAGTGCTTTACCACTGAGCTATATCCCCAGTCCTTGTTTTATTATTTTGAGACAGGGTCTCCCTAAATAGATGAGGCTGTCCTTGAACTTGCAATCCACCTGCCTCAGCTTTCAGAGTCACTGGGATTACAGGCTTGGGCCACCATATCCGACCCAAAATACTTTCATAGACTGAGGCACAACAGTAGCATCTTTGCTTTAGTTACCTCATCAACAAAAGAAGGATGGTACTACACATTCAAAAGTCTACCTTAGGTAGGCGTAGGGGCATGATCCTGTAGTTCTAGCTATTTAAAAGACAGAAGTTGGAGGATCATTTGAGCCTAGTAGTTCAAGTCCAGCCTAGGTAACTAGCAAGACCCCATCTCTTAAAAGAAAAAGAAAAAAAAAATGCCTACTTTATAGAAGAAAATTTAAACAACCATTTAAACAAATTCTTACTTAAGTCCACTAATACTCTGTTTTCGGTATCTAGTAGCCTCTTGATCTCCCCAGAAACTATAATAAAGCTCATAAATTTGTTATAAAGTTCCTTTGGTAGAAGACTCTGAAGTTAGAAATATATCCAAAATGGATACCATAGTTTTAGCCACAGAGGTACTCAGAAAAGCTTTTTAAACTGAGTTCCTTAGGTGACTAGAAAATGCTACTAAGGCACATTTGCAAAACAATTATAGGAATAAGTGAAAAATCTAAGAGCCCTTTAGGTTTTTTTTTGTATGGTGCTAAATTAATCTCAAAATTTTGACATTCTCATCTTCTTATTTCTCAGGCCTGTCTCTTCTAGCTCATACTACATTCCCTGTCTCACCTGGACACAGTGGCACACACCTATAATTTCAGTAACTCAGGAGGTTGAGGCAGGAGGATCACAAGTTCGAGGCCAGTCTTAGCAACTTAGTGAGACCTTCAGCAACTTAGCAAGACCTTCAGCAACTTAGCAACACCTCAAAATTAAAAAAAAAGGGCTGGGGATGTAGCTCAGTGGTAAAGGGTCCCTGGGTTCAATACCTAATACAAAAATAATAAATAGATTGCTTTTCTCCACGTTCAATTAGTCAGTTGATCAAGGGTGCAGATGCAGCTCAGTGGTTGAATGTGGTAGAACACTTGACTAGCATGTGTGAGGCTCTGGGTTTAATCCCTAGTATGGCAAAATGAACAAAAATAAATAAATAAATACCTCTATTTATAGAATATTTATGACACACCTGGCCCCAGATTGGGCACCAGAAAGGATCCAGAAGATATGAAATGAATGATCCTTATACTCCAGAAGCTGACAATCTGTTTAGAAAAAGTTTAAGGTTCAAAACAGTATCAAACAGATGTTAGGGTTGTAGTTCAGCAGTAGAATATGTGGTTAGCATGCATGAAGTCCTGAATTCAATGTCTAGCATCAAAACAAAGAAAAATACAGCAACAAGCAACAACATACTATCTAAGCACTGAATCTATACATTGTCAGAACATGAGCAGGGAGGTCTGGGAAGACTGAAGTGCTTAGGAAAAGCTTTATGACTCTCACCTTTCCCCCATGGAGGAAAGTAGATCTGGAAATTTGGAGCCTGGAGGACAACTCCATTTCTCACTGAGCAGGCAATCTATAATTATGTAACCAAGTTCAAAGAGACAAGTAGATTTCTCAAAGTGAGGTGCCAAGATAAGTCTAGAATTGTGTTAAAACTCCCATATGGTAACCACTAGACACACATGGCCTTCAAATATAAATTCGTTTAAATTACATAAAATTAAAATTTCAGTTCTTCTGTCTCTTTCAATAGTTATATGTGTGGTGGTATCTTACTGGAAAGTGCAGATATAAAATATTTCCCTTGTTAACAGAAAGTACCAATGGATGGTGCAGGTCTACAACTATGGAAGTGTGGAACAAGAGGCAGGAAGGCATAGTTCAAAAAAAAATTCCTCAAGCATCATGGAGTGCCGCTGTAGCTGATTGCCATGTTTTCGGTGGCCACAAGTTATTCAGAATCTAAAGGGCACTTAATTAATTTCATAAATACACATTGAGACCTAGTATTATAAGGCCAGGTTATATGAGAGACACAAAACGGAATAAAACAGGATTCTGCCTCAAGGAACTTAACATCAAAAAGGGAATTAGGGAGGGAGAAGGGGAGTTGCACAGAAGATGGAAGGAGACCCTCATCGTTATACAGAATACATGTATGATGTTGTGAGGGGAAAAAGAAAAAAAAAGTGTGTCACATTAGATTGGATAGAGAGAAGTGATGGGAGGGGAGGGGAGGGGAATCGGGGATAGGAAGGGCAGCAGAATAGAATAGACATTATGATTGCTGTATGTATATAGGTGACTGTATGACCAATGTGATTCTGCAATCTGTACAATCAGAAAAATGAGAAATTATACCAATTGATTCAAATGTAATAAATAAATAAATAAAAATATATTAAAAAATGCACATGTAAAAAAAAAGGAATTAAGACTGGTTGTGTTAGTCATCTGTCCATTACTATAATAAATACCAAGATAATCAGCTCATAAAGAGAAAAGACTTATTTTGGCTCACAGTTTTGGAGGTTTTAGTCCGTGATCAGTTGGCCCCTACAGCACATCATATTAGGGGTGTATGGAAGAACAAAACCATTCACTTCATGGTGAGGTAGGGAGCAAAGAAAAAGCGGAAGAGACCAGGGTCTCATAATCCCATTAGAGGACACCCCCCCAAATTATCTAAAGACCTCCCACTAGTCCCCACCTCTTAAAAGTTCCACCATCTGTTAATAGCATTCTAGTGTAGACGCCCTTAATGTATGGGTCTTTGGGGGACATTCTCCATCCAAACTATAGCAACTGTGCACAAATAACCATGATAGAAAATGAAAAATGATAAATATCTGAAGAGGGGTACAATGAAAACATGTGGGAATGGGAAGACAGATTACTTCAATCTGAAGGTTTTAAGAAAGCTTCTTAAGTAAGCATGATTTCAGCTGAAATTTGCAGAAGGCATTTGGGGTGTGGTGGAAAACTGTCTGTGGACCTGCAGTCTAGAGATCATCTCTAGTTCAATTATGTCCTCACTAACTGTGACTTCAGGTAAGTCAAATTGCAGTCCTCAGTTTCTTTATCAGTTGGATAAGAGGAAAAAAGAAGCAAAAACTTTCAGGTGGAAAGACCAGT
This sequence comes from Marmota marmota marmota, assembly GCF_001458135.2. Lineage (NCBI taxonomy): Eukaryota > Metazoa > Chordata > Mammalia > Rodentia > Sciuridae > Marmota > Marmota marmota. The sequence goes on along the minus strand of NW_026000016.1, from coordinate 21,349,370 downwards.
AAAAGCAAAGACACAGTGTCAGATAGATGTGCATATTGGAAATTTAATAGTCTAGATGTGCATATTGGAGATATAATAGTCTAATATTGAAGTGTGGACATAGAACAACTCTCTCACAACTTGTACCTGAGCATTACATAATTGAGGACAACCAAACAACAACCCTGTTTATACAAAAATGAAAAGCCACCATCATAAAAACAGAAGCTAGATTTGGGCAGTGTCTTGATCAGTTAGGTCAAATACAAGAAGCAAGTCAGACAGAATGGAAGCAATTGTCTTTGCATTTAAATATGGCTTTTAAATGGAGCCAAAGAATAACTATTTCATTCCCTTCTGGGAAAAGGCTGCCATTTATGGAAAATGTGAGTGAGAATTATACCTTGGGAAATAATAAATAAAGTGCAAGACATTTCTGAGGAGGAAGAAAAGCAAATCGGAGTCTAAAGTTGAGAAATCACCATTGAACAGAATGTTAAAAGGTAAAGTTGACATGGAAAAAGTAAAGCCAAGAACATGGTAGTTAAAATAAAATGTCGATCATATGTGGAATGTAGTCCCTTGTTAAGAAGCAGACAGAAAATAGTGCATAAGTGAAATACCAGCTCAGCAGGTTCATAGATCTTTATCTCTTGAGTGAATGTGAATATACATAGAGAAATATTTGCGTTTTGCAGCTGTACCAAAGCATCTGTCAGTAGTTCCATTATCATTTTCTCATATCTGTATTTTTATATCCACACTGAAACATTTGGGTAGGTAAAAATATATGCTCAGTGTGTTCAAATATACTAAGGTATTTAGTTAATGGCTAGAATTTAAAGTTCCTAGAAATTGTTTTTCTAACCTCACAGCTCCCAACTGGCTAAAGCCCATTTCTTGGTCTCTTCCTCTTCTAAAATCCTGAAAATAAGGTCCAACATAGGCCAATGAAAAGAATACAGCTATTATAGTAGAGATATTATGTGATCACCCACCCATCCAAGTTTTTAAAAATAGACTGAAGTACTATTCCTTCCAAGATTCATAGAATTTGCTTTAAAAATAAATGTGAATTGTGTACTAAGTATATGGCTAAGCTCCATGCCCGTATTTGTTCAGGATACCTTAAATCAAATAGCTGTCACTTTCCTAAGCTGATCTATTACTGTAGATCATTAACTGTCACTAACACATGAAATTAACCAGGTAAGGTTAGTTGTTAGGTACCCTGATAAAGTAAGTAGAAATAGCTTTTGTTTTACAAAATCCTTGATTCATTTGCCTGTTCTTTTTTCTCCTGCTTTGTTTTTATTTCCTGAAACTTGAACTCCAAAAGATAAAGGTTAATATCTAGTCAGGATCAATTTTAACAAAAGACTACTAATAAGACTAGGGGTGAAACTCTATAGTAGAGAACTTGCCCAGATTGTGGAAGGCAAGCAGGAAAGAAGGAAGAAGGTAGGGGAGAAGGGAGGGAAGAAAGAAAGATGCGCCGTGGGGGAAAAAAGAAAGGAAGAGCTGGGCACAGTGGCACTGGGCACAGTGGCATGTGCCTGTAATCCCAATAGCACTGGAGTCTGAGGCGGGAGGATTGCAAATTCAAGCCATCTTTAGCAACTTAATGAGACTAAGCAATTTAGTGAGACCCTGTCTCAAAATAAAAATAAAAAGGGGTTGGGGATGTGACTCAGAGGTTAAGCACCCCTGGATTTAATCCCCAGTACGAAAGAAAGAAAGAAAAGAAAGAAAGAAAGAAAGAAAGAAAGAAAGAAAGAAAGAAAGAAAGAAAGAAAGAAAGAAAAAAGAAAATGAAAGCATACAGATCTATAAGAAAGATGTTGTGAAGACATGCAGGGAGAACACCACATGTAGATAGGAATACCCGAGATTACCAGAAGGCGTGAGGGAAACAGAATAATTCTTTCCTAGCACATGGAGAGGGAACTTGACCCAAACTGTACCTTGATTTCAGACTCTGGCCTCCAGCACTGTGAGGAAAGAATTTTGGTTGCTTTAAGCCACCTAGTTTGTGGTACTTTGTTATGATAGCAACAGCAAACTAATATGCTTTCCTTCTCCACTCTTTAGTAATCTATTGTCTTTCTACTTTCTGTGTTGAAAGATTAACTTGTTTCTTTCTTTCTTTCTTTCTTTTTTTTTTTTTTTTTTTT
>NW_026000016.1:21313040-21347192 GCF_001458135.2 Marmota marmota marmota | reverse complement strand
TTTTTTTTTTTTTTTTTTTTTTTTTTTTTTGGTACTGGGGATTGAGCCTAGGATTGCTCTACCACTGAGCTATATCCTCAGTCCATTTCATTTTTTATTTTGAGACACAGTCTCACAAAGTTGCCCAAGCTGACCTCAAATTCTGATCCTTCAGCCTTAGCCTCCTGAGTAGCTGGGATTATAAATCTGTGCTTCCACAATGGCTTGGATTTTTATTTTGACAATAGTTTTCACTTCCAAGATATCTAGTTATTCTCTTTGCTATCTATTCTGATTTTATTTCTGTTGAACTCTAAAAAAAATAATGTCTTGCTTTGCTTAATAAAAGTTATTGCTTCATATACCTCTTTGCACATTCTAAACATATTTAAACCTTTTCTGATTGTTCCATAAAATTATTTCCAACAGGGATAAATTCATACTCTTAACTTTCTTTTCTTGAATTTCTTAACACTGGATTTTGGTTAAGGAGCTCAGTTAATTGACTTGCGTTTCCTGTCTCTCTTTCTCATCTTCCGGTGTCCTTTCCGGTCCCCTTCCAGTTGTTCTGTGATTGCCTTCTTTCTTCTGCACTTGGCTCTGAAGTTCCACTTCAGACTCAGATCTACTCATGGTGCTTCCAAGATCCAGCCTACAGTGACACTGAGGACAGCACAGACCGTGGCACCAGGCCAGCGAGTGCAGTTCTTCCTTTCCTAGTCACAAGCTTGTCTGTGTGCTCCCTCTCCCCTCAACCCACAGTTTGCTAAAAACTGTAGCTCTAGGCAGGAAAAACTTCTATTTCTGCCTCCTTTCATGGGTAGGAGGAGCCTGCCCCGCCTCTGGCTTCAAGCAGGGCGTCTGGCTTCAGTCTCCCATCTCGGCATGGAACTCTTTTATTTTCATTTCTTCTGGAAGAGCCAAAATTCTAGCTAATATCTCCTGGTTCCAGACCCAGAGCTCCATAAGCTGTGGCTTCCGCTCAGCTCACAGCTTTGTACTTCTGTCCCAATTCTAGGATACAGAAGTGTTTATTTAAATTTTAAGTTTGATAACTTTATTTATCATTGCTTCATGTTTGGATTAGAGATGTATCAAGAAACAAACTTTTGGGGCTGTCGGGACTGCTGACTTCTTTAGTTAATTGGTGATAAAATGCATTTAGATCCATCTTTAGTTCATTTTTAGGAGACAGCAGGATTTAGAATATTCTTTAATTAATAAATAAACTATTCTTTAATAAATAAACTATTACTCTTAAACCAAGAAAAATTCTTCTTGGGCTGGGAATGTAACTCAGTGGTAGAGAGCTTGTCTAGCATGTTTGAAACCTTGGGTTCCATCCCCAGCACTAGACAAAGAAAATAAAAGGAAGAAGAACAAGAATAGTTCTCTAAATACTTTCCTCTTAATGTCTGTTTATCTAATAATTAGCTTATCAAATGACCTAATTCAGTTGTCATGGTATCGAAAAATATCAAACTTCATACCTTCCAGTTCATTTTCTTATCTATATTTTTGTAGAATAGCAAGCTTGCTTTCTTTTTTTTTTCTTTTCTTTCTTCCTTTCTCTTCTTTCTCTCACTTTTCCTCCTCCTCCTCCTCCTCCTTCTCCTTCTCCTTCTCCTTCTCCTTCTCCTTCTCCTTCTCCTTCTTCTTCTTCTTTTTCTTCTTCTTCAGAAAGATGGGGAAAATGTCATCTCTTAGTTTTGGAATTCTGGAATTTTCTAATGATTATTTTTACCAAGTAAATAAGCCCAGGAGTAAATGAAATGTGGTTTACTGCTTATGCTTCCTGGAATTTCTTGCAGCCAACGCAGAATTATAGCATCTCAGAGTTGGAAGACATTCTTCATATGACCACATTGAATTTTTTTTCCCTGTGGGTCTGCATCAAATTTGTGAGCTGGTGACTAAAAGGCTAAGACTTTAGAGAGTCCTGTGGCAAAGGTAAAAGCCCACTTCAAAGAAAGTTCAGGCACCCTACTGGTTGCTTTGAAGTGAATCCATTTCCATGAAAAATGTTCTGAAAACTTTCTGATGGGAACAGACAGAGCAGAGAAGGCCATTTCCCCCTCCTCTTTATTACAAATGGAATCGAATTTCCAGTGGCATGCTGGTACATGTTTAACAAGGATCTCTCAAAGAGAAAGAAAGAAAAAGAAAATTATGAAAGTGTTTGCCAACTTCCATGGTGTAAATACTCCCACTGTGGCTGATTTCAGGCTACCAACATGTCATCACTACATGCAGAATTGGGAAGAGATGCCCCACACTGTTTTTCTGGATGGGTGAGAGTCAGAATACAGATACTTTCAGACCTCGAGGTAACCTCTCAGAAGGATTCAGCATAGTGGAGAGTTGCTGAAACACTCTTCTCTTGGTCTTTGTGTCACTGTGCCACCTTCTTCTTTCTCTTATGCTGGGGGTGATGTAAGTCTCACTGTCAAGCTCTTCTCTCCTCCTCTGCCTGGATGATTAGACACACTCTGCACTTCCCCTGGAGTCTCTCTCTTCTTTCTCTGGGGTGAGCTCATCCAGTCCTGTAGCTTTAAATATCATCAAAGTGCTGTTAACGCCTGTGTATTTATCTCCAGTCCAGACCCTTTTTCTGAGCTCCAGACTTTATAGACAACTGCCTGATATCTCCCCAGCAACTCAAATTTAACTTGTCCAAAACTGGAGTCTTGCTCCTCCTCCTCCTCCCATCTTCCTTATCTAAATAAGTGGAACTACTGAATGTTCATTTGCTGAAGCCACAAACTTACAAGCCATCTTTGCAAACTCCCTCTCCTGTAACAGACAACCATTACCAAATACTGCAGACTTCCACTTTTCAAGTATTAGTTAAGTCTGTATATGTTTCCATCTGCATACCCCTGTCAACTTGTGTAGGTATGGACTCCAACTACATCTGAACTCCTGGGCCTCTTCCCACCCCCTTCTCCTGCCTCTCCCTTTTCACCTTCCTACAGTGACCAGTAAGGTCTTTGAAACATGCTTTAAGTGTTCATTGTCTTCCTGTTGAATTTATTTATTTATTTACTTATTTCTTTAATTTTAGTACTGAGGATTGAACTCAGGAGCACTCAACCATTGTATTTTATTTAAAGACAAGGTTTCACTGAGTTGCTTAGGGCCTCGCTAAATTGCTGTGGCTGGCTTTGAATTCACGATCCTCTTGCCTCAGCTATTTACTTATTTATTACCATACTAAGAATCAAACCCAGGGCCTTGTGCATCCTAGGTAAGTGCTCTACCACTGAGCTACACCTCCAGAACCCGTTGCATTTAACTGAAAATAAAACATCCCACTAAGGCCTATAAGCACCTGCATCATGAGATTTCAGATTCATTCTCTAACTTCATCCTCTGCCATTCTTCTCATTTACTGCATTCCAGCCACATGAGTTATTTTATGTTCTTTACACATAAATTTTCTTATCTCACATGTGCCCTGAAATGCAGCCTTCCCACCCCACCCCACCAACTTCCACCTAAAATTCACCTTTCTGACCACACTGTTGGACTTGATGCACTACTTTTTCAGAAAGGCCTTTCTTGGTCTCCCAATCAAAACTCAGTCCCCTCTTATAGTCATCTATGGTATTCTATTCACCTTGTAGTGCTTAATATGGCTTTTAATTCTAGGTATTGAACTGTTTGCTTATTTCTTGTCTGTCTTTCCCAAGGCGACTATAAGTTCCATGAATGCAAGGGCCATATCTGTTATGCTCATTGTAAACCAAGTCCAAAGTAAATGCTCAATGAATATTTGTTGAATGACAAAATGAATGAATAAGTTAAACATCACATTTTCAGATAAACATTTATAGGTTATACATTTGGGCATGTATAAAGGGGACATTGGAGTGGCCATTGGCATTGAAACCTTTAGGATACTGTGATTGGAAAAAAAATCCATAGTAAAAAACTCATAATCCCTTTGATGATAGGATTCTTATAGCAATATAAAGTTGAATTAATTTATCCCTAAAAAATAAACCAAGGGCTGGGGATATGGCTCAGTTGGTAGAGTGCTTGCCTCACATGCACAAGGCCCTGGGTTCAATCCACAGAACCACAAAATAAAATAAAATAAAATAAAATAAAAATCAAGTCTGGGGATATAGCTCAGTTGGTAAAGTGCTTGCCTCACATGCACAAGGCCCTGGGTTCAACCCCCATGCACACACACACACACACACACACACACAAAAAAAAAAAGCAAGTAGGAGGATTGTGAGTTCAAAGCCAGACTCAGCAATTTAGCAAGGCCCTAACCAACTCAGTGAAACCCTGTCTCTAAATGAAATATAAAACAAAGACTGGGGATGGGGCTTAGTAGTAAAGCACCCTTGGATTCAATCCTTGGTACCAAAACAAACAATAACAACAATAAAAAAAAAAAAAGGAAAAGGCTGGACTTCCCTAAGTATGATTAACATTCAAAACAAATGATCAAGTAATGCTACCACCATTTATTTTCTGAAGGAAGCACTGAAGGAAAAGTCTAGCATGGAGGTTAGACCCCACGCCCTGAAGTTAGACTTGATTCTGACATTTAACTAGTGTGGAAAATTGAACAAATTTCTTAGCATCTCCTATAGTTCCTGTTTAAAGCAGGAACACTATCATCTACTTCTTAGAGTTTTTATGAGATGTGTCAAAAATACATACTAAGCTGGGCATAGAGGCCCACTCCCATAATCCCAGCTGCTCGGGAGACTGAAGTGGGAGGATCTGAATTTGAGCCCAGTGTGGGCAACATAGCAAGACTCTATCTCAAAAAAAAAGGAAAAAAATTCCATCACAAAATTCACTGTTTAATTTATTTAATTTCTCTGAGCTCCAGTACTTTCATTTGTAAAACAAATGAAACATGAACTTCTTTTAAGACCCATCTGGTGCGAATTCTACATGGAGTCATCACTTCGTATCCATGGGGGATAGCTTCCAGGAAGCCCACAGCTACTCAAATCTTTCAGGGTCAAGTCCCTTATATATTATTTACATATCACCTCTACTTTGTTTTTTTTAATTTTTATTTTATTTTATTGGTTGTTCAAAACATTACAAAGCTCTTGATATATCATATATCATATTTGATTCAAGTGGGTTATGAACTCCCATTTTTACTCCATATACAGATTGCAGAATCACATCGGTTACACATCCGCGTTTTTACATATTGCCATACTAGTGACTATTGTATTCTGCTGCCTTTCCTATCCTCTACTATCCCCCCTCCCCTCCCCTCCCGTCTTCTCTCTCTACCCCATCTACTGTAATTAATTTCTCTCCCTTGATTTTTTTTCCCTTTCCCCTCACATCCTCTTATATGTAATTTTGTATAACAATGAGGGTCTCCTTCCATTTCCATGCAATTTCCCTTCTCTCTCCCTTTCCCTCCCACCTCTCGTCCCTGTTTAATGTTAATCTTTTTCTCATGCTCTTCCTCTTCCTGCTCTGTTTTTAGTTGCTCTCCTTATATCAAAGAAGACATTTGGCATTTGTTTTTTAGGGATTGGCTAGCTTCACTTAGCATAATCTGCTCTAATGCCATCCATTTCCCTGCAAATTCCATGATTTTGTCATTTTTTAGTGCTGAGTAATACTCCATTGTGTATAAATGCCACATTTTTTTTAATCCATTCATCTATTGAAGGGCATCTAAGTTGGTTCCACAGTCTAGCTATTGTGAATTGTGCTGCTATGAACATCGATGTAGCAGTATCCCTATAGTATGCTCTTTTAAGGTATTCAGGGAATAGTCCGAGAAGGGCAATAGCTGGGTCAAATGGTGGTTCCATTCCCAGCTTTCCCATGAATCTCCATACTGCTTTCCAAATTGGCTGCACCAATTTGCAGTGCCACCAGCAGTGTAGAAGAGTACCCTTTTCCCCACATCCTCGCCAGCACTTGTTGTTGTTTGACTTCATAATGCTGCCAACCTTACTGGAGTGAGATGGTATCTTAGGGTGGTTTTGATTTGCATTTCTCTGACTGCTAGAGATGGTGAGCATTTTTTCATGTACTTGTTGATTGATTGTATATCCTCCTCTGAGAAGTGTCTGTTCAGGTCCTTGGCCCATTTGTTGATTGGGTTATTTGTTTTCTTATTACTTAATTTTTTGAGTTCTTTGTATACCCTGGATATTAGGGCTCTATCTGAAGTGTGAGGAGTAAAGATTTGTTCCCATCACCTCTACTTTAAATTATCTCCAGATTACTCCTAATAATTAATACAATATAACTGCTATGTAAATTAGTTATGTTGTATTATGGAGAATAATGATAAGAAAAGGTGTCTGTATTCAGCACAGATGAAATTTTCTTTACAAATATTTTCAGTTTGAAATTGGTTGAATCCAGGGATGTAGAACCTACAAACATGGAGAGTCAACTTCAGTGTTTATCCTCTCAGAGCAGTCCCTGCTCAGCTGAAGTAAAGATGAAGGGCACTGCATTGTAAGGACCCTCTATGGTGCACCTTGGCAGGAACAGGCTGTATTTGTTCACTGTTTTGCAAAGAGACTGCCTTTTTAGGTTGCCCTCACCTAGTACACTTGAGTTTTAGAAGCAACTCTAAAATGTGTTTTAAAATAACAATTTTTTTTTTGGTACCTTGCTAATTTGCTAAGGCTGGCTTTGACCTTGGGACTCTCCTGCCTCAGCCTCCTGAGCCACTGGGATTATAGGAATGAGCCTCCACACTTGGCTCATTGTTGTTTGCATTTTTCTGGTGACATAAGATGTGAAGTGTCTTTTCAAATACTTATATGTCATCTGTGTATCCTCTTTGATCTGTGAAAATTTTTGACCAATTTTTGGATGAGGTTGTTCATTTTCTTATTTTTTAAAAAATATATTTATTTTTCAGTTGTAGTTGGACACAATACCTTTATTTTATTTATTTATTTTCATGTGGTGCTGAGGATCAACCCAGGGCCTTCCACGTGCTAGGCAAGGGCTCTACCGCTGAGCCACAACCCCAGCCCCATTTTCTTATTTAAAAAAATAATTCAGTGGCTCAGTTTAATAGTTTTTAGTATATTTCTCAGTGTTTTGTATCCAGCACTATGGTTAATTTTAGAATATTTTTATTGTCTTTAAAACTCATACCCACTATGATTCTTCCCTCCCTCTAGAGCTAGGCAGTCATTAATCTACTTTCTGCTTCTGTGAATTTGCCTATCCTGGGCATTTCATGTAAATGGAATCATTTGATGTAGGGCCCCTTATTACTGGCTTCTTCCACTTAGTATAACGTTTCCTTATTGTCGAATAGCATCGCTGAATAGTACTCCATTGTGTGGATATACCACATTATTTTACTTATTCATTCATCTAAGTGATTTTTAAATATAGTTTCATCCAATCTGCTGATTTTAGCTCACCTTCAAACTTCACTTCAGAAAGAAACTCCAGTTACCAATTCCTAAGATTTGGGGGTAGGGGAGGACTGCGGGCGGGGGAGGGGGGGTCAGCGTAAATTGGGCTGCTTCTCAGCTTCCCAACCTTTGCCATATACTTTGGCATTCACAGGTCTTCTAAATCAATTATCATTTGAGCCAGGCTTTCTAGCACCCAGAATTTTGTTTTTATTTTCTTCTCTCCTATTCTCTTTGTCCTTATGGTTTATAACATCCTCACCCCAAAATCTTATTCTTTACACTTTAGAAAAAGTTGGAGGGGAATAAAGGCTAGTACACTTAGCCAACAGTCATCTTTAGCCAAAATTCCTAAGATCAATCTTTAATAATACAAGAAGAAATGGTTTTAATCTAGTTTCATGAAACCAACAGAAGTAGTTACAAAATGGAACTACTGAAAAGCAGTACTATCAGAAAAGCTATAAACAGTTAGCTTAGACAAATGTGTGCATACAAGAAGCTATAAATAATATACAGTGTGGGTTCGTTTTTGTTTTAGGCTAGTATGACCAATGCAAATCTCTGCCTGGTCCCTCTTGCTCTTTTCATTGCTCATGGTTCAGTGCCTTCTATAGATCTTCTTCTGTGTCCTATACTGTCCCATATCCCAAACCCTCTTCTACCAAAAATTCTCTTCCTGGTGTCAGGGCAAAATTTTAGACCAATTGCAGAGAATTCTGTCTCTAAGTCCCCCAAGACTCCTTTAACTAGACTCTATAGAGCATGTTCCAGATTTGGCTGTGTTCATTCCCAGGGTCCTCCTCAATGGTACCACATACTACTCACACCTAGAGATCCACTTAATTCAGTATTTGCCCTTTTCCAGGAAACAGTTTTTTCAGTTGCAGCAGCTACCGTGAAATACCGTAGCTTATCCACACGACCTGGTTTCCTTAAGGAGACTGACTTCCAGGTTCTGTGTGTGCTTCCTGAAAACAGAGTTCTCCACAGTGTAATGATCATAGATTCTGTTATTTCCCGGTTCTTGTTACATTGTTAAGAATGTGACATTGATATATGACATGAGACATAGTCCCTATGCTACATTTGTATGTGTCATTTGTTTAACATAGATGAGAACTAACTGAATATTACCCTATTCAATCTTTTATTTAGTTTTCACTGGACCTTTATTTTATTTATTTATATGCAGTGCTGAGAATTGAACTCAGTGCCTCGCACGTGCTAGGCAAGCACTCTACCACTGAGCCCCAGCCCCAGCCTGTTCAATCTTAATTATGCTATAAATTAGAATAATTCATGCTCAGACAATTTTAAGTGATAACTCTGCCCTATGAGGTGATGATTATTTAATTAAAGTGTTTCCTATGTAGTTCTACTGTCTTTCTGACTCCCAGTTTTAAGTCACACCTCATGCCTGTGGATCTTTGAGGCATCTTTGGGTCTCAATGTTAAAAAAAAAAAAAACTTTGCTTTGTGAACCAGGTTTACAGGTTTACACAGAAATTCCAAGTTTCTAGTCCAGATTCTTCTTCCAACTTGCTGTGTGGCCTTCCACGAGTCATTTCCTACTCACTCGGTCATTTCTTCATTTCAGCATGGAGGGGGTGTCTATTAACGTCTCAAGGGCATTATAATAAAGGGGAGAGCAGTAGTCAAAAGAAAAGGAACTGAAAATATCAAGATCTGTGATAAGAACCAAAACAGTACCAGTAAACCTAGCATGTATATAGCCCAAACCAAAAGCTTGTTTTGTTATGGAAAAAAAAAAGAACAATGTCTGATTTTAACATTCACACATTCCAAACCATAGTCTTCCAAGCCTTTCTCCCACAGCCAAGACTGATGGTAGGAGCCAGGTCTAAAGGAAAGTTTCCAGAAAGCACATTTTGGCAAAGTTTGCCTTTAAACCTACAGAGAATACAGTTCGGGGCTTTTTATTTTTAATTTTATTATTTTTTTATTTTATAGAACACTTTCATTCCTTTTTGCCACAGATTTCATGAACTATGTTTATTTTTCCTTTTCGGGTCATAGTATATGGATTTTTTGCAATCAGATGTGAGGAACAGACCCATTTCTTGAGAGTTCTTTCTTTCATTTCTCCCTTTCTTTCTTTCTTTTTTTTTTCCTTACAAAATTCTTTCAACTTGTAGGAAGAGCCAAAGTCTAAGTTTATATTTTAAGAGAATCATTCTTCCAATGTGCTCATTAAATTACTTAAGAGAAAGAATGAGAGATGAAAGTCCACCTTCAAACTGCTTGCAGAAGAGATTAACACGTGCCAAGTTGAAAGAAATGATAATTAATTACAGTCCCTGGACAAATGGCTTATGTGGCCTACAGTCTGGCACCCAGTGATGGCAGTGGGCCCTGAGTCTGTTTGGGATCGTCTTTGTAAACCAAAAAACAACCACTGCAAGTGTACTGGTTTTAGAGGAATGTCCACGAAAATTGCCCTCCTTCTCTTCACAACATGTCATTACAGAAAAATAGAAGCCCGTACATTCCAGTCTGATTTCCATGTAACTTTGCAAGTCTGTGAATTTTGCCATGAGGTAAGGGGCTGATTCAGAGCTCCAGAATCCTTTTAGTGCCACAGACACTATTTTAAAATGGATATTCCTTTTGGTTTCTCGGTGTTATTCAGCTAGGGTCATGGAACAAATGGGGCTCTGTCTGACGGAGAACTTCCAGTCCTGGTAAACAAGAACAGGGATGCCTGGTGGCCAAAGTTACTGCCTTGTGTTTTAAAGGTTAGGAGTTCAAATCTTGTGGGTCTGTTCATGTGTTCAAGTATGCACGTAGCTTGATTGAAAAAGCATTATCACTGCACACTGGAATCTAGTCTATCCATAGCTAAGTTCTGGCTACAATTAATTAAGCAAATACTTCCTATGGAATTCTTTACCTTGTAGATCCTGGACAAAGGGCTAATATTCCAGAAAGCACAGGAAAGCTTTATTTTCCACACTTCCTGACCCCTACTTGTACAGGAACTTGAATTCCACCACCTAGAAATAGAGTCTATGCTTGCCACATTCTTTAAATTTTGATATACCTGTGGCCACAGGTGTTCTTTCCCCTATTCATTCTCTTTTCTTCTGATTTTCTGGGGAGATAATAATTTACAGATTGAAAGGTATGTTCCTTGCATTGATAAACTCGGCTGTGGCTCTCAGCAATAAGCCATTGAAAATAGGCCCCACTGAAAGAAAATATAACCTGCATTTTTTTTTTAATATTTATTTTTTAGTTTTTTTTTTTCGGCGGACACAACATCTTTGTTTGTATGTGGTGCTGAGGATCGAACCCGGGGCCACACGCATGCCAGGCGAGTTTGCTACCGCTTGAGCCACATCCCCAGCCCTATAACCTGCATTTTTAAGGCATGTAATTTCAGTGGTCCAATCTTCATAATACCTTGTTTTCCTGTGGCATTTTACTGTTTATAAAGCACTTTACATATATGGTCTCCTTTTATAAGCATAGCCATTGGGTAAGGCAAATATTGTGCCCGTTTTACATGAGACCCAGGGAGAGGGAGGGACGGGATTCTAAGTTACAGTTAGATAGGAAAAAAAAAATGTTCTGGTGTACTATTGCACAGTAGATAACCACAATGTACTGTATGTTTCAAAAAAGCTAGAAGAAAGGATATTAAATGTTTCAGCTCAAAGAAATGATAAATATTTGTGGAGGTAGATATGTTTACCCTGATTTGAACATTACACAGTGTGTACAGGTATTGAAACATCATATGGTACCTCAGAAGTGAGTATACATTTTTAATGTGTAATTTTAAAATTTCTAAATAAATAAAAATAAAATTTAAAGAAAGAAAAGAAAAATGAGACCCATAGAAATTAAGAAGCTTTCTGAAAATGGCTAGAGTACAGCTCAGTGGTAAAGCACTTACCTAGCAAAAAAGAGGCCCTGGCTTTGGTCTCTAGCACTCTCAAAATTGTAGATCCAATTAGTGTCAGAACCAGTACTTCACAACTCCACAAGTTTTCATCACTATAGAGGAATTGTTTCCAATAGCAAAAAAATTGTCATACGATCAAACTGATGTTTTAGATTTTGTTGCTGGTCCTACTTTATTGAGCTATGCCACTGTCGTCTTGGAAAGAAAATATAATGCTGGATGGAGCTCCCTGTACATGCTGAAGTGCCAAGATTGGAGCAGTTTAATTATCTGTGACCCTACTCCCCCCATACACCCATAAATAAAGGGAAGTAACTAACCCTTTGTGCCCTCTAGCACCAAGGATGCCTGAAATTAGAAATATCCCAGTACTGTGACCTAAAGTTGCCTCCACAGGAAGTTCTGCTTTTTAAATTAAAACTCCAGCCATTTTCTTTCCAGTTATTCTTATTACCAGTGGGGCTCTGGACAAATAATTCCCAGGAAAGCTGTCCATGTATATGTGAAATAAGACAATCATGATGCCTGCTGCTGACCTACCTGACAAAAAGTGTTGGGAAAAGCAGTAAGATAATGTCTGTCATGTGTTTTGAATGCCTAGAAAGAAAGACAGGGTTCACAAGCAAGGGTGTAATTATATTGAGTCACCAATGATATCATCGTCTATAGTTTACACATATGGTTGTTGCCTAAGATACTGATGAATATAATTTGACCATCAAGTTTGATGCTTTAAGGACATGATGATGTTACAATAAATTAGCAGAAAATCCCACATTGGGAAAGGAAGGTATCCTTTTCTTTTAAATTCCTGTATGACTGAAATTTATTTGGGGCTATCTTTTCCAGCTGGTCTTGCAATTAGGACCACCTCCAAGGTTCACAAGTACTCCTTCCATTTTTTTCATCAGTCAGGTGATTTTCCCTCTGGCTTGGTCTGGATGCTGTGGTGGGAGAGTGACCTGCAGAGTAGAGGAGAAAAGTTGTGTTCAACTCTGCTGAGGGTCACCAAAATTTAGTAGTCCAAAAGGAGGATTTCTTTCTTTCTTTTTATGGTACTGGAGATTGAACCCAAGACGTCATGCATGCTAGGCAAGCATGTAACCACTGAGCTACATCCCCCAATGGAGGCTTTCTGTGACCAAGCATCTAGAAAACCTAATTCTGTTAGGTCTGTTCCCCAAGAGCAATGTCTTGTCCTTTGCCTAATAGGGCCAGACATATATGACCTTTTCCCAACCACTATTTGTATTTGTTTAAAAGAATAATTCTAAAAACTAAAACCAGGGCTGTAGTTGTAGCTCAGTGGTGGAGCGCTTGCTTAGCATATGTGAGGCACCGGGTTTGATCCTCAGCGCCACATAAAAATTAATAAATAAAACAAAGGTATTGTTGTCCATCTACAACTAAAAAAATTTTTTTTAGATTAAACAACTAAACTAAAACCATAGTTCATAACATATAAAGAACCTTTTAGTATGAAAGGCACTACTTGAGACACTGGGGATAGAAAAGTTAAAACACTACTTCTCAGAAAAATGCCTGTCCTTGGAGGAGATAAGCAAGCACTCAAATAGGACCACCATCCAGCCCAGGGTCTGACACACAGTAGGACTGTAAGTGTACTTGCTGAATGAATGAGCAATAGTGGTAAGAACCACAAGAACCATAGCAAGGTGGTAAGAACCATAAGAAAAGCACAAGGTGTGTGGAAAGAGGTAAGAGAACATCTAGTCAAGAATAGCAAGAAAGCCAGATGCATTGGTGCATACCTGTAATCCCAGTGGCTGGGGAGGCTGAGGTAGGAGGATCTCAAGTTCAAAACCAGCCTCAGCCACTCAGTGAAGCCCTAAACAACTTGACAAGGCCCTGTCTCAAAAATAAAAAATAAAAAGGGCTGGGCATGTGGCTCAGTGGTTAAGCACCTTTGGGTTCAATCCCTGGTACCAAAAAAAAAAAAAAAAAAGGTAAGAGAATAGGTAAGTGTGTTCAAGCATGCCTAGACTCCCATCTACTCAGGCAGCTGAGGCCAGAGGATTGCAAGTTAGAGGCCAGCCTGTACAATTTAGTGAGGCTGTCTCAAAATAAAGTTTTTAAAAAGGTCAGGAGATGTCACTCAGTAGATTACTCCTGGGTTCAATCTTCAGTACTTGGGGGGCAGGGGGGAAATGACAATAGAAGAAATGAGTTGGCAAGAAAGACCATGAGCAATGCTGCACATAGGCCAGCGTGGAAAGCATGCAGCTGACAATGCCAAGAACATGGTGTGTCAGGCTTTTTATTCTATTTAGTTCCCTTAAAAAAAAAAATGCCAGTCACAGCCCACTAAAGTTCTCAACCCACCTTGTGAAAAAGAATTTTCCTTTCTACACACCTGTTGGCCTTGCAATTAGAATTAAACAACAGAATTTAAATATTTGCTGAGGAGTTCTTAAATTTCTGCATTTAGGCACAATCTGTTTCCATTCCATTTCAATATTCTTCTTTACAGAGTCACAACCAACAATCTGTATTAGTTCTCAATGGCTGCTATAACAAATTGCCATAAACTGAATGGCCCGAAATATACTCTTTCAAGGTTCTGGAGGCCAGAAGTCTGAAGTCAGTATCATTAGGCTGAAATCAAGGTTATCAGCAGAGGCCACGCTCCTCCTGAGGCTCCAAAGGAGAATCTGGTCTTTGACTCTTTTTACAGCTTCTGGTGACACTGGCAATCCTTGGTTTGTGACAATGCTGCTGCTATCAGTTTCCATAGTCCCATTGTCTTCTGTCTGTTAAATGTCCCTCTGCCTCCCTCTTATAAGGATAAATGTGATTGCATTTAGGGCCCACTGGAATAAGAATTTTTTTTTAGATAAAAAAACTAAACTAAAACCATAGTTCATAACATATAAAGAAACTTTTAGTATGAAAGGCACTACATGAGACACTGGAGATACAAAAGTTAAAACACTACTTCTCAGAAAAATGGCTGTCCTTGGAGGAGATAAGCAAGCACTCAAATAATCTCCCATCTCCACATCTACAATGTAATCCCATCTGCAGAGTTCTTTTTTGCCACAGGAGATAACATTCGCAAGTTTCAGGGATATCACTGGGGGCAGGAGAGGTTTTATCCAGCCTGCCCGCCACATTATCTGTATCGGAATCACTGAACATCCAGTACAAACCTCTTGAATATTATGTTAGTTTTTTTGTGTTGCTGTAACAGAACACCACAGACTGGACAATTTGTAAAAGAAAGAAAGAGAGAAAGAAGAAAGGGGAGAGAGAGAGAAAAAGAAGGAAAAAACAAAGAGGAAGAGAAGAGAAAGAGGGGAGAAAGAAAGAAAGGGAAGGAATGGTAAGAAAGGAATTCACTTAGCTCACAGTCTGGAGGCTGGGCAGTCCAAGATGCAAGGACAACGTCTGGTTAGGGTTTTCTTCATTCCATAGCTGAAGGAAGAAGCACAAGAATGCAAGTGAACCAGAGGGAGCCAGACTCACTTCCCTAACCTCATGATGTCTAACTCCCTCCTGTGGTAATGACATCAGTTCATTCACAAGGGCAGAGCCCTCATGCTTTAATTGCTTCTTAATAGGCCCCACTTTTCAACTGCTATTTGAGGATTATGTTTCCACCACATGAACTATGGGAGACATATTCAAACTACAGCAAATATTTCAGCTGAGTTCTTCTCTACTTTAGGAAGGCAGACTAAGTCCTCTCCTCTTGTTTTAGGGGAGAAGAAAAATGGGTGAAATAAAGATAATTTTACTGAGCCTCTGATATTTGTCAAATGAGGTGCACGCATCTTCATCACAAGATTGTGGAAAGCTATTGTCACTATTTTACAGATGACAAAAGTGAGGCTCAGAAAGGCCAAGTGACTTGTCCAGCAACTAAGTGGTGAAGACAGAATTTGAACATGGATCGTTCTGATGTCAAAGGAAATGCCCTTTCCACTACATCAACAGTCCTCAAATTTCAGTAACATACCAACACATTGAAAGGAAAAAAAAAAAATTTTTTTCCACAGACCCCAGTTTGAGAAACAACTGAGTTGCTGGGAACCATGATGCAAGTCAATTGCTAGGGACACTGAAGCAGGAGGATAGCAACTCAGTAAGGCCCTGTCTCAAAAAAAAAAAAAAAAATGGCTGGATGTAGCTCAGTGGTAAAGTGGATTCAATCTCCAGGAAAGGAAGAAAAGGAGGGAGGGAGGGAGGAAGGCAGGAAAGGGAGGGGAAAGGAAGGACAGTGGACTTAAGGAACTAAGTTTTATTCTATAAAAGCACACTTTTTTTATTTTTGTGTACCAGGAATTGAGCCCAGAGGCGCTTAACCAATGAGCCTCATCCTCAGCCCTTCTTTGTTTTTTTATTTATAGACAGGGTCTCACTAAATTGTTGAGGGTGGCTTTGAACTTACAGTCCTCCTATCTCAGCCTCCTGAGCCACTGGGATTACAGGTATAGCCACTGCATCCAGCTAAAAGCATACATTATAAAAGGCTCAAGTAGTCCCCAAATCCTGGTCACTGACAGACCTCAGCTACAGCTATAAGACACCATGGTACTCATTATTCTTGAGAACTCCATTTCAGAGGATGTTAATATGAGGACCCAGGATGGTTGCATTTCAACCATGCTGCTCAGCTGCTTAGGAAGGACTTCAACGACACAAAGCATTTGCCAGTAAGATTTTAACACCACCAATGCATTAATATTATTGAGGTGAGTTAATTATTCCCACCACAGAGATGCTTGAACTTCAGTTGGATTAAAGTAAATGACTGTGTTTTTTTTCTGAGCTTAATCTGAATTATTATCTGGATGTTTTATGAAAGCAGATGGAAAATGTTACCCTCCTTCTGGCACGTGTAACCCCCATACCGATAGTAATATTGAAGATTAATTGCTTATCAAGCAATTATTTGATTACAATTACTAGGTGCCAAGTACTAAGCACTTCATATTAATTAATGTATATAATACTCATAAAAACTCTATGAGAATATATATATATATATATATATATATATATATATATATATATATACTTTTTTTTTTGTACTAGGGATTGAACCCAGGGGCACTTTACCACTGAAACACATCCCCAGCCCTTTTTATGTTTTATTTTGAGACAGGGTCTTGCTAAGTTGCTGAGGCTAACTTTGAACTGGAGATCCTCCTGCTTCAGCGTCCCAAACTGCTGGGATTATAGGTACATGCCACTGCACCTGGTTGAAGTCATATTCTAGTTGTCCCTTTATCAAATGATAAGACTGAGGCATACAAAGGTTAGGGGGTATTCTTTGGATCTGAAATGTCCCCCAAAGACTCACTTATTAAAGGCTTGGTCACCAGCCTGTGGTGTTACTGGGAAGTAGTGGAACCTTTAAGAAGTGAGGGTCTAGTTGGAGGAAATCAGGTCCTTAGGAGTGTTCCCTTGAAGGGGATATTGAGACCCCAGGGTCCCCTCTTTTTGCTTCCTGGCTGACCAGAGGTGAACAACCTCCTCTTATGGGTTTTTTCTTTCTTTCTTTTTTTTTAGCTGTAGATGGACATAATACCTTTATTTTGTCTTTTTATATGATGCTGGGGACCAACCCCAGTGCCTCACGCATGCTAGGCAAGTGCTTCACCACTGAGCCACAACCCAGGCCCTCTATGGGTTCTTTCAATACTCCAGCCATGATGTGCTGCCTCACCACAGGCCCCAAAACAGCAGAGCAAACTAACCATGAACAAAACTTCTGAAATTGTAAGACAAAATAAACCTTTTCTGTTTTTAAGGTGATTATCTCAGATATTTTGTCACACTGACAGAAAGCCAATTAACACAATTAGGTAATTTCTTCAAAGTCACACAACTTGTAAAAAGTGTAGCCATAGCCAGGTACAGTGACAATACCTGCAGTTCCAGCTGTTTGGGAGGCTGAGGCAGGAAGATTGCTTGAACCCAGGATAAAATATTTCAGGTTCAATCCCTGGTACCTCACCCCCAACAGATATATATATTCATAGGGAAAGGTTTTTTTGGGGGGGAGTTGTGGGTACCAGGTATTGAATTCAGGGGCACTCGACCACTAAGCCATATCCCCAGCTCTATTTTGTATTTATTTAGAACAAGGTCTCACTGAGTTGCTTAGAGCCTCGCTTTTGCTAAGGCTGTCTTTGAACTTGCGATCCTCCTGTTTCAGCATCCCAAGCCTCTGGGACCTATGAATATATTGATGATCCTTAAAAGGCCCCAGGTAACCATGAAAGCTATGTAAATATACTGACAATCAAGAGGCAACTCATTGCCAAATTTTGTAATAATGCAGAGATCACATAAAGTTAATCGCCTAAAGTTCTTTTTTAAATATTTTTTTAGTTCCAGATGGACACAATATCTTTATTTTATTTATTTTTACGTGGTGATGAGGATTGAACCCAGTGCCTCATCTGTGCAAGGCAAGCGCTCCACCACTGAGCCCCAGCCACAGCCTGCCTGAAGTTCTTAAATTGTACCTCACTTTTCTGAGGTGAGCATATCTGTATCGGTTCCAAAATAAAGGGATTTTTCTCATATCTTAATCACTGGTTTCCAGTCTACTCCTAAGACTCCAAACTCTGAAGTGGTCAACCCCACCAGTTTTCTCCTACATAGTCCAGTTTAGGGTCTGTGTCTGGCATCCTGCAACAACAGCCACGGTAACACCAATGCTGTCCTTGAATTTATTTCATCATTTGGACTCTGCATCCAACCTCGAAGTTTGGACATTTATGAGCAGAAAGTTACATTCCCAAATAAGGAAGTCAATAAAAGATCCATGTTTACATTTCCTACTCCTTTCCCAGTCCCTGCACTTATACGGCCCTTCTCTGAGGTAATATCAATCTATTTAATCAGCTTCCCTAAACTGTAAGTTCTTCTGAGAAAAAAAAAAAAAAAAAACAATCCTTCAAGTATTTTGTTTTCCCTTCACTTCCCTTGGTTAGCAAGCTGCAGACAGTCTCACAGCTGGATGGGCATTCTTCATCTGACTCCTGGTCCCTCAGCGGGGAAAAAATGGTAATTCTTATTTTATTATTGAGTATGGAGTTTACTAAGAGAGGTCAGTTCTTGTGAGCAGTAGATT
This sequence comes from Marmota marmota marmota, assembly GCF_001458135.2. Classification (NCBI taxonomy): domain Eukaryota; kingdom Metazoa; phylum Chordata; class Mammalia; order Rodentia; family Sciuridae; genus Marmota; species Marmota marmota. Next base: position 21,328,780 of record NW_026000016.1, on the reverse strand, counting down.
TTCAACCACATGAAAATGGAACATTTTCCATTTCAGGAATCCAACTGAAAGAACACCACACCGTATTCCACTCTGGGGAGGGGAGTTCACTTCTGAACATCGTCGCCTGCTTTTGCCCCTTCCTCTCCAAGATCCTCGATCCTTTATAGAGTACAGTAGTTCTCTTTTATTGACAGAGAATCTGCTTCAAGACCCCAGGGGATGCCTGAAACCACAGCACCAAATCCTATACATACTGTTTTTTCCTGTATATATAAATACCTATGATAAAGTTTAAGTTATAAGTTAGTCACAGTAAGAGATTAACAACAGTGACTCATAATAAAATAGGATAATTATAACAAAATGCTGTAATAAAAGTTATTTAAAATGTATGGATTATTTATTTCTGGAATTTTCCATTTAATATTTCTGGGCTGTTGCAAATAATAATAAGGGGGAGCCTACTAGATATAAATGTTATGCACTTTGGTCATTCTGGTTACCCAGGCTTTAAACATCCTTTCCCTTTGAGGGAACTGTGAGAAGAGGGGAGGCAGGACTCCATTTCCTTCTTTAGAAGTCAAAAAGGACAGTTTCCCTCTTTGCTTCAGCAGTTAGAAAACCAGCTTATCACCTGGACTCAGCTGGGACATTGTGCCTGTTGGGAGACAGAAGTCACCTGCAGTGGTCATGGTGGTATTGGGTGTCTTGCAACATGACAATGCTTGTTCAGGGATATTAGGACGTGGCAGCACGATGACAAGTGTTCATCAGGACAGCACTGGTGGCAGGATCCTAGGCACATTATCCCTGTGGCTCTTTCCTAGATCTTGGCTATACCTTGTCTCCCTTGCTTTTCATTCCCATCACCCATTCTCCAGGGTTCTCATGGAGCCTGTGAACTATGCAACATTCTTCCAATAAATTTATTTCCACTTGAGATTTTCATTGGTTGCCACCAAAAATTCCAACTTGTATACCATCCTCTCCTTCTTTAACACATGACCCAGGAACAACTTGATGTGGTAGACTTGATCAGGTCACATCTTTCCCTCACACTGACCCTCACATCATGTGGCAATTGCTCTACTTTTTCTTAAATATGCAGAGGCTATGTGCACTCCAGGAACACCCATGGAGGACCTTAGAAGACAAGTGCCATGGGACCCCAGCAAACCCAGGATGAATGGGAGAATGGATCTGAGAGCTTCTCAGCACGGAGCAGATATGTTCACTTAAGAACAAATGAAAAGGGGCCAGGGTTGTGGCTCAGTGGTAGAGCACTTGCCTAGCATACACGAGGCACTGGGTTCAATTCCCAGGCACCACATAAAAAAATAAATAAATAAATAAAAGTATTTAAAAAAAATGAAAAGAACCCATGTTCGCAGGTTCGTATTTGTAATTCTAGTGTGATTCAGGAGGCTGAGAAAGGAGGTTTGCAAGTGGAGGCAGCCTTAGCAACTTAACAAGACTTAACAAGACCCTGCCCCTCAAAAAAAAGATAGAACTGGGGATATAGCTCAGTGGTAAAGGATCCCTGGGCTCAATCCCCATACAAATAAACAAGTAAAAATAAAAGAACAAATGAAAAAAAGCTTTGAATATTGATTCTTTTTAAAAAATATATTTATTTTGACTTATACCCCAAGTATAAAATAATTCATGTGCATTGTGGAAGATTTGGGGGAAAAATGGAAAATAGGAAAAAACCTTCCCCTGTCATTCTACCAATCACCAACAGTCACAATTGAGATTTCACTGTACTTCTAATATATTTTTTTAATCCATAAAAGTCTTTTCAGGGCCGGTTGGGGCTGTGGCTCAGCAGTATAGTGTTCACCTCGCATGTGCGAGACACTGGGTTTGATCCTCAGCACCATATAAAAATAAATAAGTGAAATAAAGGTATTGTGTCCAACTACAACTAAAAAATAAATATTAAAAAAAATCTTTTCAGGGGCTGGGATATAGCTCAATTGGTAGAGTGTTTGCCTCACATGCACAGGGCACTGGGTTCAATCCCCAGCACCACACACACACACACACACACACTCACAAAAAAAATCTTTTCAGGACTGGGGTTGTGGCTCAGTAAATAAAGTGCTTGCCTAGAATGTGTGAGGCACTGGGGTTGATTTTCAGCACTGCATCAAAATAAATAAATAAATAAAGATCCATCAACAACTAAAAGTGTGTGTGTGTGTATCTTTTCATAATTATAATCATCCTAGTCTATTGCCAATTAAAATTTTGAGAAGAGCAGAAACATTGCCATTATATGTTTATGTGTATGTATATGTAAATATACATATGTATTTAATATATATTACACACACTTATATATATGGAAATGTACTGGAAAACACACATAAGCACACACACAGTGCTATATGTAAAGGACAGTAAACTTCATTTCTTGGCTAAAAGCAGCATTTTTCAAAGGATCCCACTGAACACTTATTACTTTGTTTGTTAACACCTATAATAGACAGAAAAAGAATCTTTTCTGATCACCTAAGTTTGAGGAAATGCTGAGTTGAGGCTGAACATATTTCTTTATTGTACGAATTTCAGAGGTGTGTGTGTGTGTGTGTGTGTTTGTGTGTGTTTACTGGGGATTGAACATGCAAGACAAGTGCTCTTCTACTGTGACTCTCAAAGACAGCATTTCCAAACATATGCAACTATAAAACTCCCTGATAAAGTATACTTCTCCTTCTCTTTCTCCTTTTTATTTTCTTTTATGGTACTGGGGAACTCTACCACTAAGCTACATCCCCAGCCCATTCTTATTATTAACATATTGTTGTTGTGATATTTTGAGACATGCTCTTGCTAAGTTGCCTGGGCTGCCCTTGAACTTGGCATCCTGCTGCCTCAGCCTCCAGAGCTGCTATAATTACAAGCATGTGCCATCATGCTGCTAAAGCATGTTTCTCAGGACTGGTGTCCTAAGGAGTCAAAACTGACCCAGGAAACTTAAAACTTCCTTCCCCTTCCTCCTGGTTCTGAAGAATCACAGTTGGGAGGAGGAAAAGGAGAATGTATGATATATATAAGCAAAATTTGGGGGGAAAAAAACCAGAATTGGACCTCAGAAGTGATTTTCATTTGCTGATATATTTATCCACAAGAACATGATTGAGGGCCTGAGGTTCATAGATAAACATCACAAATTCACACCTGAGATAACTGAGCAAACAGCAATGCTGAATTCTAAGGGAGCAATCTTGACTTGGGAAGTGTTGTTGCATAATGGATTTACTCCCACTTAAGTATAAAATCCATTTAACTTACTAGAACACTGCATTGCCAGACTAACAGCGGTTAGCTTGAAGTTACCCAATATCATTGTAGTACTTTCTGAAAAGACAATGCCTATGGCAATTTTTGAAAAATGGTACACACATGACAAGTAAAAATAAAAGAACACAAAAAGTATCATTGAAGGTGAAGTCAATTTCTTCACTGGAACAAAGCACTTCCAGAAGAAATCCTTATTTTTGCCTGTGTTAGTCAGCTTTGGGTTTCTGTAAACAACAACAACAAAACACACACACACCAAAAACAAACAAACAAACAAACAAACAAACAAAAAAAAAACTGAGATAAGTCAACTTAAAAAGAGAAAAGTTTATTTTGGCTCACATTTTCAGAGGTTTCAGTCATCCGTGGATGATTGGCTCCATCACATTAGGGCTTGGGATGAGGCAGCACATCATGGTGGGAGCATGCACCAGAGGAAAGTGATCACTTTGTGGCAACTGGGAAATGAAAGAGAAAAAGTAAGGGGCTGGAGTTCTAATTTCCCCTTTGAGGGTACAACCCCAATGACCTAACTACCTTCCATTAGGCCCCACCTCCTAAAAGTTCTAACACAGGCTGGGGGCCAAGTCTTTTAACACATGGGCCTTCTGGGGACATTCCAGATCCAGACTATAGCACTGCCCCATCACTTTCCCCGCTGACCTAGTATCTGGTGAGTCTCCAAGTAGAGTCTGCCTCAGAATCTGTGAATTCAGCCACAGAACAAATATAAAAGCATGACTTCTTCCATTAAACCATTCTGAATGCCAAACTGCAATTTTTAACATATGCAGAAATTGAGGGAAACAAGAAGTAAAAAAACAAACCTGAAATGGGTCAGGCTCCTTTTATTCACCATCTTGGGATCAGCTCTGTGAACTTACTTTGGGTCAAAATCCAGCTATATCTGAGCACAGTGGCACATGCCTGTAAACCCAGCACCACAGGAGATTGAGGCAGGAGGATCTCAAGTTTGAAGCCATTTCAACAACTTAGTGAAATCCTGTCTTAAGATAAAACATGAAAAGGGTTGGAGGGCTGGGGTTGTGGCTTAGTGGTAGAGCACTTGCCTGGCATGTGTGAGGCACTGGATTTGATTCTCAGCACCACATAGAAATAAATGAATAAAATAAAGGTCCATCAACATCTTTTAAAAAATTTAAAAAGGATAGGGGGGTGCTGGAGGTGTAGCTCAGTGCTGTAGCATCCCTGGGTTCTATCCCCATTACTGGGAGAAAAAAATCCACAAAACTCCTAAACCTGTTAGCTGTCTATTGTGGAATATTCTAAATGTTTAGGAAAGTCTGGGAAATACCAGAGTTCAAACGTACCTTCTTTCTGTGAAGGAGTCTAAAAGACATTCTAGGGCAACTTCCTAATGTTTCAGTTGAAACTTTCTTGGTGCTTCTGTTTGGTGAACTGCTTAGCTGCCTCCCATTATTGAGCTGCACAGTAACCCTTGAGAGAGAAACGGAACCTGAGAATGTCAAAGCTGGAGGGGACCTGAATGGTCATCTCCTCTAGCCCAACCCCCTCTGTTTACAGATTGAAAACAGGGAGCCTGAAACCCACCCAGGATCCTGAGAGTGAATGTGCTTCCCTCCCTTCTTCTATTTTTGTGCAATTTTCCCATGGCATCCTGCCAGAGCATCTACACCAGTAATGTCGAGAGGATTTATGAGGCCAAGCGATCCTTTGGGTTTCTACACAGACCTAAACAGGAAACCCACACAAGGAAATGCCCTTTCTGTTTGCAGGCCGAATTCCCAGGATGCTTTCACCAGAGTGCCCTGGCTGGAACAGTACAAAGGCCTGGCACAAAAAATGCCCTTAGATCTGAAGGCAGATGTGCCACACTCTACCCCCTCCTGGTTCCCTCCACAGTGCAGGAGGCCTTCTGCTAATTTAATGAGAACAAGACTTTCTTTTCCCAGACCTCAGCTTAACTTTCTCCATTGCTCTAGATGCTGAAAGAGGCCAGTTAAGAGACACCCAAGCCTTGGATCTCCAGGTAGTTTCAGGGTGTTACTTCTCACCTGTACAAAGTCAGTTAACCTAGGCAAGCCTTCTGGTTTCATTAGCCAGGCATCCTGCTCACACCTCTCCTATTCTTTCTCTACATTTCACTTAAACCCCAGAGGATGTCGGAGGGCTGGAAAAAGATGTGTATTGGGGCCAGGCATGTATTTCAGTGATAAAGCACTTGCCTAGCATGCATGAGACTCTGGGGTTCTCCAGCACTGCAAAAAATAAAAAATAAAATGTCTTTCCCAGCCAAGGGGTAGCCAGATGCCACCAGCTCCCTCTGTGGCACTACTGCACACTGTGACGACCAGACATCTCACCTTTGCTGCCATACCTAGGGCCCTGGCAAATCTCCTTCCCCATTGAATTGTCCATCTACTGGTGTCCAACTATTCTAGCCCATGAGGGTTTGTTTAAATCTTTTCAGCTTTCTGTGAAAGATATGAAACTTAAGAAAGGGACTGTTGCTCAGGGCTGGACAGGAAGGAAGCTTGTTTTCCTGGCTCAAGGAATAGAATTGCATTGCCGGTGACCCTTCGCCCCTCTCCTCAAGGCGTCCCCTCTGTCTCGCACCAAAAATAGTCTCTGTCCTCCTTGGTTGGCCCCCACCTCCCTCAGGAAAGAAGACACAGGCTTCTAATGAGCCAACAGTATTATCAGGGCTTGACTGTCTTTCAGGAATTACCAGATGTTGGGAAGAGGATAATGTGTCATTTCCTTTAACAAATAGTCTGGGCATCTGTGCATTTCCTTTTGAGCCAGCTCTTTAGGAGAATGTGATGCAGTGACAGTGAAGGACAAATCACCCTGGCTCTACTCTCATAGGTACTGGGGGCCTCCTCAAACCCATTGGATTTTGAATTTCAACCCCTCATTAAGAAAGGAATTTTTCTTTTTCTTAAAATTTTCTTGGGGTTCTGGGGATTGAACTCAGTGCCTTGAGCATGCTACGCAAGTGCTCTACTACTGAGCAGACAGAAGAAAATATTTCTGTCCTCTGGGTGTATGGGTGATACCAGACAGAATAGGTAGTGGTTAAAAGATACAACTTTGGGGACAAGATAAATGTAATAAAGGAAAAGAAACATTGTTCATTCATTCTCCCACAACAGTGGTTCTTAGTAGCAAAGTAACATAAGTAACATTACCCTGGAACTTGCTTATTACCCACCACCGGAGCCCTGCTGAACCTGAAACTCTTAAGGATGAGGCCCAGCAAACTTTCTTGACAAGCCTTCCAGAGAATTTTGATACCTTCAAGTCTCAAAAGCACTGACCCAGATAGAAGTACCATAGGGGTTCTCAGAAGGCCAAAGAAGCTTTAGCTACCTTGCAGAGGTGAGAGGAAGGGATGGTATTTGTGGATGAGGCTATTCTGACAAGAAAAAGGTCTGAGAAAGAAAAATGAAATGACAGCACATGAAAGAATCCAAAATTCAGTTAGAGCTGTATCTCTGTTCATATGCACTAACTTGTAGCACTTCTAGAATATGGCTTAATGATAATAGAGTATATTCACAGCATATTTTTCAGTTTAAATAAAATGTACAATGTGGGCTAAATGATCTAAAATGTATGTACATATCAATAGATATACAGAAAAATTATTAGAAGATTGTCCCTGGGTGATGGGTTATAGATCTTTTTTGGTGAGAGGGGTTGCTGGCTCATGCTAAGCATGTACTCTATCACTGAGCTATACCTGCAGTCCCGGGATTACAAATATTTTTTTATTTTTATATTTTTGGACACAAGATCCTACTATGTTGCCCAGGCTGACCCTGAACTTCAGGACTCAAACAATCCTCCTGCCTCAGCCTTCCAAATAACTACATAATTTTCATTTCATCTTTTATCCCCCCCACCATTTTTACATAATAAATAGGTAATTTTTAAAACAAAAAAAAATTAATGAAGGGACAAGCTTGTCGGGTCAAACAGTCATTTAAACAAATTTATATAGCCGCCTCCAGAGACTACTTTTCTAAGAATTTATGTCGCACAGATAATTAGCACCACCTGTTACATTTGTGCTAAAACCGGCTTGCAGAAGGTTGAATTCGGCATGTATAAAGAGATTGTTAAACTCATCAGCTCCAGTTGAAACCGGCAGAGCAGGAAGAGCTGCAGAAAAATGTGAGCTGGAGCCCACCCTGGGGCCCCACGCCCAAATTGGGGCGGTGTCTCCAGCGCCTGAGTCTGGGTTGCTGGGTGTTCTCAGGACCCGCAGGGACCCCTGTCCCTTTGGACGGCTTTGTTCCGGAGCCCCAGCAGCCTCTTGATTTTAACACCCTGATTTCCTAATAGGGATATGCCCCAGGCAAAAACAAAACAAAACAAAAACACTGAACAAGCCCTCAGAAGCCCAGAAAGGAAGAAAGGACAATGGAACGTGATGTAAGGGTCGCTGAACAGCCAGTGACTCAGCGCCTCTGCGCCATCAACACCAGCTGCAGCCTGTGGTGGTAGCTGTGGTGGCTCACAGAACAACAGAATGGACACACACACACACACACACACACACACACACACACACACATATACACACACACACTGCAAACCTCTCACTGCCTGGAGAGTGGCAAAAAAAAAAAAATGTGTTGACTCAGATGGTGCTGCAAAAAGGACACAGAATGAAAGATGTCTGGAGCTGCAAGGAACCTGGCAGAATGTATAGAATGTATAAGAATGTTGGACCTTAATTCAAGTTTATATCTGTCAATATCTTTTATCAAGATCGCCAAAGAGCTGGACTCTTCCCACTGGCCCAAATTCTCTGAACTGGAACTAGTATCTGCCTACAGGCACATCTCTGTTTCATACTAATTCCTTTGGAAATATCACAGGTTGAAATTTGGTTAGTGTGGTTGACTTCATTAAGGGCTTCTCAAGACTCTGGGGAGAAATTACCACCCTTTGTGAGTCATGGGAGGGGCTGGGAGAAGATGTTGCACAGACTACAAATGGGAGTGGGACTCTATCCCACAGGCAATTACTTTGTCTGCAAATGTATCATTTTATGAAAAGATGCATTTGTAAATTCAATTCTTCCCTCAATCCAGGAGTCTGTTTAAGCAACCTCTACCATGGAGTCTGTTGGGCTTGCCCCACATCTCCCAGTTGCCTCTGCTTCCAACAGGCCCAAGACATGGGACCTTGCAGATTAGACTGGTCCTGTAGGGTCTGCTGTTCACCATTAACCATCAAATCTGCTCCTTAGACCAGTACTGCTTATGAAATGTGATTTTTTAAAATTTATTTTTTAGTTGTAGTTGGACACAATACCTTTATTTTATTTATTTATTTTTATGTGGTGGTGAGGATCGAATCCAGGGCCTCGCACATGCTAGGCGAGCGCTCTACCACTGAGCCACAACCCCAGCCCTGAAATGTGATTTTTAAAAAAGCAACTTTATTTACTTATTAGTTTTGTGATATTGGGAATTGAACCTAGGAATCCTCTCCCACTAAGCTGCATCCCGGTTCCCTTTTAAAACTTTCATTTTGAGACAGGTTCTCACTAAATTGCCTAGGCTGACCTGGAACTTGCAACCCTCCTGTCTAAGCCTCCTGAGTCACTGGGATTACATGTGTGCACCACTGTGCCCAGCTAAGCAACTTTATTTTATCCACCCACTGCTCCTTCAAAATTTATTCCACCAGGAAAACTCTTTCCCATCATTAAATAATAATTCCAAGGACAACAGAATTTTTCTGCTCAGTCTGAGGTATTAATTCATTACCTTGGCATTTTATTTTTTGTTTGTGGTGTTGGAGATCAAACCCAGGACCCTGTATGCAAACTCGGCAAGCACTTTACCACTGAGCTACATCCCCAGGCCTGTGTGGGCATTTAAAATCACAAAACCCTCTCTTTTCAGAAATTAGATGACTAGTCCACATTTCTAGCATAGCAACATAGAAATATTCATTCTAAGGTCCTCGAGGTTCCCAGCATTTTCCATGCCTAGTCTGTAAGAAGGAGCACAGATTTGGAAGCAGCACAGTTCATACCAGCCTCTCCCTGTTGTAATCTTCTCATCCATCTCAATTCCCAGCTGCATCTTGGATCAAATTGAGAATATCCCACTGGTTGTGCATATCTCATAGGCAATTCAGTAGGATCCTGTCTTAAAATTTTGAGATGCAGGAGCAGGCACTCACTAAGCCTGTGGCACGCATGTAGCTCAGCTGCCTCAGTGCCCTGCTACAGAGGGTCATGAACCCACTGTCCCAGGAGGAAGGTTTTTAGAGATGGCTGCTTGCCTGGCACAAAATGGGACCCGCAGTTNCGTTGACAACTGAATGAAGCATAAAGAAAGAGAAGATGGCACCAGGGTGGAGCTCAGGGGCAGAGCACTTGCCTGGCATTTGTGAGGCCCTAGATTCCATCCCCTGCAGCACAAGACAATTATTTTAAAAGAAAGAAATAGGAGATTCAAGGCCTGAGCCCGTGCTTCTCCTTCCTTTGTTGCACAACCAGACAATAACAAACTCTTTCACCTTAGGTTGATATTGGTCACCCCTGGGGCAAAACAGCAATATGCAGGGAGATGTCAGGGAGATCTGCTTTGCAGCCATTAGAATTCCAGTTCCTCTGGCTTGCATTCTTGTCCTGACAGATGCCTGAAACTTTGTTTCTGTTCTCCCACTAGCTGAGGGTGCCTGGCCACGGCCCAGCAGGTAATGCAGGCACAGGAAGCATTTATCTGATCCAGGGTCGCTGTCAGTCTAGACCCCAGGAACGTCTTCGAGTCCCCTGTGTCACCAGATCAGTCACTGTGAAGGTGCTCTTGGCAGGAAGGCTGCTTGCAGCTTCAGTTGCTACAGGGTGGGGCCTGGGGAGTCTGTAGCCATCTGCCCTTGGAGTGAGGGAACTGATCCCAGTAATGAATGCAGCTGCCTCCTCCCCAAACTCACATTGTTAGTTGATTGGTGAGCCCAGAAATCTGCTGCTTTGGGAAAAGAGAAAGTGTAATATTTTCTGCTACAAATGGGCCAAGGACCTGAACAGAGACTTTTCAAAGGAGAATATACAATCAACAAATACACGAAAAAATGCTCACCTTCTTGAGAAATCAGAGAAATGCAAATTAAAACTACTCTAAGATACTATCTCACTCCAGTAAGAATGGCAGCCATTATGAAGTCAAACAACAACAAGTGCTGGCGAGGATGCAGGGAAAAAGGTACACTCGTACATTGCTGATGGGATTGAAAATTGGTGCAGCCAATTTGGAAAGCAGTATGGATATTCCTTGGAAAGCTGGGAATGGAACCACCATTTGACCCAGCTATTCCCCTTCTCAGACTATACCAAAAAGACCTAAAAAGAGCATAGTACAGGGACACAGCCACATCACTGTTTATAGCAGCACAGTTCACAATAGCTAGACTGTGGAACCAACCTAGGTGCCCTTCAATAGATGAATAGATTTTAAAAATGTGGCATTTATACACAATGGAATATTACGCAGCACAAAAAATAACAAGACCATGGCATTTGCAGGGAAATGGATGGCATTAGAGCAGATTATGCTAAGTGAAGTTAGCCAATCCCTAAAAAACAAATGCCAAATGTCTTCTCTGATATAAGGTGGGGTGACTCAAAATGGGGTAGGGAGGAAGAGCATGAGAAGAAGATTACTACTAAATAGGGAAGAGAGGTGGGAGGGAGTGGGAGGGAGAAGGGGAATTGCATGGAAGATGGAAGGAGACCCTCATTGTTATACAAAATACATGTATGATTATGTGAGAAACAAAAAGAAATTTGTCACATTAGATTGGGTAGAGACAGGTGATGAGAGGGGAGAGGTGGGGAAGGCGGGACAGGAAGGGCAGCAGAATAAAATAGACACTAGTATTGCTGTATGTATATATGTGGCTGTATAGCCAATGTGATTCTGCAACCTGTACACTTGGAAAAATGAGAAATTACACCCCATTTGATTCAAATGTATGATATGTCAAGATCATTGTATTGTCATGAGCAAGTAATTAAAAAAAACCCTGAGAACCAGTTATCTTATTTGTACAGAAAAAGGGATTTCATTTTCCATGTATTAAATGTACACTCAGAGCCAAGGAAATGAGTAGCTCAGATGGGGATCCACATCTTGCCTTGACCTTTATCCCAGAAGACTTGCCCCTGAGGTAGAAAATCTCCTGTCCTTCAGGGGCAGCTGTCTTGGTTTTCCCAGCTCCAAGGAACAAATTTCTTCCATTCTTTTTTCTAATTTATCTCATGTCTTTGCAATTACAAAATCCCTGTATACATTCAAAAAAGTTAATTTTGCATGAGTGAATCAAGGAGTAATCCAATAATATTTCTGAAGCATCCTTAGAGTCAATATGTAGCCCATGCCTCATGATACTTTCCTTACACAGTCACTCTGACTTGCAGGTCACCTGTCAGAATTCCTTATTTTATTCACCAGATCCACATTTCAGACTTGTAGGTAGTTTTGCATTCACTCACACAAGCATTTATACTGTACCCACTATTTGCCAACCACTGCTTCACATTAGCTTATGATTCATCAATAAACAAGAAAAATAATCATCTGCCTTGTGGTGTCATTGATCTACACTCAGACATTGGTCTAATGCATCTTCCATGGTGTCTCACACAATCGTCCAACCCAACCCCAGCCAGGCCCTCCACCACCCCCAAGTCCTCTCATGTGGTGTCCTCATGCAGGCCAATGTCAAAAGCCAGCTTATCAGTTAAAGACCACCAGGTGGAGAGGCAGCACAGATACTAAAAACACAGAAACAGAAGTGATTACTCAACATTTATTGTCACAGTGGAGTCCTGTTCTGACAAATGATTTTATAAGTGTCTCTCTCTGCTGCTTAGACTTCTTCTAAGAATCGGGATCCCTCTGAACAAAGCCCAGGTTTTTAATGGCTGAGGCAGAACAGCCCTAGCACAGCATACATTAGGAGCAATATTTAAAGGAAATGTGTGATTTTTCCCTCATAAAAGACTAAGGAAATGTTCTGTGTCACAACAAGAAAAGTAACTGAAGATGTGTTTCTACATGTCTCACTTCATGTGACATTCATGCTCCCCAGCTTAAGCAAAGTGTGATCTGACAGTGAGAACCGGCTCCCACGCAGAAATTGAGAAACTATTCAATTTTATCTTCTAGTTCTGTTTTCCCCACATTTTTTTAACACTCTTAAATCCATACAGAATTGCTTGATTTTGGTGTGCAAGATGTCATTTTACTGAAATGACATTTCATTGTGCATGTGTTTCCCTAGGAGGAATTGGTTTCTCTCCATACTATCATCGCCTCCAAACCCTAGGTTTTCTTAACTGTATGGTCATGAAGTTTAGGGTCATTTTTCAGACCAAATCCCAGCACCCTGTTAAGTGCTATAAGGAAGAGGACACAAAATGAATGTGGTATGAGCTTGCAGTACACCACCAACTGCACAAAGCACACTTAGAGCCAGTAAAAACAGGACCATGTGAAGAGGACACAGAGATTGTTCTGGTGATTAGGAAAGGCCAGGCCCCTCTCTGAAAGCTTTGGACAATGAACGCACAGGCTATAAAATTCCCATAAATGGGACAGGGCCCATCCAGCTAATGGTGGCCAGTGAGTATGTGAAGCAGGAGATGAACTGATTGGGGGGAAGTCAGCACCATAGGGATGTGTCATCTATGTGACCTGGAGACTTGGAATTGACCTGCTGACTATGAAGCACTAGCTCTCATGGTTATAGAAGAGGCTTCAAGGGTCTCCAAACCTGTATTGAGAGAGCACAGGACGGTGTGTCTGACCTAGAGACAGGCAACCCACAGGCATTCCTGAAGTTCACAGACTTCAGATATGAACTGTGTTAAACGTCTGTTTTTATTATAGAAAAACCGACAACTTTACATTTCTCAGACTTCCCAGACAAAAACAAGGTGATGCCTGATGAATCTTCTGTGAATTTCCTCAGTAATATTACAGTCCTCAGCACTGCAGTTATTAACAGACATACTGTCTTCTAAGTTTCACAGTAACATTGAGGTAGATATAGATGCTATAATTATTCTACTAACTTCATTAAGTTCCATGGAAGCATGGACTTGGCCTATTCACTCTGTACTCCACACAGAGTATAGTGCCTAACACACAGAAGTTAATCAAGCAAAGTGATTAAAGGACCCAAAGAAATTTCAGACACAAAAAAGTTTAGAAAATCCAGCAAAGTATCCCAGGCTGTGTGGTGGCCAAGTGTGCCTGAACCCAGACCTCAGCACCAACATGCAGAGTAGACTCAACTCTGAGACACCCTTAACACCAAAATGCAAAGAGTAACCTCAGCTTCACCACCAAGTGTGCAGGAGATAGTGGCTGGGTCAACAGACACCAGTGATCAGACAGCTGTCAGGTCCATGGTGAGCTGGGATTCTTTTTCATAGTTTTAACGAATTTGTGCTAGGTCATAAATTTTCATGCAATTCATATGAAAATCCCAAAGACAATTCTTCACAGAACCAGAAAAAAACAATCATGATATTCATGTAGAAAAATAAGAGACACAGAATACCCAAAGCCATCTTTAGCAAGAAGAGTGAAGTAAGACACATCATAATAGTATGGCTTAAACTGTACTACAGAGCCACAGTAACAAAAACAGCATTGTATCGTCATCAAAATGATACATAGACCAATGAATGGCACAGAATCGAAGACACAGAGACAAATTCACAAAAACACAGTTATCTCATACTAGACAAAGGCACCAAAAACATTCATGAAAGAAAAAGAAAAAAAAGCCTATTCAACAAATGGTACAGGGCAAAAATCGGAAAGCCACATAAAGTAAAATGAAAGTAAAGCCCTCTCTCTCACTCTGCAGAAATCTCAACTGAAAATGGGTCAAAACTTAGAAACTAGAACAGAGACCCTGTGCTTAATAGATGAAAAAGTAGGGCCAAATCTTCACTATGTCAGCCTAAGATCTGACTTCCTTAAGGGGACTCCTACATTCCAAGAAGTAAATTCAAGAATCAATAACAAGATGGATTCAAATTAAAAAGCATCTTCTCAGCAAAGGAAACAATCAATAATGTGAAAAGAGAGCCTACGGAATGGAAGAAAATCTTCACCACATGCACCTCAGAGCATTAATCTCCAGGTAATATGCAGAACTCAAAGAACATAACACCAAAAGAAAAAAAAAAAACAAAAACAAATAACCAAATGAATAAATGGGCTAAGGAAGTGAACAAACACTTCACAGAAGAAGCAAAAAATACATGAAAAAATGTTCAAAGTTTAGCCATTAGAGGAAAGCAAATCAAAACTACTCCAAGTTTCATCTCACCCCAGTCAAAAACATGATTATCCAGAATACAATCATCAAGTAAGAATATGTTGGTGAGGATGTGGGAAAGGGTGCATGCACACATTGCTTCTGGGACTGCAAATTGGTGCAACCATTATGGAAAGCAGTATGGAAGTTCCTCAGAAAACGTCAAATGGAACTTACATTTGACACAGCTATTCCTTTCCTCATTTTATAACCAAAGAATTTTAAATCAGCATATTACAATGACACAGCCACATTATGTTTACAGCAGCTCTACTCATAACAGCTGAATTATGGAGCTAACCTAGGTGTCTTTCAACAGATAAACAAATAAAGAAAATGTGGTGTGTATGAGCATATATATATACATATGTGTGTATTTGTGTATATATACATATATATGTATATACATATATATATACACATACACACAAAAAAACAATCATGTATATATATACATTATATATATATATATATACATTACATATATATATATATATATATGCAGGAATACAGCTCAGCCTTTAAGAAGAATGAAATCATGACAATTGCTGGTAAATGGATGGAGTTTATCATGCTAAGTGATAATCCAATCCCAAAAAACCAAAGGTTACAAGTTTTCCCTGATATGCTTATGCTAGTCACAGGAAGGGGGCAGGGGCAGGTAGGGAAGAATATAGTTGCTTAGATTGCATTGAGGAGTGAAGAGAGAGGAAGGGGTATAGTGGGTAGAATGGATAGTAGAATGAATCCGACATTATCATCCAAAGTACATATACAAATACATGACTGGTGTAATGCTATTTCTTGCACAACCAGAAGCATGAGGGATCATCCTACCTTTACGTATGATATGTCAAAATGCCTTCTATTGTCATGTAGAATTAGAACAAATTTTTTAAAAGTAGATTAAAAAACATATCAATTTGCAGAAAAAAATATGGCTACAATATCTGCCCATAAATGGATCCACCTGGAGACAATCATGATAACTGAAGCTAAGCCAGTTTACAAAAAACAAAGGACAAATATTTTATCTGATATGTGGAAGCTAACCCACAACAGGAGGATGATGGAAACAGAAGTGCAGTAGATTAGACAATAGG
>NW_026000016.1:21292665-21309140 GCF_001458135.2 Marmota marmota marmota | reverse complement strand
TACAGTGGAGGGGGTAGAGAGAGAGGAGGGGATGGGAGGGGAGAGGTAGGGAGGGGGGATGGTGGAGGATGGGAAAGGCAGCGGAGCACAACAGACACTAGTATGGCAATATGTAAATCAATGGATGTGTAACTGATGTGATTCTGCAATCTGTGTATGGGGTGAAGGTGGGAGTTCATAACCCACTTGAATCAAAGTGTGGAATATGATATGTCAAGAAATTTGTAATGTTTTGAACAACCAACAATAAAAAATTTAAAAAAATAAAAAAATAAATAAATAAAACACTCCCAAAGTATACAACATAAGAGAAAACAATCATTTGAAAGTAGATAATGTTTAAACTTTCCCATATATGAGAATTTAATAACGATGGAAAGATTAACACAGTACAGCATGTACACGATGCATTATCATCTTTCAGAAAGGATAAAAAATTAAACCATAACCTTATACAGAGACAATTGGCTGCCTTAGAATTAAAGTCCCATAGCAAAAATCCAGTTTTATTGTTATATAAATAAAAAAGAGAGCAGATTACCAACTCTTTGACCTCTGCTTCTGCTAGTTAAGATTTTAGATTATTAATATTTATTTTGGGATTTTCCTCTCAGTGCTAAATGTTGCAAGCAAGGATTGTTTGGGGAAATTTACTGAGCAATGAAAACAAAACAAAACAGAAAATGCTCCATCTACCCCAAGCTCTCCCTTTTCAATAAACACACAGGACCCACATATCAGGGATTTTCCATTTCCTGAGTAGTTCCATTCATGTCACCAATAACTGCAACCATAAATTATATCAGAAGACAGTCAGAACCCAGAGAACTCCTGGAACATGGTCTTTTGGTGTGTTGAGTCTTGCTGCAGAACCCCTGGGAGTGGTCCTCCATGGGCTGGGAGGGAGGCAGGGACATATGACAACCAGATGCTCAACCAGCTTGAGAGAGATGAACTGCCATGGCAACAGCAAGCAAGATGGGCAGGTAGAGTTAGGATACTCTGAAACATGGCTTTGAACAGCAGTTATACTGTGAAATTTTGAGACACATATAATTTAATCTTATTGTAATCTTAAAAATAATGTAGACCAGTTGGTTGTGGTGGTCTGTGCCTATAGTATCAATGACTCAGGAGGCTGAGGCAGGAGGATCCCTTGAGTCTAGGAGTTTGAGGCCAGGTCTAAATATATCACAGTGAGGAAAAAAAAAAAAAAACCTAGAAATGCAAATTTGTACTTGATTTCCAATCAGGGGAGAGGGCAGGGGTCACTATGAGATCAGAGAATACACCTTCTGGGTTGAGGCATACACAGATATGCCCCTTCCCAAAGAGTACCTCTCCAAACCCCAACTACTGAAGCACAAAATAATATGAATTGGATGCCACTCCATTTTCGCATACATTAAAGCACAGAACTCTACAAAGCTTCTGATTTCTTCCTCTTTGACCTTTATTTTCCCATCAGCACACAGATTAGATAATACCACCAAACATACCTATTTTTTAACACAATACCTTTATTTTTTATTTATTATTTTTATGTGAGGCTGAGGCTTGAACCCAGTGCCTCATACATGTTAGGCAAGTGTCCCAAATGTACCTTCTTAATCAGTGGTTCTTAATGTGTTGTTCCAAATAAGCAACATCAGTGTTAGGAACTTGTTGGAAATGCAAAGTCTTAGGCCTTATCCAATTCTACTGAATCAGAAGCTGGGGGGCAAGGGGATTGGGGGTCCACAAACCTATGTTTTAGTAAGCTCTCTGGGTTATTTGACTACGCACATAAACTTGAGAACTGCTGTTCTAAATGAAAACACTGAAGGAGCAGTGGTTTATTGTGGTTTATTGGTTAACAGATGGCAAACGAGGGTGGGACCAAGTCCAGTTAAAATTTGAAGCTCTGGAATCAATACTTTCATCCCACGTCCTCAGCTCCCGCAAGTGTCAAAGCAATGTGTCATCTTGGTCCAGACCACCCCAGTCGTCTGTCTACCTCAAAAGCCTGGTTATTTTCTGTGGGAACTGGAGTGAAGCCACTGGAGCAAAACTAGTAACCCACACCGGAGTTACGTAGGGAGATTTCTCTGGGGACCCTGTAGCTCCTTATTTTGTTTTCTAATCTTTAGTATCGGTAGTTCACTTCCTAGTCTAGCAAGAATGGTTGGCAAGCCTCCAGTTAGGTGGGAGAAACAGTGCCCTGGAACACTGAGATCTGGTCGTGCACAAAGGAAACAGTGTGGTCCTGCTAACAGCTTGGGAGTTGAGATAGCACTAAATCACCAGCAAAACCCCAGGAAAGAAGGTGAAAAGCAATTCATTTTAGGGTTGTTCTTTTCTGATAAATATAAAAGGTATAGAAAAGTCCAAATAATACCGTAACTAAAACCCATATTACCACCAGTTAGCATTAATAACTGTTAGCACAGTCAAATTAAAAAGCAGTTCTTCAAAGCTGTGAAAAGACAGCATTTAGCAATGCTCTGGGGAGAGGGTAGAACAAAAAGAGAGCCATTAGAATAGGGAGAAACAAGAAAAGTATTTCTGAAATATTTTTTAACAAAGAATGTCCTCCTTCTTTTATCAGAAAACATTTCGAATATGAGGTTTCCACATAGCTACTAATAATAGCTTGCAAATTTGCCTAGCTGGAGACTAGAGAGTTGGAATTTACAAATAATGAAGACCAGAAAAATAGCTAGAGAGGAAGCCAGGTCTTTTCATTGGGAATAAACACAATATGTTTTGGGACAGCCCCCTTGACCCCCATGAGACCAGAAAAGAAATCAGGCTGGTCCAAAAGAAATCAGTCTAAGGATCATGAAAGGGTAAGGCTTTCCCATCACTGTTTATAAAGATGCAGCCAAAGGCTGGAACACCTAGAAGAGGAAACCATCACCAAGGGTGTTCCCTTACCAGCTGACCTTGGACTACCGATTGATGTTAGCCACCTAAATAGAGAGGAAGTAGAAACATGTGCTGAAGTAAGGTTCCTGAGCCACCAGCACTTGTTCCAAGGGTGGAGAAAGGACAGAGGTGTCAGCCTAGAGGGCTCACTCCCAGAAAATACAAAGCCAAGTGTTGCCGGGGCTAGCCGAGGAGCAAGCAGGAGGCCTGTCCTCTTTGCTCTAGTCAAACCAGTTTTGCAGGCTCTGGTCCAACCAGTTTTGTAGCCACCAGTACGGCCCCTAAGGCAACATCCAGAATCTCTGAAATGATCACCTGCAGCATTTTCTGTTCTTTGATAAACTCAATCCATCACTAAAGGAAAAAAAAAAAAAGTAAAACACTCCCATCCCTCTTAACCCCACATGAAAACCTCATTCTTGAATAGACAAACACATTTCCCCTGAAGGCAGGTCAATGAAATGGGGAGCTTTTGTTTTTGCTTTCTGCACAAGAAAACCAGAGGGAAAACCTGCACTAGATAACTACCCGGTACCTCTTTTTTTGTGTGCACTTATGGGTAAATCTAATATACTCACTGGAGAATTTTTAAAAGTTAAGTGTGCAGCTCAGCTGGGCAGTGTTAGCTAACTTCTGGGCCCCTCTCCCAGCCCAGGTGCACAGCTGTGTTGTGACAGCATATCAGATCTTCAGCCACCATTGCTCCTCATCCAGAGAAATGCCAACACAGTCACAGTCTTCATGAGGATCAAGTGCACTGACCCTGTGGCAGTGCTTCTTCCCGGATCCTTCAGAACATCAGTCATGCAATGGGAGCCTGGCAGCCAGAACAAACTACTGAGGATGCCTGCAGAAGCCAAAAAGCTTTTATCCAGAAGCTTTAAAAGCCAAAAACAAGAAATGGATCTTTCACCTGGTTTCCTATGGGGAAAAAATATTGAGTTGGGGTGGAGGGTGGGGTGAACAAGAGTGTAAAATACACATGCATGTAGCTGTGTATCACCCTTGCCTCAATTAGAAATTCATTCATTCAACCACTTGATGTTTTTGGCACTTACTATGTGCAAAGCTCTGTGTCACATTCTGTTAACAAACATGAGCAAGACAGAATTCCTAACTTCCAAACTGGAGGAGAAAAATCACACATCAAAACTAAAAAAATTGTACTTTAAGTTCTGTGATAAAGGCTCATTCATCTATTCAACAAAGATTTATTGTGCACGACGTGCCAGCCTCAAGTATGAACAAATAATTTTGAGAGCACAGAGGCCAAATATAATGACCATTCCTTTTTCAACTATGAAAAATGAGGCTGGGATTACAGCTCAGTGGTAGAGCAATTGCTTAGTGGGTATAAGGCCCTAGGTTCAATGCCCAGTACCTCAAAAACAAACAACCCTCCCCACAAAACAGGAAAAATGTGATAAAAAGAATTACAGGGGCTGGGGCTGAGGCTGACTGGTAGAGCATCTGCCTAGCATGTATAAGGCACTGGGTTTGATCCTCAGCAGCACCACATAAAAATAATAAATAAAGTAAAAGTATTTTGTTCATCTCCAATAACAACAACAACAAAAAAGAATTTTCACATATGGGCTCTTTAAAGTTGGGGTCCATACTGTGCGTGTGTGGGGGGGTATAATGGGGATTGAATCCAGCAGCACTTTGCCACTGAACTACATCCCCAGCCCTTTTTTTGTATTTTACTTTGAGACAGAGTCTTGCTAAATTTCCAAGGCTGGCCTGGATCTTTTGATCCTCCCTCTTTAGCCTCATGAGTCACTAGGATCACAGGTGTGTACCACCACACCTAGTTCATATCCTTTTATATATCCATCATACCTCATGTGTGCCTGGCAAATATTCAGTAAATATTGCTTACTCAACCAGGCACGTGGCATGTGCCTGTGGTCCCAGCTACTCAGGAAGCTCAGGCGGAGGGATCACTTGAGCCTAGGAGTTTGAGACCAGCCAGGGCAACACAGTGAGACTCTGTCTTGAGATTAGTAATAATATGTTCTGTACATATGTAGTTTGCTAAATAATGGGTTAACAAACAAAAAGAAAAAAAATTAAACCAATTAAAATAAATAAAACAATAAAAAACAAATTTACATCTTAAAGGAGTGGGGCTTTCTATCCCATTATTCATTAGGCAGTCTCAATCTAATCTTTCTTTGCCATTCATTGAATTCAATGGACACTTACTGACCATCTACAATACAGTGAAAGCAGGGGCTTTAAAACCAAGAAACTCTCAGGGAGTTCACAGCTCAGTGAAGGAAAGAGGTGTGAAGCTAAATTGAGTCTCAAAAGATGGGTGGGAATAAAATTTAAGTGGTATGTGTCAGAAGGACAGTGTTCTAGCCAGAGAGGACAACTTGAGAAAAATAGAGGGGAGATGCAGCATGAGAACACAGGGACCTCCAAGCAGTTCACTGTCTGGAGCGCTGCACTTTGAAAAACTCCATCTTGACAGGTTTGGTTTTTTTTTTTTTTTTTTGAGTCTTAGAGAGTTTTCCTGAGCTAACCAAAATTTTAGAGGATGGTGTATCAACTAGAACGCCAATTCCTCAAGCAGTTACTTTGCCTGGTGGGCCAGGTGTGTCTATGGGCATTGCAATCTGGATGTATACAGAAGAGAGCTGAGTGAGCATGAAATTGGAACAAGTTGCAAAGTTAATGACCCTGTCATCAACTTATGATGGCTGGCTGCACCTCCCTCTGTTGCCATCTCTCTCCCTCCATGCACAGCCAGCCTTTGAGGAGGCTGCACTTCTCCCTGCTTCCTCAGCCCACATGCTCCTCATCCTGCTGCAATCAGAAGTCTACCCCCACCTCTGTCCTGAAGCTGCTTTCTGTCTAGGCCATAAACCTAGGTGAAACGCAGGATTCTCTTTAGGCATTGTCACTGTGTGTGCATGTGTGTGTGTCACCAGAGATGGAATCCAGAGCCTCCCACATGATAAGCAAGTGCTCTACCACTGAGCTACACGTCCAGCCCCTGTCCATCTCATTCTTGATGCCTCTGCAGTTTCTGGCTTTAGGACCAGGTCCCCTCCCTCCACGTCTATGCTACCACTCTTTCCTGTTTTCCCGCCTGTGTTTCTAATTGCTGCTTCTCAGGCCTCTTAGCATCTTCCTTTGACGCTGCTGACACTGTAACTGATAGCTTCTCCCCTCTGTAAGACTGTAATTTCAACTGCCATCGATATAGTCTACAGATTCCCAAGTTGCTGTCTGCGGCACAAATGGCTAAAAAAAGGGGGGGGAGCAAAATATTCACAACATAAAATTTACCATTATAACTATATACTTAAAAAACATCTTTTGTAGTACAGTCCAAGAGCATTAAGTACCTTTACATTGTTATACAACCATCACCACCATCCATCTCCAGAATTCTTTTCATCTTTCAAAACTGAAACTCTATCTGTGCCTATTAAATAATAACTCCATTTTCCCCTCCTCCCTGGCAACCACCATTCTGCTTTTCATCTCTAATGCTCTAGGTACCTCATGTAAGTGGAATCAGACAGTGTTTGTCTTTTTATGACTGGCTTATTTTATTTAACATATCATCTTCAAGTTTCACCCATGTAGGATGGATCAAATTTTCCTTCCTTTTGCTGGCTAACTAATATTCCAATCCATATATCACATGTTGTTTATCCATTTGTCCATTGATGGGCATTTGGGCTCCTTCTACCTTCTGGCTATTGTGAATAATATACTGCTATGAATGTGGGGAAGTAATATCCCTTTGAGACCCTACTTCCAATTATTTGGGGTATAAATCCAGGAATGGAATTCCTGGATCAAATGACAATTCAATTAAAAAAGATTAAAAAAAAAAAAAACCACCATACTGTTTTCTAGGCTTTACCATTTTACCTTCCCACCAACAGTGCACAAAAGTTCTGCTTTCTCCACATCCTCTCTAGCACGTGTTATTTTGTTCGTCATATCCATTGCTTCTAATCAAGGAACTCACTTCATAGCCAAATACCTGGATTTCACTGTTTTCCCATGTTCCTACCATCGTGAAGCAATTAGAATGACTTCCTCTGTGTGTGTGTGTGTGTGTGTGTGTGTGTGAGAGAGAGAGAGAGAGAGAGAGAGAGAGAGAGAGAGAGAGAGAGAATCACATCCCTGGCCCTTTTTATTTTTTGAGTCAGGGTCTCACTAAGTTGCTTAGGGCCTCACTAACTTGCAGAGGCTGTCCTTGAACTTGCAATCCTCCTGCCTCAACCTCCTGAGTCACTGGGATTACAGGTACCCAACATCTCTCAGTATTAACAACACCTATTATTAAAGGTCAATAAAACTACAGCCACTCAATCTAGGCAAGACTGTAAATGGCCCAAAACCTTCAGCAATGGAGGTGTGTCACCCCACCAGGTAAGGAATTACAGGCAGATGAAGTACTTTGCGGAAGGCAAAGGGGATACAGGAAGAATAGCAGAAGAAGGAAGTTATAAACACCAGCCGTGACCACAAGACCAGTTACAGAACTGAGAACTAAAATCATCACGATTATTTCTTGCTTATTTTGTTCTGAATATATGTGTGCATGTATACATATATTAAGCACATCTTTGTTTTTTTCCCCTCTTTTATTCCCTTAGCATGTACCTTAAGATGTATTGACTTTATATCAGTATTTAAATATGGTTAATTTTACATCATAATATTTGCCTGGAAAAGAGTAAACACCACTCAAGGACTTCACCTCCTCTCCTGGAGAAGGCATTAGAACATTCTCAGCTGTACACAACTTGTTGGGTGGAATTATGGGTTTGCTATTATCCTTATTTGGAGATTAAGCATGGTTACAGAGATGAAATGCATATAGGTGCGAAAATATCAAGGGGAGGACTAATGTTTAAATTTCTGTGTCAATTTGACTGAGGTAAGGGATTCCCAGATAGCTGATAAAACATAATTTGGGGGTGAGTCTTTAAGAGATTCTACAAGAGATAAGCAAATGAGTGGTCTGATTAAAGGAGATCCACTCTTACCAATGTAGGGGGACATCATCGCTTGAGGTCCCAAATAGAAAAAAAAAAAGGTAGAAGAAGGGCAAATTTGTTGCCTCTGTTTGAGGTGGGACACTCATATTTGCCTGTTTTTGGACAACAGCATTCCTGGCTCTTGAGCCTTTGAGACTTGGACTGGGGCTCACTCCATGGCTCTTGTTGTTCTTAGGCCTTTGAATTAGGACCTCACAGATGGCAGGTCATGGGACTTCTTGGCCTCCATAATGACATCAGCTAATTCCTATTTTGTATATACCCTGTAGATTCTGTTGCCCTGGAGAACCTTGATGAAGGTAATAGGTTGAGGAATTTGTCATCAAGCAATGAGGGCAACAAGCAAAGATGCAGTCTAAGAAATAGAAAGATGCATCAGAGAACTGCAGGTTATTCAAGATGATTGGATCATATGAGGTTCAAGGCAAGGAGTACTCAAGACAAGACTGGGTCACATTTGCTAATAGACTCAAAGGAGAGACACTATGACACAGTCCTGGCCAGGTAGCCAAGTATTACATAAGACAGAGCCAGGCACCGTGGCACATGCTTGTAATCCCAGCAGCTAGGAAGGCAAGGCAGGAAGATTGCAAGCCCAAAGCCAACCCCAGCAACTATTGAATCCCTAAGCAACTGTTTCAAAATAAACAAAAATAAATAAAAAGGTCAGGGGATATAGCTCAGTGGTTAAGCACCTCTGGGTTCAATCCCAGGTACCAAAAAAAGAAAACAAAACAAAATCCGAGGTGACCTATTAACACCAGAGTCAAAATTAGGGAATAAATGACCAACAACAGGTAAACATGTTATCCTCCAGAATTATGTGTTTGGATTAACTGATAGATGGATTGGGCCACTGTTATAGCTTGGATCTGAACTGTCCCCCAGATGCCCATGTACTAAAGACTTAATCACCAACCTTGATGTTGTTGAAAGGTAGTGGAACCTTATGAGGAAGGGCCTAGTGGGAGTGCATTAGATCACTGGGGGTGTGCTCTAAAGGGGATTGTGGTACCTCAGGCCCTTCTTCTACCTCCCTTTGCTTCTTGGATACTATGAGGTGAATATGCCCCCTTTCCCTTGTGCTCCTGCCATGAAGTACTGTGCCCAAAGAAACAGGACTAAGAGACCATGGACTGAAACCTCTAAAACTTTGAGCCAAAATAAACCTTTTCTTTCTTAAGATGATTATCTCAGATATTTTGTTATAGTAACACAGAGCTGACAAACAACTGTTTCATTGTGGATCTTCATCAAATGTTTGCCGAATTGAACTAATTGCATTAAAATTAAAAATCACATTACTAACATTAATAAAATAAATAAGAAAATATATACATATACTAAATTATAATGACTATTAATAAATCCATGGCATAAAATTATGGCACTTCAGGTATCAGAGGTCAAGGATGTGGGAAGATGTTCCTGAAACTGGGACCCACCAGTTATTTCTATTATGGAAGACGAAGCCAGAAGCCTGGGGAAAACAGAAGAGATCAAAAGGTCAGAATTGCGCAGAGGAGAGAGATAGTGGAGATGGGGATGCTTGCAACATGTCCTACAGAGTAAAATCAGTCACCCAGGGAGATGAAGAAGTCCTGCAGGGGCTCTCACATGATGGCCACAGATCCAGGATCCAATACTACAGGACATGGTTCTGGATTCTGATTTTTGTTCCTCTTGGTAATACACCCCCATAAAGAGACCCTCAGTTTACTATGTCCATCACCAAATCTTTGCTCTGTATACGTGTCATCTGGTTCCACACTCCACCCTGCCACCTGGACCTCATCTTTCTCTTTCCTCACCCAGAGTTATATTTTCTTGATAAATCTATCTTTTGCTTATATCCTTTTGCCCCTGACCTTTCAGATCCTGTCTTCCCTCTGTGGCCAAAGCCATCTCCCCCAGCCTTCTAACCCTCTTCTAGGTCTATACCCACTTTTTGACCCTGGGTGAGGTATTCCTGGGCTCTCCCTCTCTTTCCCCTGACCTATCTGAGAAAGGGCTCACTTATTTTATCTTGCTCTTTGAGGCTCAGGCTGGAGCAACTGAAGAAAGAAATCCTGCAGGCCCTGTCAGCTTCGCCAGAGTGCTCCACCTAAGGCCAGCACTGTGACTACGGAAGCCGCTGCAAAACCGCGCACCCAAAAATAAAGAGGACCCAGCCACAAAATTACTGAGTCAATATGGGTCCCCATGAAAAATTCCCTGGTTAAGTCACACCCTCCACAGAGGCAGCTCAGAAAGGCTGGGGAAAGAGTTCTCTTCTGGGAACTGAGAATTTAGGGAAAACTTCCAGAGGGACTCAAAGTCACTGGCTTGCAGGCAGCGTAGACCTCAAGAGGAAAGTGACCAACAGTTTTCATGTGCTGCCACCTGCTGGGGGCATCTAAGAACTGCAGGCATAAGAGAGTTTATTCACCCAGGTGCACCAAGGTGGGATACTGACAAAAACAATGTCCCAGACTATTATGAGGTTGCAGTTGGGGTGAAAGTGACCCTCACAGGTCATTTGATGCATCTGTGGGATATACAATATAAGCCAGAAGACTTGGAATATTTCATCTCCAATCCATTACCAGGTCCCCTCAATTCCAAATCCAAAATATCTCTTGGAGCCAGGCTTGGTGGTGCATGCCTGTAATTTCAGTGACTGAGAATGCTGAGACAGAAGGATCAGAGTTAGAAGCCCTTCCAGGGCAATTTAGTGATACCCTGTCTCAAAATAAAAAATAAAAAGTCCTGGAGATAGGGAAGAGTGATAAAGCACCCAGTACCAGACCAACCCATTCACCTTTTTGATTCCATCCACTCCCTTTGCTTCCAATTCCCTTTAAAATGGCTGCTCTTAGGATTAGAACAAACTCCCCACCCACAGTCCTCGCCCTGCAGGTCCAGCAGTTCCTTCTTCATCCAGTGCCCCTTTGTGTGTGTTCTCTCTCTCTCTCTCTCTCTCTCTCATCAGCTCATAGATCTATCCATTCTCACACAAGCCTTCAGGAAATTGCTTCTTCCTAGTTCCTTCTGCCAAGCACAATCTTACCTCCACTATGCATCCATTTCATTCCATTCACCCTTCAGATAGCAGCTCAACCATCACTTCATTAGAGAGAACTTCTCTGGCCTGAAGAAAACAGATCCTCTTCCATCTGCTCTAACATTTATCATGTTTTTCCCTCCTGGTAACCATTGCAGTTTAAAGACATAAGTGTGCATTCACTCAGTTAATGTCTGCCCCCGCCCCAGCTGTAAACACATCATCACTAGTATCTAGTATAGAATCTGACATATAAGACATGCTGAGTAATTATTTTGGGGACCTGAGCAGACCTGTGAACCTCTTCTTAGAGAGCAATCTGGTTTGCTCAGTGAGTATAGAAATACACTCTACTGCAGTAGAACAGACCAGGATTTTCTCCAGACTCTTCATAGGATGTTTTTATGAAGATGGTTTCTCCTCCAAGCTTCCTGGACTGTGTCGCCAGAAATCCAACATCTCCAGCAACTATCCTGCAACCCCAGGATGAGTCATTATTAGGAAAAGGGGAAACTAAAGTTTCTGAATGGAGCAGAGCTGGGAAAAGTAGTAGAGAGAAACCACTGAAGTCATGAGGTCACTGGACTGATGACTTCTAAAACCTTGGTGGAGATGGGGGTGCAGTTCAGTGGTAGAGCACTTGTCTTGCATGCATAAAGCTCTGAGTTTCATCCCCAGCATCACAAAAATTAAATAAAATCTTGAAGCCCCCAGGTATTTTCTTCAGGTTTCAGAATGGCTGATGCTGTTTACATAGTAGTAAAAGAGACACCTACTTGAGTGTCATGCTTGGGCTTAGGCTGGTTGGATTCATTCATTCAGTAACCTTTATTGAGTCTTTGTCCTCCAAGAGGTTATGCTTGCCCTTGGTTCCCCAGGGAACCTTAGAGGCTCTTCTGGGAAGCTTTTCATGGACTCAATACTGACCAGCTTCCAGAGTCAATGAAACTAGATGTGAAAGCAGCTAGGGTCAAATCCCTATGATATGGAGCAGGCTAGGCAGGAAGTGTGGGAGAGTTCCTGCATGGTCTCTACAATGGCAAGGTTGGTTGATAGAACATGCAACCAGAGAGGTACTTGAAGTGGCCATTTAATTTTTAAATTGTCTATCATCCATTTTCCCTTTATTGGAAATATTACCCTAATTTTTGCTTTTGAAGTCAATCCTCTCTTCCCAAACACTCTTGGTGGGATAATAAATCGAGGAAATTCTCATAGCCAAGAGATAGGTATAAGATCCAGGGTGGGACACTTAAATAAATTCTCCTCTGAGACTGAATCTTTTTTTTTTTTGTACTAGGGATTGAATCCAGGGGTGCTTAACCACTGAGCCACATCCCCAGCCCTTTTTATTTTTCATTTTGAGACAGGGTATCACTAAATTGCTGAGAGCCTCACTAAGTTGCTGAGACTGGCTTTGAACTTGTGATTCTTCTGCCTCAGAGCTGCTGAGGTTATAGGCATGTGCCACTGCACCCAACTGTTTTTGTTTGTTTGTTTGTTTGTTTGTTTGTTTAGGTACTGGGGTTCAAACCCAGGGCCTTGCACATCCTATGCAAATACTTTCCCACTGAGCCACATCCCCATCCAGCTGAGACTGACTCTTGAACAGAGCAACGAATCATCAGAAATGAACACTTGGAAGACATTTACTTCCTCAGTAACTCTCAGATAAAACACTTGATCAGTTTCTATTGGTTCCTCTCTCATTTCAAGGAGATCCAACCTCCTCTCACCTCTGTAAGCTACCTGCCTAATAGCCCTTCAACAAATTCTTCTTTTGTCCAGTTAGCTGAAGCTGGTTTTTGTTGTTTACAAATAAAGAATCACGATAAATTATCATCTGGTTCATAACTTCTATTGAATCAACTACAGATGGTGGACAGTAGTACAAAGACTTGAATAGGAGTTGCCTGAAGAGGAGGTGGCTAGAAGCACCTGAAATGTAGTCTATAATAGCCTTCATGGGTAAAACAGGTAAGGGAGGGGAGATGGCTGTAAGAATTAAATGCACAATCTTGCTTAAATTCTCTCCTGCCACTAAGAGTGAGCAGGGGTATATAAACAAGGAAGTCAGAGATGAAGCCCAAAACATTCATATTCCAGGGACATCTAGGTTTGGAGAATGTGCAAAAATCTTCAGACTGCTCCAGGCATAAATGTCTGAGATGGTACCACAACACAGAATGTGTTATTGTTGCCAGAGTCAGAAAGAAATAGTCACTGAGAAGGCCTCCTCTTCTTCTAGAGAAGCCATGCATCTTCAACAGTATAAGGCTGGGCTGGGTCAAGGTAAGCTAGGCCAGAGCAGAGGTGGTGGGTACCTGACAGTTCTGGGAACAGGAGTCTTAAATATAACAAAAAGTAGAATCGGGTTTGGGGATCCAGCTCAGCAGTAGAGCACTTGCCTAGCATGTGCAAAGCTCTGGGTTCCATCCCCAGCAATCGACCTTCAAATACACACACATAAAGTTTAAGTCCTTGAGAAGATGCCACTCCCGTCATAAGGAGTTGGGGCAGCAGATAACAATATTAAATAAACTTTATTGAGTCCCTGTCCTCCAAGAGATCATGCCTGCCTTTGGTCCCCAGGCAGCTAGATGGGAAAGAGCCTATAATCACATCCCTTCCACAGAGGATAGGTGTATTCCATGTCCATCAGCCCTGGGTCCTGTTGAAAGCCTGTTCTGATAGAACAGGGCTTATGCCACAACCTCCCTGTGTCTTGAGTCCAAAAATGCTTTGATAAAGGCAGAACCCTACATTTTCTTCTATTCTTTGTTGTCCTCAGAGCTCCAGCAGACTCACTGTGGCCAAAGCCTAGTGACAGGGACCGGAATAGGCATTTGGCACCAGGCCCATGCTGTCCTCTGTCATCAGCAGGGTGGGAGAGGCAGGAATTGGGGATTGTGCCACAGGGTCCCTGAGAAGGTGTGCTTTAGAGATTTTAGCACACCTTTGCAACAGAAACCAATTATAGCTATTTAGATGGGAAAACAAATACCCTGAGAAGATTTTGTGTAACACACACACAAAAAACACACACACACACGCACACACACACACACTAAGATGGGGTAGCTAGAAAGACTAATCAGACCTAAAGAGAACAAAGACATATGTAGGAAGGATTTGGTAAGAATACCGCTGTTGATATATTGATACTGCCCACTCAAGACAGTGGACACCTGGTCACCACTGCTGACATTTATAACACTGGAGGTAGAATGTTGTTAAAATTCTGTAACAAGCAGAATGGACCTCCTTAACTCTTTGTTTCACTAACTCCCAATTGCAATTCTGGTGTGCTTCTGATTGAGTCCAAGAAATGGGAAAAAACTCCAGTAGAAACCTCCTTTACCTTCATTTCTTCTTATCCTTTAACTTTTTTTTGTTTTCTTTATTTTGGTACTAGGGGTTGAGCCCAGGGGCGCTTCACCACTGAGCTAAATTCCCAGTTTTTTTTCATTTTGATTTTGAGACAGAGTCTCACTAAGTTGCTGAAGGTCTTGCTAAACTTCCCAGGCTTGTTTCAAACTTGTTATTCTCCTGCCTCAGCTCCTGACTATTGGGATTAGTGGTCACTTTTCTTCATCAGAATTTTCTTTTTAAGAGATGGAGTTTTACAGCTAGGCACAGTGGCACATGCCTGTAATTCCAGCAACTCGGAAGGCTGAAGCAGGAGAATTGAAGTGCAAGGCTAGCCTCAGCAACTTAGTAAGATCCCAAGCAACTTAGCAAGACCCTGTCTCAAAATAAAAAATAAAAAGGACTGGGGATGTAGCTCAATGTAAAGTGCTTCTGGGTTCAATTCCCAGTATCAAAAAAAAAGAAAAAAGAAAAGAAAGAAAGAAAAAGAAAATAAAGAAAAAAAGAAAAAGAAGGGAAAAAAAGAGAGAGAGATATAGTCTTACTATGTTGCTTAGGCTGGTCTCACACGATCCTCCTGCCTCTTCTTCTCAAGTATCTGAACTGCAGGTAAGCAACACTGCACCTGGCTTTCCACTTAAAAAACAAACAAACAAACCTAGTGCTATGAATTGAACCCAAGGCCTCGTGCATGCTAGACAAATGTTCTAGCACTTAGCTTCACCCACAGACCACCACATGTATTTTTTTAATATATTTTTTTAGTTGTAGATAGACACAATACATTTATTTTTATGTGGTGCTGAGGATTGAACCCAGTGCCTCATACATGTGAGGCAAGCACTCTGCCCCTGAGCCACAATCCCAGCCCCATCACACGTATTTTTAAAAAAAGAAATCTTGGCTACCACCCTGTAGAAGATGCCATGGTGTTCTGCCCTGATCCCCAACCCAGTTGCTATGACAGTTGGCAGCTACACTGTAAGGGTCCGGCGAACGTCGGAGGAAGAGACCACCAAGAGACCGACTCATGCAACCGCAAAAGGGGGTTTGTTGAAGAATCCAGCACGCTGGGGCTCCGTGCTCACTCAACAAGGGAGAGCGGCCCAGAGCCCCGAGCAGGGGTTGAGCAGTGCTTAAGTACACTTTTTGGGGAGGGTGGGGACTTTACATACATCACAGTCTCCTTTAACAAATCACCATACACCGCGGGAAAATCAAACAACAATTCTTAGACATGATTAGTACATTCATTGGTGGGAACAGGTCGGGTGGGAAGGGGGGGTACATTCAAACTGATTGGTTTGGGCCCTGAATGCCTACATGCCAAACTGCACAGGGTCCAGGTTATTTATCTACTGGACAGTCTCGGGAATTGTTTTAACAGCTACAGGAATTTCAGGTTTTGGGTGTAGCATAGGAACTTAACAATACCTGGTCCCTTACATTTTAACTCAGGCTTTTCAGCTTAGAAACTTTACAATGCCTGGTCTTTAACTTCAGTTTCTTTTATCCTTTCAACACATCACAGCCACTCAGCTTTTCCCTCCCATCTAAGAAAATCATCCTGGGCCAACAAGAGCTGCCTTGCTGGGAAGTGAGAGAAGTTATAAACCTTCCCCACCCTCAAGGAGGAGAGAGCATCTCCAGCCTAAGGGTGAGGTACAAAAGATTATCCTTTGCCTCAGGGCAGGTTGTGTTCCAGAGCCCTCCCCTGACAGTCTTCCCTGAGACCACATCCTGGCTTGATTGTCCCTTTCTCCATACCTACCTGGCTTCCCTTCCTCCCTTACTGCTTTGCCCAACAGCCCCTCAATACATCAGAAGCAGCCACCACCCTGTCTCAGGCTCCTGTTTAGAGAACCAGCCTCAGGCACACCAGTGCTTCCTAAGCATGATAATCCTTTCTCCTCTCCCAGTCTGATGTATCTTGTCTTCTGCTTCTGGAAGGAACGTTAGGATAACTGTCAGGAAGACAGGTAACTAATAACCATGCAAATGAATGCAGTGTGATAGGCCCCATGAAGGAAAGGTGTAAGGGGAACTGACCTAGTTAGGAAGTCAGAGAAAGGAAGTGATGTTGAGCCGGGATTAAAAAAAAAAAACATATATATATATATATA
>NW_026000016.1:21246370-21287349 GCF_001458135.2 Marmota marmota marmota | reverse complement strand
TCCCCGAGAGTTCCCATTGGTTGGGGAAGTGCAGGAGGAGGGATTTCCGGGAGAGATATTTCCGGCTGGGGGTTCCTGGACAAGCCTCGTGGCGTTGGGAGGATTCCCCGGGAGCTGTATGAAGTGTTTTCCTGCAGTTTAAAAATAAAGTTTGTTCCTGCTTCAGTGGCTCGTGATTTGTGCCCAGCCAGACTGCGGCAGGTGACAACACCCTGAGCATAACTCTCGACTAGGTGATATTAGAGACTGGGGGACGCCCCACCTCTAAACTCACCTCATACTTCTTACCATGGGCGCTCCTCATCCATTCCCTCCCATAGTCCTCTAGGTTGCCTCCTGGAGAACTTAGGGTCTCTTATCTCTCACCCCAGACCTAACACCCCCTGCAAAACTTATCCAGTTGTGCAATCAGATCTGGCCTCAATATCCTTTGGATAACAACTCTAAATGGCTGTTTGATGGTACTCTAGATCCCAATATTTTTTATTAATTTTTTAAAATTTATATATGACAGCAAGATGCATTACAATTCTTATTACACATATAGAGCACAATTTATTTTTCATATCTCTGGTTGTATACAAAGTATATTATTCACACTAATTTGTGTCTTAATATATGTACTTTGGATGATAATGTCCATCACATTCCACCATAATTTCTAACCCCATACCCGCTTCCTTTCCCTCCCACCCCTCTGCCCTACCTAGCATTCATCTATTCCTCCCATGTGCCCCCTCCCCACCCCACTATGAATCAGCTTCCTTCTATCAGATAAAACATTTGACATGTGGTTTTGGGGTATTGGCTAACTTAGCATTATCTTACTCTAACTTCATCCATTTACCTGCAAATGCCATGATTTTGCTGAGTAATATTCCATTGTGTATATATACCACATTTTTTTATCCATTCATCTATTAAAGGGCATCTAGGTTGGTTCCACAGTTTAGCTGTTGTGAATTGTGCTGCTATAAACATTGATATGACTGTGTCCCTGTAGAATGCTGTTTTTGAGTCCTTTGGGTATAGACCAAGGAGAGGGATAGCTGCGTCAAATGGTGGTTCCATTCCCAATTTTCCAAGAAATCTCCATACTGCTTTCCATATTGGCTGCACCAATTTGCAGCCCTACCATCAGTGTATGAGTGTACTTTTTTTCCCACATCCTTGCCAACACTTATTGTTGTCTTCATAATAGCTGCCATTCTAATTGGAGGGAGATGAAATCTTAGAGTAGTTTTGATTTGCATTTCTCTGATTGCTAGCAATGATGAACATTTTTTTTCATATATTTGTTGATTGATTGTATATCATCTTCTGAGAAGTGTCTGTTCAAGTCCTTGGCCCATTTATTGATTGGGTTATTTGTTTTTTTGTTTTTTTGTACTTAGCTTTTTGAGTTCTTTATATACCCTAGAGATTAGTATTCTATCTGATGTGTGAGGAATAAAGATTTGCTCCTAAGATGTAGGCTCTCTATTCACCTCACAGATTGATTCTTTTGCTGAGAAGAAATTTTTAGTTTAAATCCATCCCATTTATTGATTCTTGATTTTAATTCTTGTGCCAAAGGAGTCTTATTAAGGAAGTTGGGACCTAATCCCACATGATGAAGATTAGGGCCTACTTTTTCTTCTATTAGAGTTAGGTTCTCAGATTTTATTCCTAGGTCCTTGATCCATCTTGAGTTGAGTTTTGTGCATGGTGATAAATAGGGGTTTAATTTCATTTTGTTGCATACGGATTTCCAGTTTTCCCAGCATCATTTGTTGAAGAGGCTATCTTTTCTCCAATGCATGTTTTTGGCAACTTTGTCTAATATAAGGTAACTATGATTTGGGTTGGTCTCTGTGTCCTCTATTCTGTACCACTGGTCTACCAGTCTGTTTTGGTGCCAATACCATGCTGTTTTTGTTACGATTGCTCTGTAGTACAGTTTAAGATGTCACCTTGGACCTTTTCAACTATTGTGAGCATTTGGGAAAATGCTCACAACAGTTGAAAAGAGATATTACACATTCAGACCTTCTACTTTCTATGTTCTAAGCCCTCTTTCTGCAACTCTTCCTCTCCTACACAAGTCCTCTTAGCTCTCACCCCCACCCATGCCTGCTTCCAAAAGGACAGAAGATCCTACCCAGGACTCCTTCTCCTTTAAGCCAGCAGATGAGCCCCCACATACCACAATTGTCTTTCTAATGAAGTTTCCAGAGCAACTGTCCCCTCAGCCCCTCAGCCCTTCTCTCCAACTTCCACACACTCACTGCCCAACCTGTATCTCTGTGTCCTCTACACGAGATGGCTGGGGTAGATGGTGTAAGGTTCATGTGCCTTTCTCTTTGTCAGATCTTTCACAGATAGAAAAGTGGCTTGGGTCCTATACTTCAAGTCCCACCACATATATCAAAGAGTTTCAATATCTGACTCAATCATATAATTTGACTTTCCACAATTTCCATATGATTTTGTCTAACACCCTCCTGCCCAAGGAATGCAGGCGAATTTGGGAGTATTATAATTTGCTAGAGGAGGGGCTGGGATTGTGGCTCAGCGGTAGCTTACAACCCTCGCACGGGGAGGACCCAGGTTCGATCCTCAGCACCACATAAAAATAAAGGCATTGTGTTGTGTCCATCTACACCTAAAAAATAAATATTAAAAAAAATAATTCTCTAGAAGAGTAGCTAGTAGAAAGGCAGCCCATAAAGCTATCAATTATGAAAAGCTCCAGGAAATCATCCAAGATAAGAAAGAAAACCCTTCAACATTTTTAGACCACCTGACCAAGGCTTTATTACAATATACTAATCTGGACCCTGAGACTCCAGATGGAAGACAATGACCTACTTTTTCTCCCAGAGTTTCCCCGATATTAAGGCCAAACTAAGGGGCCTTGAGAGGGGTCTCTACCTACCCAAGCTGAGGTTCTGGGAGTGGCCTTTAAGGTGTATAACAGAAGAGACAAGAAGACCTGGAAGCAGAAATATCAGATGCTCGCTCAAGCTGTCCGTCTGGCATAAGGGTCCCTGGGGATCACCCGGACCTTGTTTTAAATGTGGTCATATAGGTCACTGGGTATACATGTCCCAAGCCTCAAAAGCCTCCAGGCCCTTGTCCTAAATGCCATCAGAAGGGACACTGGGCCATTGACTGTCCTCATCACCCGACCACCACTATCACTCTACAGGAACCCAGGGTAACTCTGCATATTTCAGGTAGGCCTGTCTCCTTCCTCCTAGATACCGGGGATACATATTCAGTCCTCAAGGAGTTCTGGGGACCTACTATTCATTCTATGACCTCTACTGTAAGGGTAGATGGTAAACCTTACCAACCCTCATAGACACACACCTAGCCTTGTTTGCGCTTTTGGCTCTCTAATTTTTACCCACTCCTTTTTGGTCATTCCACAGTGCCCTGTTCTCCTTGTGGGAAGGGAAATACAAAGTTGGGGGCTACGCTTTCCTTCTCCCCTCATATACGCTTCCATCCAGACTCGCCTGCCGCTCCCCGGATCCTCACCCTTACCTTAGGACCATCCCCTATTCTGTCTGCCAGGGCCTTCCCATTACCCACTTTCCAGGTGGACCCTACTGTCTGGGATGTTTCAAGTCCTTCTGTTGCCTCGCACTACGAGCCCATTCACATCCATCTCAAAACCCCCTCCATTTTCTGGCCCAATCACAATACTCGTTCTCCCGACAAAAACTCCTAGGCTTACAGCCTGTCGTTAAAGATGTCTCGCGAAAGGGATTCCTTAGACCTACTCATTCTCCTTATAACACTCCTTTCTTGGCAGTAAAAAAGGCCAAAGTTTCCTACTGCTTGGTCAAAGACCTCCTTTCCATCAACTCTGTGGTTGTCCCAATCCATCCTGTGGTAACCAATCCTTATACCCTTCTCTTCACCATTCCTTCCAGGACCTCTTACTTCTCAGTGCTATCCCTGAAAGATGCCTCATCTCCATTCTGACTCTCAAGACATTTTCGCCTTTACATGCACAGACCCTAAGTCATATAACTCCACTCAGCTGACGTGGACAGTTCTCCCCTAAGGGTTCCAAGAAAGCCATCATATCTTTGGACAGGCCTTGGCTAAGGACCTAGCATCCACACATCTCACTCAGTCTATGGTGCTACAGAATATTGATGACCTCCTTCTTTGCAGTCCCTCCTTTGAGGTCTGTCATCAGGACACCTGTAAACTTCTTGACTTCCTTTCTGCCAGTGGCTATAGATTTTTTCCATCCCAGTTACAGCTTTCTTTGGCAATGGTAACATACCTAGGCCTCCTCCTGACCCTACACACAAAGCCATTACGGTTGATAGAAAGGGCCTTATTACTAATATACCAATGCCCTCTACTAAGGAAGAAATTCTCTCCTTTCTAGGTATGGCAGGGTTCCTCAGAGCTTGGATTCCTAACTACTCTATATTGGCTAAGCCTCTATATGATGCTGACCAGGGTCTACTCTCTGAACCCCTACTGCACTCTGTTACAAAGCCCTTCACCAGCCTCCAACAGGCCCTTCTTCAGACCCCTGCTCTCCATCTCCCTGATCTCACATGCCCTGAAAAGCAGGGATTTGCTCTAGGAGTCCTTGGACACATGCTGGGGCCAACCTTTGCTCCTGGGTTTAATCTATCAAAGGGTCTTGACCCTACTGTTCGGGATGGGCCCCTTGCCTAACTGTCAGTGAGAAATGAAAGACAGAGACCAGGCAGAGATACATATGAGAGTTTTTTTGTTAGAGCTGACAAATAAAGGCCATCTCTCTATAGGAGAGAGAGAGGCAAAATAGCCTTGAGTTCTGGGACTTTTATGGGGGAGGCTCAGGAATCAGAGCCAAGCGGGTCTTAATGAGGGTGGCATTTGCAGATAAATGGATGGAGTTGAAGAATATCATGCTAAGTAAGCCAATCCCAAAAAACTAAAGGCTGAATGTTTTCTCTGATTAGTGGATGCTGATCTATGATGTGGGAAGGGGGCATGGGAAGAATGGAGGAACTTGGAGTCGGCAAAGGGGAGAGTATGGAGGGGTCATGGGGTAGGAAAGATGTTGGAATGAGATGGACATCATTATCCTAGGTATATGTATTGAAAGGTTAA
Organism: Marmota marmota marmota; assembly: GCF_001458135.2. Lineage (NCBI taxonomy): Eukaryota > Metazoa > Chordata > Mammalia > Rodentia > Sciuridae > Marmota > Marmota marmota. The sequence goes on along the minus strand of NW_026000016.1, from coordinate 21,282,237 downwards.
TAATCTTGAGAACTGTTTGCTAATCTTGTTCCCAGAATGTGCTGTCCCCAACTACCAAACTGCAGAATGTACTCCCTTACCCGGTTGCACGCAAACCGCCCACTCGCCCTGACCCGTCAATGAACTTCCCTCCCTGCCCTCTCCAAGGAAAGTATATAAGCTCTGCTTAAGCTGTTCTCAGGGCTCTTTGCTCTATTCAAGTGAGCTCTGAGCCCCAGCATGCTGGACCCCCAATAAACCCTTTGCTGTTGCATGAGACAGTCTCTTGGTGGTCTCTTCCTCCAACGCTCGCCCGACCTTTACAGTATGATTGCATGAATGGTGTGTCTCTACATCATGTACAACCAGAGAATTGAAATGTTGCTGTCTATTTGTGTATGATGAATTGAAATGCATTATGCTGTAATGTACAAATGAGTAGAACAAATTAAAAAATAATTAAAAAAAAAGAAAAAGAAATATCCTTATAAGTCTAGTAATTCAACTACCCTGGTTAGGAAGGCACCGGTCAACCATAAGTAACCAGTGTGACCTGTTTCCTTAACTTGGATGTCTTTCTTATCTTTGATGAATTTCTAAGAGCCCCAACTTGATCCTATTAACATAAATTCAGTATTTTACTTCAGATTTTCTAAGAACCCTCCACCCAGCTAATCTACTACAGTAGCTACCAGGCCTGGAAGTCCCTACTTTCTCTGTTTCATCCTCTTGAGAGAGACCAGAGTGATCTGATCAAGTCATACCTTCAAGGGCTTTCATTGCTCTGAAGACAGTGAGCAAATTCCAATCACACTTTAGAAGCCATTGTGAGGTGGCCACCCCACCCCGCCCCCCCCCAGCTCATCTTTCCAACCTATGCCCCCTCCTCCTCCATCTGTGCACTGCCAACCAGTCTCTTTTCATCTCCTCAACCACACTGAGGTTTTGGATGACTGGAGTCTCTGTAATTGCTGTCTCCTTGCCTTTGTATTTCCTTCCTCCATTCTTTGCCTTATTATTTAGATCCCAGTCTCTGGAGTAGACTTAATGGGTTCTCCAAAATTTATCTGACTCTGTTGCTGAAAGCTCTTGTCCATAATGCCAATCTAATAATGAGGACATGGTTTTGAGAAAAAGGAAAAAGAAGATTTATTGCTTTGCTAGCAAAGGAGAAACATAGGGACTTCTGTCCCAAAGGCTGTGATTCTGCCCATTGGCAGGGACAGGGGATTTCATAGAGGTGATTCAGAGGAAAGATCAGAAAGGAGAAGATCAGGGAAGAGAAAGTTAAGGAAAAGAAGATCAGGAAGGAGAAGGTTGGGGGAAAGAAGATCAGGGAGGATACGATCAGGGAGAAGAAGGTTAGTAAAAAGAAAAACATGTAAGTTTCAAAGCCACAAGGGATATAGTCAAAGCATCAAGTAAACCCCTGGTACTGTTATGGGGAGCTGCCTCAGAAAATACTCTTAAGTATGAATTCAAAGAAAAGAGAGCTTTATTTACCTGGCCAGGGACTGTCATCCACCCATAGAGACTGATGTTCTGTGGGAGAACAGCAATTTCCTGGCCTGTGTCTTTGTGAATTTAAAAGCCACAGCTCAGAGGCTTTTCTCAGCATCATGCAAGCAAACAAGTTACAGAAGCTAAAAAAAGCAGTTAGTTTAACTGCCTCTTGGGTCCAAATAAGTTAGACAACCTTATTCTGAGTTTCAGCTAAGTAGGGGCAATAATCTATTTCAAAGTCATGTAGACCCATAAATGTACTCAAACCCAGGATGTAGCTCACCACGACCACCACCATAACCTAAGGTGAGTACATTCTGTGGGGTACAAAGTACAGAAAAAACAATTTTTTAAAAAAGAAGACAGCTTTCGTTTCTGTTTCTCAGAAATGGGTCACGCAACAGGTTTTTTGTTTGTTTGTTTGTTTGTTTTTTTAATAAAAGGCAGCAAAATGGAGTCTTAGGCCTGTCTATGACAGTTCTTGCTTTCTAATTGTTTTATCTCACTTATTTATCTCACTGTTGTTCTCAGGTATTTTGGTCAGAGAGATGCAAAGCTGACTGATACAGAATTTGTTTAATTTTAAAATATTATATCTATAATCTATACTTTTTACTAATCTATAAACTATAACTTACACTCTTACTGATTATTGATTAGTTTACACAACAGTATAACTCTTCTACCACCTTTATTATCCCCAGCACCCAGCCCATCCAAAGGGGAAAGGGGCCTTATTAAGCTTTCTCATTCTCTCTCAGCTCACTTTAGCCATCAGATCAATTGGCCAGATTCCTTTTCCACTCAGGTGAAACCTCCCTCCACTCTGGGGTCTTTAGTGTTCTTAAATGCCTGTAGACCTTGGTTGGGACTGTCCCAATTCATCAAAATAAAATTCCTCAAGGTTTTTTGTTTGTTTTTGTGGTGCTGGTAATCAAACCCAGCTCCACAAATGCTCTGCCACTGATGTACCTCCCCAGCCTCTTCCCTTCCACTATTTCATGGCAGCTGCAAAGGTAAGTACTTCAAATACAGGCCTGTTTCTGATTCAGGCATAGTGCTCCTTATTCTAAAGCAAATTTTTTTCTTTCCTCAATTTCTGGTTACCACTCTTAACAAAAGTAATGTATAAGAACTTGATTTTAATGTTGGATGATTCTGCAAATGCTTAAGTGGAGTGGGGTGAAGATGTGGCAGGGGTTTGAACAGAACATAATGATGGTGACTTTGAAGATCTCTTGCTAACTTTCTTGAGGACATCATTAAGAGAAAACTAAACTCCAACCTTTCCTCTTAACGAAAGAATCTGTAATGTGCTGTACTGTTATGTATTTATCAATAGTTTCTGTATTTCTATCAGTGGAATTTGTTATGGTGGATCTGGAATGTTCCCTGAAAGCTCATGTGTTGAAAGAATGGTTCCCAGTACAACAAACATTCAGAGGTGGGATTTTTAGGCAATGATTAGATTGTGAGGGCTCTGACCTCATCAGAGGTTCTGACCTCTATCAAATGGATGACTGGGCTGAATGGACTACTGGGAGGTGGAACATAGTTGGAGGAAGTGAGAAACTAATGTGACTCCATTTTTGAGAAACCAGCCTCTACCTCAGAGCAAAGCCTGTCCAAGGAAGGGTCATGACCTTTGTCCTTGGAAAAACCCACAGAGCACTCCTAAGAACACACCCACCCTGATGAGTTGTTTGTCTGTAAATAACAGGAGAGGTCTGAAGTGCCAGGTGTCCCTGACTCAGTTAGGCTAGGTGAGGACCCATAGCAATCCCCCTAGCAACCTCCAATCAGCATGAGACAGGGAAAATACCTGGAATGCCAGATGACCCCCAAGTAGTTTATGGTGGTTGATAACATGTTGGGAAACCATGTAGTTCAGCATATACTCCCCTCTTGGCCTAAACCAATCAGTTCAAAGGAATCCCCCTCTTGTACTAACCAATCACCCCTACCCAACTTGTTCCTGCCAGTGAATGTGCTAATCAATGTTAAGAGTTGTTGTTTGACTTTCCCGCGGTATGGAATGATTTGCTGTGTGATGTTGTGATGCATAGAGTATCCCCCCAAAACCTATAAAATCTCACTGAACAAAGGACCAGGACTCACTCCCTGGGACTCACTCCCTGGGACCACTGCATTGGGAACAGTTGTGAATCTAGGCTGGAGCTTGCAATAAAGACTCTTGTGTGCTTGCATCGGATTCAGCTCCTAGAGGTCTATTGGGGTCCCACGAATCTGGCATAACAGAAGTAGATCACTGGAGGCATGCTTCCAGAAGGGTTTATCTTATTTCCCTTCTTCCATGCGCCCTCAATCTCTCTCTGCTTCCTGGCTACCATGAGCTGAGTAGCTTCCTTCTTCCATTCCTTCAACCATGCTGAATCCATGAACAGAATCCTCTGAAACCATTAACCAAAATAAATCTTTTTTCCTCTGTGTTTTTTTGTTAGTTTGTTTGGTACTGGTAGTTGAACCCAGGGATGCTTTACCACTGAGCTACATCCCCAACCCTATCTATTTTTAAATTTTGAAACAGGATCTAAATTGCTTAGGGCCTCACTAATTTTCTGATGCTGACTTCAAACTGTCTATCCTCCTGCCTCAGCCTCCTGAGTCACTGGGATTATAAGCATGTATCACTGAGCCTGGCTTCTAAGTTGTTGTTCTCAGGGATTTTGGTCAGAGAAATGCAAAGCTGACTGATACAGAATTTGTTTAATTTTAATTCCCAGTTTATAATTTTAAAGTTGCCTACATTTCCACTATAGACTTTTAGGGAAAAATCTTTGAAGATATATCTCTAGCATTTTGTACAAGTTCTTTCAGAACTGAACACATACTAAATCTGTTTACAGCCAATAAGTTTTTGAGAACAAACATTTGCTCTCTCCAGGATGTGTAATAATTTTCATCCTTTTTAAAATTGCTTTTACACCAAAATTAGTCTTCAAATAGTTTATAGCCACTTACAAAACAATAAATAAGATGAGCATGGTGGTACACACCTATAGTTCCAGTGAATTAGGAGGCTGAGACAGAAGAATCTGCCTCAGCAATAGCAAAACTCTCAGCAATTTAGCAAAAACCTCAGTAATTTAGCAAGGCCTAGCCTCAAAATAAAAAATAAAAAAAGCTGGAGATGTGGCTCAGTGCTAGAGTGCCCCTGGGTTCAATCCCTAATACTGCTAAATAAATATATAAAAGTACATGAGCTACCCAGGCTCTTTCACTTGCAGATCATAGATGCTCACTCAGACTCAGATAATCAGAGTTTATTGTGATCATACTCATGAAGATAAAGTTAGAAACTTTAGCCCACAGCCTGACCTCATCATAACCCAGGGACAGCCAAAGAGCTGCATTATCCTAATGTACAGTTTTTGTTTGTGTGCTGGGAATGGAGCTGAGGGCCTCACACATATTAGGCAAATGCTCTACTACAGAGCTACATCCCCAGTCTTTTAATTAGGGTGGGTTTATATTCCATGCAGTCCAATGATCCTAATTATATTATCATTGCTTCTTTTTAAAAAAATATTTTGTTGTAGATAGACAGAATACTTTATTTTTATGTGGTACTGAGGATTAAAACCAGTGACTCACATGTGCTAGGCAAGTGCTCTACCACTGAGCTGCACCTCCAGCTCTAAAATTGCTTCTTATAGCACTCCTCAGCTTAGGCTATAGAACATAACACTAGAGAATGGTCCCTGTGCCAGGCACAGTGGCACATGCCTGTAATCCCAGCAGCTCAGGAGGCTGAGGCAGGAGGATTGCACTTTAAAGCCTCAGTAATGGCGAGGCACTAAGCAACTCAGTGAGACACTGTCTCTAAATAAAAATATAATAATTGGGCTGGAGATGTGGCTCAGTTGTTGAGTGCCCCTGAATCCAAACCTGGGTATCAAAGAGAGAGAGAGAGAGAGAGAGAGAGAGAGAGAGAGAGAGAATGGTTCCTGCTGAACCTGTGAAGGCCAGATATGTATCAAGCTGAGACTGCAAGAACAATTTTAGATAAAGTAAAGAAATGAAATGACTACGTATATTTCAGACCATTATTGCTGATAAATGTTATTCTTCTCTTCTATACAATCCTGTCCTGGGGGTTGAGCTCAGGGGTGCTTTAACACTAAGCCTCACCCACAGCCTTTTTTTTTTTTTTTAGCAGTGTTGAGGATCAAACCCAGGACCTCATGCATGTTAGACAAGCACTCTACCACAGAGCCATATATCTCCAGTCTCCCAGACCCCCAGCCATCTTTTGTGTGTGTGTGTGCGTGTGTGTGTGTGTGTGTGTGTGTGTGGTGCTGGCATTTGAAACCAGGGCCTTGGGCATGTGAGGCAAGCACTTTACCATTTTGAGACTGAGTCTTGCTAAGTAGATAAATTGTCAAGGCTGATTTTGAACTTGCAATCTTCCTGTCTCAGCCTCTTGAAACACTGGGAGGTGTTGCCACCCCACCCAATGGTAAATATTATTCTTGCAATCAAATTTTAATTTTATTTAATTATTTATTTATTGGTACCAGGGATTGAACCCAGGGTGGCCACTGAACCTCATCCTCAGCCCTTTTTATAATTTTATTTAGAGACAGGTTCTTGCTAAATTGCTTAGGGACTCACTAAGTTTCTGAGACTGGCTTTGAACTTGCAAACCTTCTGCCTCAGCTCCTGAGCCACTGGGATTGTAGGCATGCACCACCACACCTAGCATGCAAACAAACTTTTGATGTGTAGTTTTGGTTATACTTTCCAAGCTGTATCTGATGTGCTTGACACTTAATAGTCATTCAATAAATTTTTTGAATGAATGAGTTATTTTATGTTGCTGATTATGTTGCTTGTAAGTTTTAATTAGAGGTGGGCCAATGCACAAAGAAGGGACAAAGAAATGTTCACAAGTAAAACACATTATTTTAGAAAACAGCTGAGTCTATTCTAGCACAGGACAAGTAAGTGAATAAAGTCCAAACTTCTATGCCTTGAAACACAGCTGTAAAACTTTTGCTTATAATTTTTTGTTGTTGTTGATACCAGGGATTGAATTCAGGGGCACTCAACCACTGAACCACATCGCCAGCCCTATTTAGAGATAGGGTCTCACCAAATTGCTTAGTGCCTCACTTTTGCTGAAGTTGGCTTTGAACACATGATCCTCCTGTCTCAGCCTCCCAAGCTGCTGGGATTATAGGCGTGTACCACCCACCATGCCCGGCTTTGCTTAGAATTAAAAAAAAAAATTAAATTTATTTGTTCTAATCAGTTATACATGACAACAGAATGCTCTTCTATACATTGTACACAAATAAAGCACAATTTTTCACTTCTCTGGTTATACATGAAGTAGGGTCACATCATTCATGCAATTACACATGTACCTAGGGTGATGATGTCCATCATTTCTATCCCCATGCCCCGCTTCTCCTTTGCCCAATCCAAAGTTCCTCCACTCATCTCATGCTCCTCCACATTATAGATTAGCATCCACTTATCAGAGAAAACATTTGGCCTTTGGTTTTTTGGGATTGGCTTACTTTGCTTAGCATTATATTCTCCAACTCCATCCATTGTAAATACCATAATTTTATTCTCTTTTATTGCTGAGTAATATTCCATTGTGTATATATACCACAGTTTCTTTATCTATTCATCTACTGAAGGGCATCAGGTTGGTTCCACAGTTTGGCTATTAAATTGTGCTGATATAAACATTGATGTGTTTGCTTAGAATTTTTAAAACATGAATATTAACAAATGCCCAAATGGCCAATACAAAGTCTATAAAGCCTGTTGTGGTGGTGAAAGCTTATAATCCCAGCAATTTGGGAGACTGAGACAGGAGGATCACAAATTTGAGGCCAGCTTTGGCAACATAGTGAGACCCTTACTTACAATAAAAAAATTTTTTTTTAAAAGAGATGGGGATGTAGCTCACTGGTAGAGTGACCCTGGTTCTTAGGGTTCTATCCCCAATACCACCACCACCACCACCAAAAAAAAAAAAAAAAAGTCTCAATAAAGTAGCCATAGAATATCTAATGCCAAGAAAATTAATTAGCTATGTAAGTCTGGGTGAATTTCTAGACTCTGTTCTGTTCCATTGATCTTTTTCACCCCCTGTGCTGAGTATGGAGCCCAGGGCCTTACACTATGCAAGTATTCTACCACTAAGTTTAGCTATATCCCTGAACCCTAATCTATCTTACAACAAATAATATCTTTTTTATTGGTTTCATTAAACTACAGATTTATGGCAAATATTTAAATCTTATAGTATACATTTTCCAATTTATTTCATTTATATTCAGGTTTTGGTTATGATTTTCTCCTACATTTTAGTACCAGCCTGTCTGTTGAGATTCTGACAATGGATCAGGATTACAATAAATCTGTAGAATGGTTTGGGGAGAATTTACATCTTAATAGTGGTCTTCCAAGCCATAAACAAATATTTCTAATTTATTTAGGTCTCCTTTAACTTTTCTGAGCAATGTTTAGCTGTTGAGTTCAGCTTATATTTTGCTAAACTTATCTATTGGTGTGCTGGTGAATCAGCTCTTGAGAAGGAGGAATCAGAAAGTCTAATTCATACTGTTTGTCAATTCCTATAATGTAAACACTTACACCTTGGACAATTTCAATCTATCAATGTGATGTCACTAAACAAGTTCAGAAAAGATGACAGAAACAGTTGTTGGTGAGCCAGTTCCAACATATACTCGATTTATCCCTAAATAGTTTATGGGTTTGGTGCTCTTTTAAATTTACGGCATTGTAAATATTATGTTGTTGAGTGGTTGGGTTTTATTGTCTTCCTTTGTGGCTCAGTGGGAAAGCACTTGCCTAGCATGCATGAGGCACTGGGTTAGATCCCCAGTACCACATAAATAAATAAATAAATAAATAAATAAATAAATAAATAAATAAATAAAGGTATTGTGTCCATCTAAAACTTAAAAATAAAATAAATAAAATAAAAATAAACTCTGCTAAAAAAAAAGAACTGGAGATGACTGAGTGGTAAAGTACCTCTGGGCTCAACCCTCAGTACCAAACCAAACCAAACCAAACAAAAACAAACAAACAACAACAACAAAACAGTTCAAAAATTGTCTTCAGACAAAGAGCTGGAGTGACTATAAAACTTACCTAGTTTGTTTCTCTTGTATCAGAGATTATATTTAACACTGACTATATGAGCAATATCTGAATATAATTGTTTCATATATGTATCCAGTTTTCTAGTTGTTTTTGCCAGAAGGATAAGTTCAATCTCAATTACCCTTTCACAGCCAGAAAAGAAGTTGCTGTCTTGTTTTTCAGTCTGAGTCAATACATGCTTTATCATAAAACACCTATTGTTAAAAGATCTATTTTTCTGGGGGCTAAGGCTATAGCCCAGTGGTACAGAGCTTGCCTAGCATGCACCTGGGTTTCATCCCCAGCACTGTAAAGAAAAGAGAGAGAGAGAGAGAGGAGAGAGAGAGAGAGAGCTGCTTTCTGTATTAAGGGCTTTGATAGCATAGAATCCAAATTATGTGAGAAACAAGGTCTAACATTTACTGCCCAGTTGTGGTAAGGCAGCAGGATAGGTTGCCAAGAGATCAAGCAAGACACCTAGAGATGGAATATGAGATATGGGGTCTATTGAGAAAAGCCTTATGGGGGAAGTCCAGTGGCAATGGGCTAAATAGGTGCTTTACCAGAGATCCAGTGGAAGGCTGAACAAATATGCCTCTGCTCCACACAGTACCTTGGTTCCTCTCCAGAAAGTAGTGCCTTCTATCCCTCATGATGTTTTGTTCAGGGGCAGCCACCTGGGCAAGCCCTTTTCCTCCTTTCCTTTGCTCTGATCTGCACCCATTATCATGGGCCAGAGTAGAGGGGGCTAGAGGTTATAGGTTAGTTTATAGAAGCAACAGCAGTTCAGTTTGCTTTGTCCCATTGTATGATCAGCACCCCCAAAGAATTTGGTATGCATGCAAAAAACCAGGGCTGTACAGATAACATTAACTTGCCCTAATTCCCAGCATATGTGAAAAAGAGCCAGCATCCTTGAAGATAATATGTATCTGGACATTCTGGCCCAGGCTTGCTCTCATTGCTCCCTTGACTTGGCTAGGTATTTAGGAGCAGAAAGGGGCAATTCAGGGACATGGTGTTTTATTGTTCCCCTTTTCTTCAAGGATGGCATACAAAGTATATGCTAAGTGAACATAGAAATGTGAAGGTGTCTAGGAGGAGATGCTTAAGTTGAGTCTTTAAGTTTCTCAAATGTTGGGCTGGTAATGTGGCTCAAGCGGTAGCGCGCTTGCCTGGCATGCGTGAGGCCCGGGTTCGATCCTCAGCACCACATACAAACAAAGATGTTGTGTCTGCAAACCTCTTTAAGTTTCTCAAATGTTAAAAAGCCAAACCAGAACTCCTGGTTGTTCCCCAAAAAAACTGCTCCTGCAAGTTTTCCCTACCTCAGTTAATGGTAGTTCTATCCTTAAAGTTGCCTAGACCAGCCTGGTGTGATGGCTCATGCCAGTAATCCCAGCTATTCCAGAGGCTGAGACAGGAGAATCTCAAGTTCAAGGCCAGCCTTGGCAATTTAGTGAGATCTTTTCTCAAAATAAAAAAGGGTTGGGGTGTAACGCAGTGGTAGAGTTCTTATGGGTTAAATCCTCAGTGCAACAAAACAAAACAAAAGATGTTTAGACCAAAAAAAGTTGATCTCATCCTTAGTCTTAGTATCCACCCCCAACCCTACCACCTGGCTCATGGTGCTGATGACCAAACCTAGAGCCTTGTGCATGCTAGGCAAGTATTCTACCACTGAGCCACACCCCCAGCCCTCCTTCTCAGTTCTCTCTCATTAGCACATCCAGTCAAACCTACCCTTACCTTAATCTCTATCCAGAATTCAACTATGTTTTATCACCCTGCTCTGAGCCACCAACATTTCTTGCTCAGATGGCTGTAGTGTCTCTTTAACAAGTCTCCTTGTTTCCATCTTTGTCTGCCTACTATCTGTTCTCAATCCAGCAGCCACAGTGATCCTTTAATACTTAGTGCCCCTGTTCAAACCCTCCAATAGCTCCTCCTTTCACTGAAGTCTTTCAATGGTTTACCAGGCCTCCCCTTCCCTTTCTCACTTTGGCTTATACTAGTCTCTCCCTTGCTCATTCTCCTCAGTCTACATGGGCCTCCTTCCAATTGGGATGTGCCTCTGCCTCAGAGTCTTTGCCCTCACTCTTCACTTTTCCCCTAATATTACCCCCCAAATACTCACATAACTTGCTCCTTTCCTCCCTGCCAGTCACTGCTCAACTGTCCCTTCGTGAGGCCTTCCCTGACCATCTGTGATATTGCAATTTATAAGAAATACATATTTTGGCTCCTGGCACAGAATTCCTAAAATCTTTATAAATCCCTGAGCAATAAGGGTACTATAGGATTCTTTTGTTCTAATATTTGGTTGGAGGAAGATAGTGTCAGAATTGAGTTAAATTGTAGGACCCCTCCTGCTGGTGTTGGACAATTGGTGTTTTAGTCTGTTTTTTCGTTTACTTAATCAACATAAAAGAAAAGAAAAGGCTTATTTTGGCTCATGGTTTCAAAGCTCTAAGTCCATGATCAATTGGCCCCATCTCTTTGGGTCTGTGGCAGCACATTACATCAATGGCAGAAAGCACCATGCAGGAAGTTGCTCACTTCAGGGTATCCAGGGAGCAAAAGAGAGAGAGGAGGAACCAGGGTCTCAATATCTACTTCAAGGGCATACCCTCCTATGACCAAAAAGCTTACAGCTAGACCACATATCTCAAAAGTTCTATTACCTCCAAAGAGCAGCACAGGCCGGGGAAACCAATCCTTTAACGCATGGCCTTTGGAAGATACTTACTCAAACCTTAGTAACTAGTGGGTTGCTAAGTATGTGGGAAAAGGCCCATTCACATTTTGGTGATGATTAGTGAAGTATTGTGTGTTGAGTGTAACTGTAGAAGGAAAAGCATTTGGATTTTCCTCTCATGCACCAACCCATTTAAAATATGATAATAACCACCACCTGCTCTGGCACTCACATCATTCTTCCCCACTGAATATTTTCTGCATAGCACTTATCCCCTCCTCGTCTAGCAAACAATTTACTTATTTACTTTGTTCATCATCTGTTCCCTCTCATCACCACCATCACCACCACTGGAATGGAAACTCCACAAGCCAGGAAGTTTTGTTTGTTGTATTGAATGATGCCCAGCATCCAGACCAATGCCTAAAACAGAGTAAGCCATAGTCAGTATTTCATGAGTAAACAAATGCTGAAGTTAGTAGTGGGCAGATAATTAGTAGCACATTTACATTTCAGGGTGAGGGGGTAGTATAGAAAAGCACTGAAGAGGAACAGTGTCATCTAATCAGGAAATGGGAACTAGGTGGATATAGCTGGGAGGTATGAAGGACGTACAGGAATAAGCCAAAAGGCAAGGAAGGACTGGTATATCATGCTAAGGCATTTGAACTTCAGCCTAAAGGCAGTGAGGTGTCATTGAAAGTTTTTAGGTTGGGGGAAGGGAAGTTGGGAGTAGTTAGTGGAACCTGATCATATTAGTAACTTAGAAAGACCACTCTGGCAAAAGATGTCAATTCAGAGGTGATAAGGTCAGATGCAAAGAAACCAGTTGGTTCTAAACTGAATAATATTGAGGATCATCAGTGAGGACCTAAATTAGGCAGGTGTCCAGAGCCATTGAGAGGAAAGGAGATACCTTCACAAGGCATTCAGGAAGTGAAATCTTCAGGGTTTGGTTAGACAAAGGTATGCGAGGTATGAGGCAAAGCAGAAGACTAGGATAACTGACAATCAGATCTCTAGCTTGGATGACTTGAGGGATGCTGGTGCCACTCACTGGACACAGACATAAAGTAATCATGCAGCTTCATTAGTCATTTTCCTGTTACTGGGTGACAACATCCCAGTGATGTGGGGCACACAGCCTAAGCCATTCATCTGTATTCACTTCATGTGCAAGCCCAGCTAGTGGCAGGAAGTCTGACCTGAGCACCATTAGTCAGCAGCTTCCTTTTCATTATGAAAGACCAAGCCTATAATATAAACAATGCTTTAGTTTTTTTAGACATGACTTTGTGGCTTCTTGCCCCACCTTGACGACTCTATGAAGCAACCAGAGAAGGAAATTATGCTTGGGTTTCCAAAAAAGAGAAGTTCAGAGTTGTCTATGTTTATAAAGAGAGGTCTCAGGGATCATCACTACCATTATTTGCCATGACCACCAACATTTTTGCAAAGCATGCCAGATGTGGTGGTGCATGTCTGTAATCCCAGTAACTCAAGAGGCTGAGGCAGGAGGATCTCAAGTTAGAGGCCAGCTTTAGCAACTTAGCAAGATCTTCAGTCATTTAACAAGGCTCTGTCTCAAAATTTTAAAAAAATAATAATTTAAAAAAAGAACTGGGGAAGTAGCTCAGTAAGTCCCCTGGGTTCAATCCCCAACAGACCCCCCCAATTATGCAAATTGCTGCATGGTGGTGCACGCCTATAATTCCAGTGGCTCAGGAGGCTGAGGCAGGAGGATTGAAGTTCAAAGTCAACCTCAGCAATTTAGTGAGGCCCTATGCAATTTAGCGAGACTCTGTGTCTAAATAAAATATAAAAAAGGGCTGGGGATATAGCTCAATCATTGAATACCCCTGGGTTCAATCCCTGGTACCAAAAAAAAAAAAAAAAGGCAAATTTTACACACAGGGCTAGACATTAAGTTTATGTGCCCTTAGGGGAACTACCCTATGCCTCTGTCTTCTTGAGAAGATCTTTTCCCTTGAGTGGTCATGGGAGTTATGAAGAGGATACTTTGTTAATCAGCCTGGTAAACCTAGGACTCAATGATCACAGTAGTCAGATCATCCTTATTTATATCCTTACCAAGTCCAAGCTATCCAAAGGTCTCTTCCAGGCTGGAACTGGATTGGAGCAATTGGGATGAGGAGGCCAGGGATAATACTCAAGAAGCATGGGAAGGGGGAGAGCGAAGGGAAATTGCATGGAAATGGAAGGAGACCCTCATTGTTATACAAAATTACATATAAGAGGAAGTGAGGGGAAAGGGAAAAAAAACAAGAGAGAGAAATGAATTACAGGAGATGGGGTAGAGAGAGAAGATGGGAGGGGAGGGGAGGGGGGATAGTAGAGGATAGGAAAGGCAGCAGAATACAACATACACTAGTATGGCAGTATGTAAAAACGTGGATGTGTATCCGATGTGATTCTGCAATCTGTATACGGGGTAAAAATGGGAGTTCATAACCCACTTGAATCAAACGTATGAAATATGATATGTCAAGAGCTTTGTAATGTTTTGAACAACTAATAAAAAAAAGAAGCATGGGAAGGATCTTTCACCTATCAGAAGGAGCAGGCTGATGGAGGACAACTGAATCTGAAGGAAAAGGACTATAGGCAGAGGTAGCAAGAGAGAGTAAGTGAATCTAGTAGGGCAGATGGCAGGACTTCTGAGCATCTGTAAAGTAGAGGCAGAGGCTGCCGCCCGTGAAAATGAAGAGAGTTGTTAAAGCAACCAGCTTGAACACAAGAAGCTTATACAGCAGTGGCTCTACATTTTATGGAATGGAGCTGGTAGGGAATGGTAATGATTGGAGTTAGGATTTAAAAGCATACATTGCAAAGATAGGATACTTGCATTCCTTCATTTTAAAAGCCTTTATTAAATAAGTTCCTGCACATTAAATAATAGGTAGCAAAACAAGATTGTCACATGAATGAGTAAACAGATCATATAGGCTGGTGCAGTTGAAGGTGACTTTAAATGACTATATAACTTCTAATGAAGTATTATGCCTAATTAAAGGAATGACATGCATATAATTTTTAAATCATGATGCCAAAGATAACAACTTTGCATTAAGCATATACTTTTTGATTTCGAGTTGTGTCTCATACCTTTGAAATGGCTAACCTTCTTGACAATCTGTTGACCCTACTATGAGTTTCAGTGAGTGAATGAAGTCAGAAAGCCCACCCTTATAATGAACATTTAAAAAATGAAACGTGAAATAAAAACATTTTGAGCTCAAATGATCTTCATAGATCATTTGTAGATATTTGTATTGATCCTTGGGACTATTGAGAACTGAACTGATAAATACCTGAAATAATCAATTTTATTTATTTTTATTTCATTTTTTTAAAATTTCTGTAATGTATAGGTTTATTTATTTATTTATTTATTTTTATATACGACAGCAGAATGCATTACAATTCTAATTAACATATAGAGAACAATTTTTCTATCTCTGGTTGTATACAAAGTATATTTGCACCAATTTGTGTCTTCATACATGTGCTTTGGATAATAATGATCATCATGTTCCACCATCATTTCTAACCCAATGCCCCCTCCCTTTCCCTCCAACCCCTCTCCCCTATCTAGAGTTCATCTATTCCTCCCATGCTCCCTCTCCCTTTCCCACTATGAATCAGCCTCCTTATATCAAAGAAAACATTTGGCATTTGGTTTTTGGGATTGGCTAACTTCACTTAGCATTATTTTCTCTAACTCAATCCATTTACCTGCAAATGCCATGATTTTATTCTCTTTTATTGCTGAATAATATTCCATTGTGTATATATGCCACATTTTTTTATCCATACATCTATTGAAGGGCATCTAGTTTGGTTCCACAGTTTAGCTACTGTGAATTGTGCTGCTATAAACATTGATGTGGCTGTGTCCCTGTAGTATGCTGTTTTTAAGTCCTTTGGGTATAGACTGAGGAAATGGATAGCTGGGTCAAATGGTGATTCCATTCCCAATTTTCCAAGAAATCTCCATACTGCTTTCCATATTGGCTGCACCAGTTTTCAGTCCCACCAGCAATGTATGAGTGTGCCTTTTTCCCCACATCCTCTCCAACACTTATTGTTATTTGTCTTCATAATAACTGCCATTCTGAGTGGAGTGAGATGAAATCTTGGAGTGATTTTTGATTGAATTTCTCTAATTGCTAGCGATGATGAACATTTTTTCATATACTTGTTGATTGATTGTATATTAAGAATCAATAAACATGATGGACTCAAACTAAAAAGTTTCTTCTTAACAAAAGAAACAATCTGTGAGTTGAATAGAGAGCCTACATCTTGGGAGCAATTTTTTACCCCTCACACATCAGATAGAGCATTAATCTCTAAGGTATATAAAGAACTCAAAAAGTTAAACACCAAAAAATCAAATAACCCAATCAATAAATGGGCCAAGGAACTGAACAGACACTTCTCAGATGAAATAATAAATTTTAAAAGAGGTAAAATGTATTTTGGCTCACAATTTCAGAGGTTTCAGTTCCTGTTTGCTCAGCCTGTTGCTTTGGACCTGTGGTGGCACAGAACACTATGGTGGAATCATATGACAGGAGGCCTATTATCCTCAGGACAGCCATGGTAAGCAAAGAGAAACACAAGAAGGACTGGGATTCCACAGTCCCCTTCAGGGGCACATTCTCAATGACCTAACTTCTTCCCACTTGGCCCCACCTTTTAAAGGTTCCACCACCTCCCAATAGCACCATAGGCTGTCAACCAACGCTTTAACATATGGGCCTCTAGAGGACATTCAAGATCCAAACTGCAGAATGCAGGCTATCAATTTGTCTTGTACTTTTAACACATGTTACAACTAGCATTGGCTGCTGCTGCAAAAAAAAACAAAAACCCAAAAACATCTTTTCTAAAACAGCAATCATAAACACCCTGCTTGAGTGCTGCAAAATGCATCTAGATTTTTGGGAAATCTTAGGGTGGCAGCATTCTTTGGTCTCTAAATACACTAGTGTTTCAGATCTAGCTGTGGTTCCCTTTTTGCTGATATGTTTACAATTTCTTTGAAGAGTAAAAAGGAAGTATTACAATATTATTATGTTTTCTTGAATAATGACATAGCAATATATATGAAATCTGGCAGGAAAAGCAAACAATTACAAGTAAATTTTTAATGAAACATCATGAACTTTTGTTATGATGAAAGACAACTAAGACTGTTCAAAACTGGGTTCTCAATGCATTTGGGTTGTTTTCAAAGAGCACATAATGAAATGTATAATCTGACCTACTTAGAGAGATAGACGTGAGGGTAAATTGATTATTTATTGAAGACAGTAACCTATCAAAATATCTAAGCATAGCTATGAAAACTGATTTACTTGCCCTAAAGCTAACGGATCAGATGCACTGGAGGGACCTTGCTGCAGAAGAAAATACCACTTCCACTGTCTTTGGAGACAAACTAAGAACATTTACCACTACCTTCCTGAGTCATTGACAGATGTGGTATATTAAAGGCAAAAGGGACAAGCTTAATAATCCAACTTCTACAAAATGCTTTTTTGGCGATTCTCTGGAGTAACCAGAGATTTGTTTTCTGAAGAAAGACTATCTGATTAGCTGATGGCTGTGGAGATAAATTTCAACACATTTCAATTCTTCTTCCCCACGAGTGATGCTCAATTTCATAAATCAATATCAAACACACTTTAAGCCAAGTACTGTGGCACACTCCTATAACTCCAACAAGATGGGAGCCTGAGGCAGGAGGATCACAAGTTCAAGAACAGCCTCAGCAACTTAGTGAGACCCTTGGTAACTGAGCAAGACCCTTTCTTAAAAAAAAAAAAAAAAGATAAAATAAAAATGGCTCAGAATGTAGCTCAGTGGTAAAGGGCCCCTGAATTCAACCCCAGTACCAAGCCAAAAGTAACAAACAAAATAATCAAAACAAAACCAACCAACACACTTTCCACTTCAGAGGATTTCACTGTCCCTTCATATTTCTATAGCTACATAACAAATTAACCCAAACTGTGGTGGCTCACAGCATAATGATCATGCATTATATTATTTATTAGTTCTCATTGATTCAATGGTCAGAAATTCAGACCAGGCATGATGGGATGGCTGTTTTCTGACCCACATTATCAGCATTATTAACTGGAAGTCTCAAACGTCAGGGGCTAGAATCATCTGAAAGATCATTCATTCACTTGATATGACAGCAGTTGATGCTTGTTCCTGGCTAGCAGACAGCTGGGGCTATCCCAATAGCCTCACTCGACTTTCAATGTGGTTTGGGTTTCCTCACAACATGGTGGCTGAATTCTAAGGGCAAGCATCCTAATGGAGAGGGAGAAAGATAGGGAGGTTAGATCCTTTTTATGACCTAACATTCAATATCATGTATATTATGACTTTCTACCAAATATCAATACTTGGGACTGTCACAAATCCCTGCCCTGATTCAATGGGAAGGGGCATAGATCCCATCTCTCTTGAGAGAACTGTATTAAGAAAAGCATGTAGGATAGGGTAAGTGTTAAGTCTTGTCATAAGAAAAGCATGTAGGTTGGGATAACTAGATAGAGTAGCCATCTTTAGAAGATACAATCTAACAGAATAAATTTAGTACCTGGCTCCCTATGCCTCAATACCTGAGTCTGTTAAATATGGGGTTAGTGACAAGATCCTATCTACCCATAAAGTTGTTGTGAACTGCATATTTATTCACTCCAACTAATACTTATTGTACACCCTCTGTGTACTGGACACGGACCAGAATACATAGAAATGCTCTCATGGAACTTCATTCTAGAGAGTTAATAGAAAAGGAGGTGCTTTTAAAAAGTTAACAATACTATGTAAATATAGAAGGTTGTGATTTTAGGTTAAAGGAGTGAAGCAAATCTTGGGCGGGGGGAACCTCTATACAAAAGAAAATGGATTTGGAGCCAGGCATAGTGGTGCTCACTTGCAGTCCCAGATACCCAGGGCATTTGAGGCAGGAGGATACTTGAGATCAGGAGTTTGAACACTGTGGATGTATCTCAGTGATAGAAAGCACACTTAGCATGCACAGGCTCTGGGTTTAATCCTCAATACCTAGCACTTAATAACAACAACAGCAACAACAATAATGAATTTGGATTGAAATTTTTAAATCAACTCTGTTCTTTATGGATGTTTGCTGGGCGTGGTGGCACACACCTGTAACCCCAGTGACTCTGGAGGCCAAGGCAGGAGGATTTCGAGGCCAGCCCAGCAGTTTAATGAGGTTCTAAGCAATTCAGCAAGACCCTGTCTCAAAATAAAAAATAAAAGGGCTGAGAATGTAGCTCAATGGTTAAGTGCCTCTGGGTTCAATCTCTGGTACGGAAAAAACATGTGTGTGTTTGACATGTTCAATGAAGAGATCAGCAATACAGAGCAGAATAATTTTTTTCTTTTGGAATATAAGCTATTCATTAACAGAAAAGGCCTACAGACTCATTCTTCTTGGACACACTCAAGGTTGTGTACTACCATGGGCACCCAGCGGCCTTGGTATGCTGACCTCTGATATGAAGGCCCTAGAAGTGGCGTTGTCTCTTATGGGCCCTAACCTTCAGTTGCTCCAAGCCCTTCTGGAGCTTATTGTCCAGACCATTAGCCAGAACTGGGCTGTATTTTCCATCCTTTACATCCTTCTGTCTGTTCAAGAACCAGTCTGGGATCTTGTACTGTCATGTATTCTACAAAATAGTGATCATACATTCAACCTCATCCTCAGTGAGTTCCCCAGCCCTTTTTTTAAAAAAACTTTTTTATTCTACTATATTATATATGACAGCAGAATGCATTACAATTCATATTACACATATACAACACAATTTTTCATATTTCTGATTGTATACAAAGTATATTCACATCATTCATGTCTTCATACATGTACTTAGGGTAATGATGCCCATCTCATTCTACCATTTTTTAAAAATATTTATTTTTTAGTTGTAGTTGGACACAATACCTTTATTTTATTTATTTACTTTTATGTGATGCAGAGGATTAAACCCAGGTCCTCGCACATGCTAGGCAAGTGCTCTACCACTGAGCCACAACCCCAGCCCCTCCCATCTTTTTTATACCCCTTCCTCCCTTCCTTCCCCTCCCTTCCCTTTGCCCTATCTAGAGTTCTTCTAATATTCCCATGCTCCTCCTCCCAACCCATCTATGAATCAGCCTCCTTATATCAGAGAAAATATTCAGCATTTGGTTTGGGGGGATTAGCTAACTTCACTTAGAATTATCTTCTCCAACTCCATCAATTTACCTACAAATGCCATGATTTTATTCTCTTTTATTTGCTGAGTAATATTCCATTGTGTATATATACCACATTTTCTTTATCCATTTATCTACTGAAGGGCATCTAGGTTGATTCCACAGTTTAGCTACTGTGAATTGTGCTGCTATAAACATTGATGTGGTTGTGTCCCTGTAGTATGCTATTTTTAAGTCCTTTGGGTATAGACTGAGTTAGAGGGATAGCTGGGTCAAATTGTGGTTCCATTCCCAGTTTTCCAAGGAATCTCCATACTGCTTTCCATATTGGCTTACACCAGTTTGCAGTCCCACCAGCAATGTACCCCAGCCTTTTTTATGAGGTTGATATCTGCTTTCCTCAATGCCACATTAGCATATCTTCATCCCACACCCTTAATGGCAGTGGTGGCAAAGGCTCTTTTCCACCACCCATTTCCACCACCCATCAATATTGTGTTGAGTACTCTCAAAATGTGCTAGAACTTCTCAGGAATCACTAGAGACATGGCAGCAGCAGAGTAGTGGGATATAGGCCTCCTGTGGAAGAGTGCAGAATGATTTTGTTATTGTTGTTATTATTATTATTTTTGATGCTGAAGATTAAACTCAGGGCCTTGAGCATGCACTCTGTTGCTGAGCTACACCCCAATCTAGAATGGTAATTCTGGAGTTTAGAGTGTATCAAAACACTGTATAAAGAGTTGCTCCTAGGGGCTGGGGTTGTGGTTCAGTGGTAGAGCACTTGCCTAGCATGTGTGAGGCATAGAGTTAGTTTCTCAGCACCATATATAAGCAAATAAATAAATAAAGGTCTATCAATAACTAATAAAAATATTTTTAAAAAAGAGTCTCTCCTACTTCTAATTAAATAAAATTGTATATATGAATTTTGTCATATAGTATTTGCTAATTTTGGCATTCTCAGTTATGAGTTTCCCCCAAAACACATGTTAGAATACAGAGATGGGGAGGCCAAATTTAAACTGAAAGGGGCAAAAAAGTCATCTGATTCAGATTCCACATTTTTACAGATGATCTCATCAGTGATTAATTTAGAGGAATTTTCATGAATTGTAATCCTGTAGACACATATGGTTTCCATATGTAGAAACCCAATTTCAAAATCCTCCATATGAGATAAGATGATCAGAATTTCATGTTATCCTGATCTTTATTCATCATCTTCCAGTTATGTGGATCTGAATTATCTTGACTGTTTCATGAGAGCTAAAGTGTATATAACCTTTGTGTAATGGTGATTGCCAGTGCAGAGGTCAATCTTAAAGCACTGGAAAGGTGGTGGATCTTCTTCAGCAATACGGGCTGAACTTGAACAAAGCTGAAATGAATAATATCACTTTGGACCTTTTCCCCTGGAACAGCTGGAAGGCATTGTCTTTGGCTTCAAGCAGCTGGGAAATGTGGCTGGGGAGTGCATGCCAGCTCTTGGGGTTTATGCTCCTCATTTCACAGTTCTAGTGCTGTAGGATCTCAGGGAAATTCAGGACAAGCTTCCCTTGTTGCCTAGGGTTGGCCTCATTGGCAAGGGGATCTGTTCAGCTGAGGACAGACTGAAGCCATTTGTTCATTCATGTGCTGGTGTTCCTGTACTCAGGAGCAGTTGTTTTAAGTTGGCAAAATAGAGGACTTTAAGATTTTTGATAATACAGAATAGCTATCCTTTTAGGACTCTCTGGGATCTTGGCAGAGTCCTGTGTAGAGCACGCAGAGGTGCTCTTTCCTTAACCTGAGTCTTAGGTTTCTTTGTGTTTGTCACTGAGAATATCAAGTAGATTTTCTTAAGATAAGCAATTGACATGTAGGGCCAAATTTATAATTCTTGAATTAATGAATGAAACAATTGCTGGAGTACTGGGGATGTGGCTCAGTTATAGAAGCAATTTGCTTTTGAGACCTAGAATAAAGACACCCATTATATTGAATCAGAACCCACCCTATCCAGTATGACAGTTTAACTAATTACATTAGAAACAACTGTATTTCTTTTTCAAAGTTAACTAATTAATTAATTAATTTTAGACAGTGTCTTGCTGAGTTGTCCAGGTTCTAAGTTTAGATCCTCCTGCTGAGCCTTCCCAGTGCTTGTGATTACAGGTATGCACACCAAGCCGGGCAACAACTTTCTTTCTGAATAAGGTCACAATTTGAGTTAGCAGGAGTTTGGATTTCAAATTTATTTATTTATTGCAGTACTGGAACCCAGCAGTGCTCTACCACTGAGCTACATCCACAGCCCTTTTATTTATTTATTTATTTTGAGACAGAGTTCCACTAAGTTGACAAGTTGGTCTCAAAGTTTCCATCTTCCTGCCTCAATCTGTGGAGTAGCTGGGATCACAGGTGTGTGCCATCATGACTTAGGAACACAATTCAACCTGTAATAGTGACCAAGAGTCCAGCCAATTTTACCTAAAAAACAGTCACCTGGGCTGGGCATGGTGGTGCACGCCTATAATCCCAGAGGCTCAGGAGGTTGAGATAGGAGGAAGGTGAGTTCAAAGCTAGTCTCAGCAAAAGTAAGGCACTAAGCAACTCAGTGAGACCCTGTCTCTAAATACAATACAGCCACTTAGTGGCTGAGTGCCCCTGAGTACAATCCCTGGTACCCCCCACACACACAAAAAAAGTTGACTGGGGCAGTTGATTGATACTTGACTGAAATGAGCACACATCCTGATGATGTCTTTGAGGCCACCTGTATCACAATAACTTAATCAATATTTTAATGTCCCTACAATATGAATTGTACCCATTCTGTTATGGGAGAATAACTAGATCAAACCCTTGTGTTATTATTATGTATTGTTGGTAATAAACAAGGAGACATGGATTTGAAGAAACTAAGGTCTCCCCCACCATGTAAGGCCCTATTCTCTTCTAAGGTAAACATGTTTAACCCTTTTCAGTTTGGAGTAATTGTAAGAATAGCTAGGTTTTGTTTATGTATTTATTTTTGTGGTGTTGGGGATGGAACAACAAGGTCTCATGCATGTTAGGCAAGCGTTTTACCACTGAGGTACATCCCCAACCTTACTCATACTTCCTGAGTACTTGGTAGGTGTCAAGTATTTTACTAAGCGTTTGATATATGTTAACTCAATTTTCACAATAATAAAACTATTATCTTTTTTGCATTTTACAAATGAGGAAACTGAGTCACAGAATAATTATAAATAACTTGCCCAAAGCTACTTAACTAGAAAATTACAGAGCCAGGACAGCAATAAAATGTTGATAAGCTTTACAAATCCCTGTAATTTTCATGTTTCTGTTTGGGTAACAATATTTTTAAGGGATTATGAATTATCACAAAATATAGGAAATTTGAATCTCTTCAGCTATTATTTTTATATAATTTGGGGGGGTACTAGGGATTGAATTCAGGGGTACTCAACCACTGAGCCATATCCCCAGCCCTATTTTATATTTTACTTAGAGACAGGGTCTCACTGAGTTGCTTAGTGCCTCACTTTTGCTGAGGCTGGCTCTGAACACATGATCCTCCTGCCTTACCCTCCCGAGCTGCTGGGATTACAGGCATGTGCCATCACACCCAGCTTCCGATATTATTTTTAAAACCACTCAAGAACCCATCCTCGTTATATACTAGAGCTTGTCCTTAGTAATAAACACATATCAACTTTGTCTTTCTCTTAAAAGACTACAAATAATTAAAATTAAGTAAAAGCAAAAAGGTGATTGCATAAAATTGGGGAGTCATAGTCTTCTTTTATTTAAATTTTGTTTTATTTTTGCAGTACTAGGGATTGAACCCAGTTATATTCTACCACTTGGATACACCCTCTGCGCTTCCCCCACCCCTGATTTTTTTTTTTTTGTTTTGTTTTTTGTTTTTGAGACAGGATCTCACTCAGTTGCCCAGGCTGGCCAGGAACTTGTGATCCTCCTGCCTGAGAGTCACTGGGATTATAGGTCTCCCCCACCATGTAAGGCCCTATTCTCTTCTAAGGTAAAGAACCTTTTCTGAGCTACATCAACAGCTCATTCACCATTTGGTTTTCAGTAACTGAAACTGAGTGTAAGACTTTAGTACAATACAGTTACATTTTACAAAATAAGAAGCACAGTTACTTTAAAAATAAAATAGAAATACTTTCTCTTTTTGTGGCATGAGATAAAATAATAAATATTACTTAAGCATTAATCTGAAGCTGAATTAATTCCCTACCCATTTTACCATTATAAAATGAACTTTTATACATTTATTTAAAGACCCAAACACAATTTTAGTATGTAATTGATGACTATACTTGGTTAACATAGTAGTAATACATCTAGCAGGAGTTTGGATTTCAAATTTATTTATTTTTTGCAGTACTGGAACCCAGCAGTGCTCTACCACTGAGCTACATGCATAGCCCTTTTATTTATTTATTTATTTTGAGATACTTGCTTGCAATGTGAAAAAGACAATATAGTTGGGCTGAGAATATAGCTCAGTTGGTAGAGTGCTTGCCTCACAGGCACACACAAACAAAAAGAGACAATATAGTTGGCCCCAGTATCCATGGGTTCTACATCTATGGATTCTACCAACTGAAAATAAAAAATATCTGTGAAAAAATTGTATCTGGGATAACTGTGTACAGACTTGTTTATTCTTGCCATTACCCTATTTACATAGCACTTACATTTTATTAGGCATTATAAATAATCTAGACATAATTAAAACTATACAGAAGGACATGCATAAGTTACATTAAAATACAACACCATTTTATATAATGGCATATCTTCAGATTTTGGTATCCTCAGGGTTCCTGGATCCAATCCCCCATGGCTACTGAGGGACAGGAACAAGTGTATAACAAAAATTCACACAGAGCACAAACTCAATCACCCATCAGCAGGCGTGAATCAAGAGATTGCAGAATAAATGTGTGGCTGAAAAGTGTGAACATAACCAATATACCACTCACAGTGCCCTGGGAACAATCCCAGGACGAAAGCCTGACTGCAGTTTCACAGTGAAACCCCATCTGTTGTATTGTGCCCTGTCTGATTGACCTTGTGTTCAGAATGGCAGTGGCAACCCTGGTGTGGGAAAGGAAGTCAGAGACGTGGAGTTGGCTGTGTTTATCCAGCACAGACTGTTCTCTATTGAGAGGCAATTGTGAGTCATTAGGCTTCCCAGACCTTGATGAAACATCCCTATAAACTATTTCCCTACCCCCTACACTCTGATTTCATGTTCTTTAAGCAATCTTTTGCTTACTCAGTTTCCCATATATTTCACTATTTTACGTGGTGGGAGTGCCTTGATTCAGGTGGGCATATAGGGATCCTAGTCAAGGCAAAGATATACCCACTATTATAAATGCATAATAAATTGGATATATATATATATAAACTTCCTGGGAATGTGGTTCTCCTCCTTGAGACAGATGAGCCCTAGGAGTCCTGGCATTGCCAAGTTTCCTCCAACGCCAAGACTATTGTCTATGGTGCTGTCTTCTTGAGAAAGCCAGATGCCACTCTCTCATCTCATCCCTCCTTTCAATCTTCAAAAATCAGCACAAGGGTTGGCTGTATAAATGTCAGGAAATGGGAGGAAGATGGTAGCATGAGATGGACAGTATTACCCCTATGTATGGGTATAACTGCATGAATGGTGGGACTCTACATCACATACAACCAGAGAAATTAAAAGTTGTGCTCAATTTGTGTAAACAAAATTAAATTTAATTTAAAAAAGAAAAAAAAGTCAGAAAAAAATTTAAACCCAACTGGGTAAGGAAATTTTTCAGGAGACTAAAAGTGACATAAATCAAATGGTCTAAAACGTAAGAAAACAATAGGACACATGATTCTTGCAAAAGGCAAGAACAAGCCAGGGCTTTGGAAGAGAATAAAAGTAAAAACACTGTAGGAAGACAGCAGCAAATTTTCATGGTGTAGATAGGAGACACTTTTTTCTTGTACTGGGGATTGAACCCAGGGGAGTTTTACCACTAAGCCACATCCTTTTTTTTCAATTTATTTTTTATTTTGAGTCAGGAGTCACTAAGTTGCTGAGGGTCTTGTTAAATTGCTGAAGCTGACCTCAAACTTGTGATTCTCCTGCCTAAACTTCTGGGATTATAGGCATGTGCCACCTTCTTTAGTGATGGGAGACCTATCACAAAGTGATAGGCCTGTCAGTCAAGAAGTAATCAGGGGGCTGGGGCTGTAGCTCAGTGGTAGAGTGCTTGCATGGCAGGTGTGAGGTTCGATCCTCAGCATCACATAAAATAAATAAATAAATAAAGATATTGTGTCCATCTACAACTAAAAAAAAAAAAGAAAAAAAAAAGAAGTAGTAATCAGGATGGTCAATGTGAAAACCTGGACTGAGAAATAGGGATTATTGAAGGTCAAAAGACTAAAATGTGATGGCATGAGGATGATGACCTCATTATGTGTGAAGGGTTTAGCATTTTTTAAAAAAAATATTTATTTCTCAGTTTTCGGTGGACACAATATCTTTATTTTTATTTTTAAGTGGTGCTGAGAATTGAACCCAGTGCCTCACTCTAGCGTGCTACCACTTGAGCCACATCCCCAGCCCTGGATTTAGCATTTTTGTTGCTCACTCTCTCTTTTTTTTTTTTTTTTTTTTGGTACTGGGGTTTGAACCCAGGGCTTTTAGCCATTTAGCCACATCCCCAGCCTTATTTATATTTTATTTGTGAGACAGGGTTTCATTAAGTTGCTTAGGGCCTTGCTAAATTGCTGAGTCTAGTCTTGAACTTGAGATCCTCCTGCTTCAGCTTCCTGTGATTACAGACATATACCACTACACCCAGGTGCTAACTCTTTTAAGGGCAAGGCAATGAAATAAAAATAAAGACGTAAAAGAAAGTAAGGGCTGATAACTTACCATGTTAAGGAACTATTGTATTGCTTTAGATTATTGTCATTTTTTTCTCATCTGAACCTTCACAGGGCATCTAAATTTTGACATGACAAGACATAGGAAGAGTTCTCTAATTCAAACAAGTTTCAACCAGAAATTTTTAACACCTTAGCACAAACCATATCCCAAGGAACTACTCTGTGAAAACTTTGAGCCGCTTTGAAGATAATTTTGCTTGAATACAGTGCCTAGATTTCATGCTCAGCATGCATCTCCATCAAGTCTAACCAGCAGAGTTGGCTGCTTGCAAATTAAAACAGAGCTCTTGGGGCTGGGGGGGGGTGCAGCTTAATGGTAAAATGCTTGCCTAGCAACTGATAGTTCCCTGGTTTAATCCCCAGCATCCCACAAAATAAAACAAACAAAAAGCCCCACAGCTCTTACAGAACCTATTTCTAAAGGAAGATTCACCTATGTTTTTTTCAACAAATACCTCTTTTTTCTTTTGTCTTGTTCTCCTAATTCCGTGAGTAGAAGAGAAAATGTATTCATTCATTCATTAAAAAAAAAAAAAGTGAATGAACATATGTGAGGTTCTCTCTGAATGTTGAAGGAAAAAGATGACAAAGACATTGTTTGTGCGCTAACAAAGCTCACAGTGTAGTCAGAAAGATAACTTACAAGAAGTAATTAGAATACAGTGTGATAGATGCTGTAACAGATCCTTGTCCCCTTTCCTATTTCAAGGCCGCAGACTTCTCTATGTGTAAATAGCAACGTCGTTCATTAACTTCCTTTGTCTGGAGTGTCCCTTCTGTGAACTTGGTGCCAACACATTAGATAATAGCAGCAATTACATAGTAACATAAGATTATTTTTTTCTGGTTCATTAAGCTGGAAATGTTTGGTTTGTGTCTCTTTCACATCTACACTGTTTTGTTTCCAATCTAATTATCCTTGTTGGTGTCTTAAAGTGAGCAGAATAGATTTTATTAATTTTTTTAGCAGCTGTTTCTAAAGGGTAATGTATGTTTTTCTAGAGAAGAAAATGAGAAATAGGGACTTAGGAACCCTATTCATTATCTAGGATGGTCAAAAATAAAATAGGATTTTGGGCAAAAATCTTATTGAAATAAGTCTGATTTATTAATGTCTAAGAGGCCTCCTCACTCTGATAATCTATAATTATATAGGTGGACTAACATTCAAAATCAACAACCAAACCAGATGTGACAGCATGTACTTATACTCCCAGCCACTTGGGAGGCTGAGGTAGGAGAATTGCTGGAGCCCAGGAGTTCAAGACCAGCCTGAGCAGAATAGCAAAATCTCATTTTAAGGAAAAAAAGAAGAAAGAAAAAGAAAAGTCAATGACCAGCAATGTAAAAGAATATAGCCTGACAAACTGGGTGCAGTGGCAAATACCTGTAATCCCAGCAACTTGGGAGGCTGAGGTGGGAGGGCTGCAAATTCAAGGCAAACCTCAGCAGCTTAGGGGGCCCTAAGTAATTATCTCAAAATTAAAAAAATAGAAAAAGGCTAGGGATATGGTTCAGTGGTTAAGTCCCCTGGATTCAATCCCCAGTATGCCAAAAAAAAAAAAAAAGAAAGAAAGAAAAAGAAAAAAAGAAAAGAAAATAGCCTGACATCTATGTAGAACAATTCATCCAAAACAATGGAGAAATATATCCCATCCTATCATATATTGTTCTTATTTAAAAATTTTGGCATGTTCAGGGTCACACTCAGGGCCTTGTACATGCTAGGAAAGCCTTCTACCACTGAACTATATTACCCCATCCCAAAGACACAGGAAAGTGAAAAGCATTTTCTTCTTTCCTTTCTTTCTTTTTTTTTGACACTGGGGACTGAATCCAGGGGTTCATATGTGCTAGGAAAGTGCTTGACCACTCAGCTACATCCCCAGCCCTTTTTATTTTTTATTTTGAAATAGAGCCTTGCTAAATTGCTTAGGATCTGAATAAATTGCTCAGGTTAGCCTCAAACTTGCAATCTTGCTCAGTCTACTCAATAGCTGGAATTATAGACATGCCCCACTGAGCCCAGGGAATTTTACTGCTCTTAATATCTTAAATTAGTCATCTAATAGCAAATATTTGGTAACTGTAGAAAATTTACTACATATTTTCACACATAAGCCTCACAACAAGTAATGAAACTGAGGCTTAGACAGTGGAAGTTCCCTTTCCATGGATGCACCAATAGCAAAGGGTAGCTTCTTAGGTCAAGATTCAAATTTATACCTCTTTTGTCCACATTCAATGCTTTTCATGTTTCGTTTTTTAATGCTTTTTAATTTATTTTTTATTTGTTCTAATTACTTATATACAATAGTATAATGCACTTTGATACATCTTATATAGATGGATTATAATTTCTCATTCTTCTGGTTGTACATGATGTAGAATCCCATGGTTATATAGTTATATATGTACATAGGGCAATAATGTCTGATTCATTTTACTGTCCTTCCTACCCCCACATTGCCTCTCCTCCCTTCACTCCCCTCTACCTAAAGTAACTCTATTCTTCCCAAGCCCCACCCCCCTCCGCTTTATTGTGAATTAGCATCTGCATATCAGAGAAAACATTTGGCCTTTGGTTTTGGGGGATTGGCTTATTTTTCTTAGTATGATATTCTCCAGTTTCATCTATTTACTGGTAAATGCCATAATTTTATTTTTCTTTAAGGGTAAGTAATATTCCATCATATATATATGTATTTGTGTATATATATATGTGTGTGTGTGTATATATATGTGTGTGTGTGTGTATATATATATATATATATATAATATTTTCTTATCCATTCTTCTGTTGAAGGGCACCTAGTTTGGTTCCATAGTGTGGCTGTTGTGAATTTAGCTGCTATAACCACTGTTGTGGCTGCATCACTGTAATATGCTGATTTTAAGTCCTTTGGGTATAAACCAAGGAGTAGGTTAGCTGGATCAAATGGTGGTTCCATTCCAAGTTTTCTGGGGAACCTCCATACTGCTTTCCATTATGGTTGCACCAATTTGCAGTCCTACTAGCAAGGTATGAGTGTACCTTTTCCCCCATATTTATTGTTGTTTGTATTCTTGATAATATGTTGCTTCCCAAAGTATTTCATATATTCAAGGGAAATCTCAGGAGAATGTTGCTTTTAAGTCATATGCTGGAAGGGCTGACCCTATTGCATTTAAATTATTAGTCTGGTCTAGAATAGGACACAGTTCACTCAGGCTGGCTCTGGTCTGTGAATCCCTGGTCTTGGGGGTGTTGAAGGCTACAATGATGAAAGGAGATACTATTTCAGATCTTGTCTCCAGGAGGTAGACAGTGTGCAGTCTTGAAGGGTATCCCCCCCAAAAAAAAAAGAAAAGACATGATTCAAATTAAATAACTTCACCAAAAGCACTTGGTTCTTAAAGATTCTGCTTGCCATTCTCACAGAATGGCTTGTTGAGATTTATTCTATATAACCTGTGGTTTCCAAATCAGATGGAAATATATGGGAGTCTGCCAAAGTTGCTTTTCACACATCATTTTATCCATTAATGTTTCTGCATTATAACTTACAGAGTTAGTGGGAGTGTATTTTATTTTTTGAAACTGTCCTGATCATCAGACTGAAAGGCTCTAGAGCTTCTTTTCTAATCCTTCAACACTGTAACTCAGAGACAATAATTCTTATGTTGCGGTTTGGATGCATTTCTACCCTCCTGTTTTGGAAGT
Organism: Marmota marmota marmota; assembly: GCF_001458135.2. NCBI lineage: Eukaryota > Metazoa > Chordata > Mammalia > Rodentia > Sciuridae > Marmota > Marmota marmota. Next base: position 21,251,974 of record NW_026000016.1, on the reverse strand, counting down.
TGTTTTCCATTGTCTACTAGGGTGATATCTCCCCGGCCCTACTAATCGAAGGTTTATCAAGTGTGACTGGGGCTGTAGCTCAGTGGTAGAGCATGTAGGTAGTATGTGGAAGGCCCTGGATTTAGTCCTTAGCACCGAGTGTTAACATGTGAATAAATGAACAAATGAATGAATGATGAGAAGGTGAAATAAAATAAAACTGTACTAAAAAATACTACTTGGGAATCATGATTTAGAACTTTAAGAATGTAATTGTGGTTTCACTGAAGTTCTTTACTGCAATGGAATTATGTGGTTTTCTAATAAATAATTTCTTTCTAAACCCTAAAGATCTCCTACATTTAAACTTATTTTCAGGAGAAGAGTGCTCTGGGTATACCAAATTTTGTTCAATATATTTTATAGCTGGCTCTCCATATAGGGCATCCTAGTTCACATCTTGATTCTATTTTAACAAACATTAAAATTGATATCACCTACATTTTAATCAAATCCAACAAAGCTACCTGCAGTTCATTTAAAAAAAAAAAAAAACAGAGGTTTCAAGAAGGAGTGAAAACTGGAAAACGCAAAAGGCAAAAACAAAACAAAACAACCCTGCCACCCAGTTTACAATTTAAATCATGCAGAAATAATGTTTCAATTGACAATTTAATATGCTTTGAAAACTTAAAGCACCATGCAGACCCCACAGTTAATATAGGATGCGCAAGTTCAAAGATTTAGGTAAGTACATGAGACAAAATAAGGTAGATACTCTAACAGACTTGGCACAAAGCATTTGTTAAAATGGGTGACCTATTCCCTCCACGGGACATTAGACTTGACTCATTTCTATCATTTTCCAACTCTGCACGGTCAACTTTTCTTAACTATGTTTTCTTGGAGTCAGGGAGGTTCTAGGAAACAAAAGATTTGTGACTCAGGAGTATTACTTGCAATAGCATTGACACAAAAAAGCCTTGGATTGTTTTAGCTATACAGATTGTAAAATGAGAATGTGAAAGAAAGGGAGATGTAGAAAGGGGGAACAAGTTTTAAGAAGAGATTAATCATGGTACTGTGTTGAAGATACATATTATTAGTCATTGGATAAATAAATAAAATTTGTGATTTTTTTTAGGAGTATCATTTATGCAAACATTTTTTCAAATGTAGAAAGACTATATATTTTTAAATATATATATATATATATTTATATATTTATATATAAAGATAGATAGACTTTTATTTTATTTATTTATATGTGGTACTGAGAATCGAACCCAGTGCCTCACACATGCCAGGCAAGTGTACTACCGCTGAGCCCCAGCCCCAGCCTCCAGAAAGACTATATTTTAATGACAGAAAAAAATATATTTTAAGTGATACTGGGGATTGAACCTAGAGGTGCTCTACTACTGAGCTATATCCACTACACTTTATTTTTATTTTGAGATAGGGTCTCACTAATGTGCCCAGGCTAACCTTGAACTTAAAAACCTCTTGCCTCAGAATCTGGAGTTGCTAAAATTACAGGTAAGCACCCTGCATCCTGCAAAATGTCTTTTTAAATTTTATTTCTTTTTTCATTTGATACTGGGGATTGAACCCAGGGGTGCTTAACCACTGAACTACATCCCCAGGCCTTTTTAAATTTTCAATTTTGGGACAGGATCTCACTAAATTGCTGAGGGGCTCAATAACTTGGTGAGACTGGCTTTGACTCCTTCCTTAGCCTCCTGAACCACTGAGATTACAGGCATGTGCCACCACCTCCAGCTCAGCATCTGTTTTAAAAATAAAACCAATTCTACCTGTTTCAAAATATTTGTGGCAAATCATTTGACAATTAATTCTCCCATCTACCAAAAAAACTGCTTGACCTAGAACATTTTTAGAGTCCCTTATTAATAAAATATTGTTATTTTCTAATTTGGTGAAATTGTATTTACTTATTCACTAAACAATTACTTTAGCACTTCTTTATATGTCATCCACTGTGTCATTATCGGAATGTAGTGAGGAACAAATGGAGATCTAATTCGTGACACTTCAATAAGGTCCAAATTCCCTGAAATTAGATGGCTGTCAGTCACTCCAGGATGCTAGATTGGAATTGAAATATTGTCTCTTGAATAAAATACTCCAAATGAAAGCATTAGGGTCTGTATTAGTTATTATCATTATCTTTTCCTGGTCCTTTTTATTAATATTATTGTATCTTAATGAAGGCATGGGTTAAAAGAAATGAGTTTCTGAGCTTGGTGCCTGATTTTTTTTAATCTTTAAAAAAAGGAAGTACAGTAAATAACATCTTTTCTTAACTGAGAAAGGCTCAAAGAATGAAGTAACCTAATTAAAGTCATGTTGCTAGAAGTAGTGAAAAGCATTAAAAAACAAGTTTATTCAGCTCCAAATGATCACATTCTTTTCATTACTCTATGCTTCATTCAAAAAGAGAAATCTTTGGAGCTGTGTTTACCAAAGTCTGTTGTGTGGAACACTAATGAGGCAAGATGTTCTCGTGTATAAATAGATGCCATGGTCAAACAACTTTGGGAAATGCCAAGCATATTAAAGGTAGGGGAGTATTACATAAAAGAAATATTTAATTTTATTTAATTAGCTTTTGCCAAACTCCTTTGACTACCAAACTTAGATTATTTTTTTCATTTGACATTTGCTAACCTATCTTGAATTTAAAAGAATGTGGCATATGCTTACATGACTGAAAGAAAAGGAAAGCTTTCAAGTAGAAATTGAGTTTATAAGGTAATTTAAAAAGCAGTAGCTATGAAAGAAACATTTTCAAAAGATGCAGTCTGTGTTCCCAGTGTAGCTGTTTCCCCCCCCCCCCCCAGTGTATAGGGGTTTTGTGGGTAGGTGGAGACAATCAAGGGCAAAAAGGGGAAAGAGACATAAAATAACACAGCCATATATTTTCAATGTAAACTTTTAGTGATTCATGGGCCTCTGATGAACATTAAGATTTAGACAGGATGAGAAAAGGCTGGGAGACCCTGAAAGGGAGAGCAAAGAAAGGATTCTTAGGAAGTATGTAGTGAAATAAAATAGGACAGGTAGGGTTGGTCCATACTATAAGCAATCATTCAGAACTCAGTCTCTTGGTAATGATGGAAATATCAAAATCTGTAAGACCATGTAGAAAGTTGACTAATCTGAATAATAATGAGAGAGATTTTTAAATTTTACAATCAGAAGTTTTTTGTTTGTTTTTGGTGGTGGTGGGGAATTGAACCCAGGGGTACTTTACAACTGAGCTCATGCCCAGTTCTTTTTATTGATTGATTGATTGATTGATTGGGGTGGGGAAACAGGGTCTTGATTAAGTTGTTTAGGGACTTGCAGTAGCTTAAGGCTGACTTCCAACTTGCCACCCTCCTGCCTCAGCCTCCTGGGATTACAGGTGTGTGTCTCCACCCTGGTTTCAGAAGGGATTTTACAGCAAGGTTAATAAATGTCTTTTTATGAATCAGTCAATCCTCTGATCCAGTTCCTGTTATTCCAAAGGATGTTTGACTTTCATCTCACACAGCTCACCAGACAGCACACCTGGGTTGAAAATTGTCTTTTGACTGCTAAGAACAGCACTTAAGAATTGAGCATAAAGTAGTTTCAAAAGATGGAAGTGTACAATGTGGAGCAAAGCAAGAACATAAATCAGCATATATGAGAGAAGGATGTTTTCTGTTTGAAGAGGTCCATTGGGTTGCAGGTGTATCTCAGAGGTAGAGCATGCCCAGCATCCCCCTCCTCACACAGAAAATTAAGACAACTTACAATAAGCAAAAACCTCTTTTATTTTTGTATCGGGGATTGAACCCACGCGTGCTTAACTACTGAGCTACACCCTCAGCTCCTTTTTATATTTTATTTGGAGACAGGGTCTTGCTGAGTTGCTTAGGGCCTCGCTAAATTGCCAAGGCTGGCTTTTAACTTGCAATCCTCCTGTCTCAGCCTCCCGAGACGCTAGTAATCACAGGCTTGCGCCAGGGCACCCTGCTAAAGAAAAAACTTTTATTGCATAAGTGGAAGGAGGTACTCTTTTAACTCCTCTTTTTGTGTGTGTGGTGGATACCGCCCTCCCCCCAAAGGGGCCTGTTAGAATCCTCACTCTACCTCGTTTTTATTCGATTTACCACTTAGTATATTTGATTTACTACTTAGTATTACACATATTTGGTGCTGGGACTAGTTTTTTTTTTTTTTTTTAGTTGACGATGGACGGTTTATTTATTTATATATGCGGCGCTGAGAATCGAACCTGTTATTCACGCATGCTAGGAAAGCGCTCCACCACTGATCCACGAACCCAACCCTGCTGGGACTCGTTTTTTTTTTTTTTTTTTTAAACAGTAGCTTCCTATAATTTTATGTGGTGCTGAGGGTCTAACCCAGTGCCTCACACGTGTGAGGAAAGCCCTTTACTACAGAGCCCCAGCCCCAGCCCTCTGCTAGGATTAGATTTAAAGGAAGATACAAACCAAAAATGGTAAGAGATTTGGGGTAATTTCTCTATTATCTATATTATTATTATTATTATTTTGGTGCTGGGGATTGAACCGAGGACCTCTTGCACACCGGGCACGCGCTCTACCACAGCTATACCTTCAGCTCCAAGCAAATTTTTGACGAAAAACATTAGGCTAGGCGGCACCTTCGGCCGTGAAAACAGGGTAGAATATCTGAAGAAACACGTAGGAAAGGCAAAAAGCTTTTCCCTAGGGGTCTGGAGGCCCGCTTTTGGCATGGAAAGTCAGGATATAGGACGAAAAACAGCAGGATGCGCGAGAAGATAACGCGGTGACTCTCTCCCGCAAGACACCCTAGCCAGCAGGAGTAGCGGCGAGTCCCGCCGGGCGCTACCTCGGGCGAAAACTACCACTCCCGACGCCACACCCGGAGCGCAGGCCGGGCCGCCGGAGCCGGTCGACGCGCAGGGCACTATGGGGTTTGTAGTCTTTCTCCCCCTTAGCTCATCCAAGGCCCGGAGATCCTAATTTTTGTTAACTAGCCGCTCTTCCAGATGCAGCTTCTTTTCCTCTTCCTCCCGCCGAACTTACTTTCACGGGAAGTTTGAAAATTCCCGCGGAGCCGGCGCGCGAGGTCGGAACCCTCGCGAGAACTTGGTCTCCGTGGCCGCGATCTCCTCTTCTCTTCCCCTCCTCCTCTCCTCCTTCTCTGCCCTCCTCCTCCCTTTCCCCTCCCCTTCCCTCCCCTCTCGGGTGTGTGTGGGACTCAGTCTGTCCGCCCAGGGTAATACGCAGAGGAGCGCCGGCGCTGTCCAAGAGTAGGCGGCAGAGTCGCGAGGGGCAAGACTCAGCACCGAGGCGGGGCAGTGTCTGCGTTTTAGCCGCTGAGCAGTGTGCAGGCCTGCAGCCGGCGAAAGCACTCTCGTGGGGGGCGGGTGTGTGTGGCTCTGAGGTGGCCGGGAGGTCGTAGGCCGACAAGCAGAGAAGCAGCTTCCGCGGAGCGGAGGCGTGTGTGCCCAACCCGTGTTTCCCGGGAGATGCTGTGACTGACTCGCGCGGAGGAGCTCACGCCTGGCCTCGCGCCCCCCGGGACTCGGCGGCCGCGGCGGCTGGGTCACCCGCCCTTCTC
>NW_026000016.1:21160442-21245483 GCF_001458135.2 Marmota marmota marmota | reverse complement strand
TGGAGAATATCATACTAAGAAAAATAAGCCAATCCCCCAAAACCAAAGGCCAAATGTTTTCTCTGATATGCAGATGCTAATTCACAATAAAGCGGAGGGGGGTGGGGCTTGGGAAGAATAGAGTTACTTTAGGTAGAGGGGAGTGAAGGGAGGAGAGGCAATGTGGGGGTAGGAAGGACAGTAAAATGAATCAGACATTATTGCCCTATGTACATATATAACCTACTTCGAGATGGAGTGGCGGCACATGGCGGCTGCGGCGGACTGTCGTTTCCCGCCCTGGCAGCGGGATCCTGACCCGCTTCTTCACTGTTGTCCGGTGTGGTTATAACCTTGGCGGGCCTTCCCCCCGGGGAGGCTGCTGGCTCTCTGAGTTTGTCTTACGTTGGCCTGTATTCCACACGTTCCTGGGCTTGCCTCGGGTGAGTCCGGGGCAGGGAAGAAAGTTTGTCCCGAGATTGGAAAACGTGCGGCGTGCATTGAGCGAACCCTGATAAAGGAGACTTCCAATTAATACGAGGGCTTGCAGTGGGGGTTTTATGTTTTTGTTTTCTGGGTAATGGGGACCAAACCCAGGGGCGCTTTACCATTGAGCTACATCCCCAGCCTTTAAAAGTTTTTTCTGGTTTTATGTTTCTTTTTGGGGGGCCGGGGGTGAGTCCCGGGGATTGAGACCAGGGGCGCTATACCACTAAGCCACATACAGCCCTTTTCATTTTTTAAATTTTAAGATCTAAGGTCGGTAAGTTGCTGAAGCTGGCCTCGAACTTGCGATCCTACTGCCTCAGCCTCCAGAGTCATTGGGATCACAAGTGTGCTTCACCATTCCCATCAAATATTTAGAGTTTTCCTTTTTTTTTGTACCGATTGAAACCAGGGGCACTTCACCACTAAGCCACATTCCAGAACAGTCACATCTCTTTTTATTTTGAGACAGGGTCTCCTTAAGTTGGACGACTCCTTTTGAGACAGGGTGTGTGTGTGTGTGAGTATACTAGGATTGAATGCCGGGGCGCTTTACCACTGAGATGTACCCCCATCCCTTTTAAATTTCTATTTTGAGACAGTCTCCCTATGTTGCTTAGGGTCTGGCCAAGTGGCTGAGGCTGACCTCAAACACGCCTGCCTCAGCCTCAAGTCACAGGGATTACAGGGTTGGTCACCTGCACAGGGCTGAACTATTACTTTTGCTATGGTTCACTTGTTTTGTTTTATGAGGGGATATGTTAATTTTGTTATGAAATACAAGGAAGTTCAAACTAAAGGTATGCAGTTGTAGAAAAGGAGCTTTCTTTTGTTTATTTTTTTAAAAAATATTATTTTTAGTTGTAGTCGACACCATACCTTTATTTTATTTTTATGTGGTTCTGAGGACTTGAACCCAGGGTCTCGCGCATGCAAGGCGAGCGCTCTACTGCTGAGCCACAACCCCAGCCCTGGGTTTTTAAATTTTTGATAGTGGATATGAACCAGGGCCTTGCACATTATAAATATGCACTGCACTGCCTGTCTACGATTTTTTTTTAAATTAAATACTTGGAGAAATGGTTGAAAGTGTATCTTTATAAGAAAACGTAGGTCCTCTGGAAACTCTGAACTTGAGTTTGCTCTTGATATTCTAGAGTCCATGAATGTTAAGAACTGTCTTTGTGAACTTTCATTGTAAAGGGTCTATAAGGAGAGACGAAATTAGTTGTGAGTTTACCTGTTTTGGAGGATTCTACCAGGGAGGACAAGTGTGGGAAGTGTTATGGGAAATCCACATTCTCATTGTATTGTGACTTTTTATTCTTTGATTTTTCACTATTTTTAGTTTTAGATAGACGCAATATTTATTTTTTAAAATATGTTTTTTTAGTTGTTGATGGATCTTTATTTTTATTTACTTATATATGATGCTGAGGATCCAACACAGTGCCCCATACAAGCTGGGGGAAAGCTGTACCACCACCAAGTTACAAAAGTTCAGGCTCATGTACTGTGACTTTTGGTACTAGTTTTTAAATATTTGTACTGTAGTGTCATTGGTTCCCAAAACAGCATTCTTATTATTCTCATTTTGTTACTGGTGATAAAACCCAGGGGCACTTTACCCTTAGCTACATCCCTAACCCTCTATATTGTTTTTGAGACCCAGTCTCACTAGTTGCTTAGGGCCCTGGCTAAGTCACTGAGGTTGGCCTTGAATTTCTGATCCTTTTGCCTCAGCATCCAAAGTCACAGGAATTACAGGCTTGGCTCTGCTCCAGAGAAACTATTTCTTTTGCTATTGGTTTACTGGTTTTGTGAAGGGATATGTTAATCTTGTTATGAGAGCCAAAGAGGTTCAAACTAGAGGTGTACAGTTATAGGAAAGGAGCGTTATTTTGTTTTTGTTTACTTTTGACGGTGGATGTAGAACCGGGGCCTAAGCACGCACTTACCGCCCGACCGCCATGTTTTTTTAAATAGTTGGAGAAATGGTTGCGAGTGTATGAGCTCTTAGTAGAAAACTGATGTCCTTTGGAAACTCTGAACTTGAGTTTGCCCTTGATATCCTCTAGTGTGTGAATTTTAAGAACTGTCTTTTGTGAACTTGGATGGCAAAGGGTCTGTGAGAGAGTCGAAATTACTGGTAAGTTTAAGTGTTTTGGAGGATTTTACCAGGGAGGACAGGTGTGCTAAGTGTTATGGGAATTCCACATTCTCTCTGTATGCACTGTGACTTTTTTCTTTTTAAAATTTTAGTTGTAGATAAATGAAATAAAACTATTCTATTTTTGTGTGTTGCGGAGGGATGAAGGCAGTGCCTCATACATTCTGGCAAGCGCCCCACCAGCAATCTGCAACTGCCAGCCCCATGTACAGTGACTTTTGGATGCCGGGAGGAGCAGGGACTGAACTCGGGAGCTTTCGACCACTGAGCCACATTCCTAGGCCTATTTTGTATTGTATTTAGAGACAGGGACTCAGTGAGTTGTTTTAGTGCCTTACTGTTGGTGAGGCTGGCTTTGGACTCTCAATTCTCCTACTTCAGCCTCCGGAGCCGGTAGGAATACAAGGGTGCGCCACTACGCCCGGCTGTACAGTGACTTTTGATATCAAATTTTCAATAATATACTGAAGTGTTACTAGTTCTCTAGACAACAATATTTTATTACTCTTTTTATTATTTGGTATTGAGTTTGAACCCAGGTGGCCTTTACACCTAGCTACATCCCTTGCCCCCCTTTATTATTTCTGAAACAAGGTCTCACTTGTTTAGGCCCTCACTAAGGTGCTGAGCCAGGCCTGGGACTTTTTATTCTCCTCTGGGAGGATTCAGCCTCTGGAGTAGCTGGGATTACAGCCATATGCCTGCCCCTGGCTCAACATGAGTATTTTGTACAAATTTTAAAAGTTTACATAGCTACTTGGGGGACACAGACCTTAATCAAGCATTGTGTATTCAGTTTGACAGTGTTGACTCACCTGTATTCTCAGCTGTTCAGGAGGCTGAGGCAGAAGGATTGTGGTTCTAGTCCAGACTTAGCAATTTAGCCAGGCCCTAAGTATTTGAGAAGAGACCCTGTATACAAAATATTTTGTAGAAATTTTTGCTTAGTATGTGTCCAAATATAATTATTTTGTTGTCTGTAGACAGTGTATTTATTGAGCAACTAGATTAGATTTTTTTTTGGATGAAGACTGGACCTAGAAGTGTTTTCCCACTGAGGCACATCCCAATCCTGTTATTTATTTATTTATATTTTTTTGAGATAGGGTCTCACTAAATTGCTCTGGGTCTTGCAGAATGTTCAAGTGTTATGGGAATTCCACATTCTCTCTGTATGCACTATGACTTTTTTCTTTTTTAAATTTTAGTTGTCGATAAATGAAATAAAACTATTCTATTTTTCTTGAACTTGATGATTCTCATCTCACCCTCTTGAGTCTCTGGGATTATAGGCATGTACCACTGTGCCTGGCTCTGGACCTTCATCTTTGAGAATTTCTTGAGATTTCAAAGGATATTTGTTTTCTTCTGTGAGTTGCTTAGAGTTCTTCTACTAACCTGAGACTTATTACTTAATAAATTTTTCATATGAGGATTTTTGGAAAACATAGGTTAAGTCTGGCCAAAATTTGTTTGAAAACAATTTATTTGTGTATGTAGACTAAGAACCAAGGTCAAAGTAGACAGTTTTATGACTCTATCCCGTTCAATAAGTGTTTGTTTTACATAAGATGATATGTAGCCCTGTGGAATTTAATAGGAGTGAGGAAAAAGATACTTTTATATTTTGATTAGCTTTTTTTTTTTTTTTTTTAAATATTGGTAGAGGTCAGCTAGGAAGGAAATCTAGTCTCATATATTGGAAACAAAAGATAATTTTAGATACTTTTTTTCTACCTAATAAAAGACATACCAAATTCAATTTCTCATATTTCTGTGGGTTTGGACATTTTTCAGGGAGTTTCTCTCTTTTTACTAAAGAGATAATTTAAAAAGATCCCGTTTTCTTGTGTGTGTGTGTGTGTGTGTGTGTGTGTATATTCTTTGAAACTAGGTTAGAAAATAAGATAATTTACATTGAGCCAATTTTCAAAGAATCTAGGAAATAATATATATCCTTTGGATATGTGGCTTAATACGTTTTTGTTTTCCTAAGGCCATTTGGGAAATATTTTTTAGAAGAGAACACCTCATAGGTACAAATATTACATATTTTACAATCAGGTTTTAGTTGTACCTTGTTCACTTTGTGTGGTGGCTTGCTTACTTGCTATATTCCTGCCTGGAAGTAATTAAGTATATTATACAGTAGTATAAATGTATCATAATAACGTTATCTTTTAAAAATATTTACAGTGGAAGTATGCGAGACTTAACAGCTCAAGTGACTAGTGGTCTCCTGCAGTTCCCAGAGGTGACTATTCAAGCTCTTAGAGAAGATGAAATAATATTAGAATCTGTGCTTCGTGGAAAGTTTGCTGCAGGTAAAATAATGTTGCTGAAAGTTTACTCATTTGATTGACCTGTCAGTTAAATAAATATTGTCGTTTCCTTAATGTATGATTTTTTTAAAAGGACGTACAGTAAAGTCTCTTGTTGTTTTGTTTTGGTACCAAGAATTGAACCCAGGGATGCTTAACCCCACTGAGCCATACCCCAGACTTTTTTACTTATTTATTTTTTATTTTGAGACAAGGTTTTACTGAGTTTTTTTTAGGGCTTGTTAAATTGCTGAGACTGTCCTTGAATATGGAATCTTCTTAGCCTCTCAAGTTGCTGGGATTATAGTTGTGTACCACCACGCCCAGCTTAAATTATTATAATGACTATAACTCCATATTCAACAACTGTATATTTCAGGACACATAAGCAGTGAATCTGTGATTGACGGATTATGGTTAATTTTTCCTTAAACCATATGTGTGTGTGTGTGTAGCTTCTGTTATCAAATATCTGTATTTTTAAAGTAGAAATAATATAATAATCAGTAAAAGTTTTATTGGTGATGAGTTTGAAGATTAGAACCTAAACAATCTTAGGAGTGGAAAAAATCTGATTGTAATCCCTTGTTGATAAAAAAAAATTTTAGAAAGATGTATTTCCTAATTTTGCTAATATGAATAAGATCTTAGTATGTAGGTTTCAGATTGTGTAATACAGGAGAGAATCATACCAAAGTATGGAGGATTCTAAATTCAAGGCCAGCTTCAACAGTTTAGAAAGACATTGTTTCAAAATATAAAAAAGATTAGGGTTATAGCTCAGTGGTAAAGTCCCCCTTGGGTCAATCTCCAGTACCAGAAAACCCAAAGAACAAAAGCAACTTTTTATAAAGGTAGGATAGAAATCTGTTCTATTTAACCATTTTTCTTTGTAGCTGAGAATTACATAGGTGAAGTAACTTGATCAGATACCAAATGGCAGAAAAGAACTTTGAACCCTGGCATTCTGGGTCCTCTCTATACCATGCTATTTTCTTAAACCAAAATTTGTACTACTATGTAAAATATATGTGTAGCTACCTATCAGGATGCATCTCAAATTTAGTGTAAATTTATCACCATTCATTTAGTTGTTCAAAGGAACATTCAGGGTCCATTCTTGGTTCTCTCCATATCTAGTTAGTCAACAAGCTAATTATCTGAGATGATATCTATCTCCAGTCAATCCATTTTTCTCTGTCCATTGCCACCAACCAGTATATTATCATCTCTTCAGGAATAGAATTGTTATATTTTATAACCACCGCAGCTCCAAGTTTATTTTAAGTTGTAATGTAGTACTTAAAACACAAGTTTTAGAGTTAGACTTGATCTCCTTTAGAACTGTTTTACCTTGAAATTAACTGACTTTGTACAAGTTAAACTACATTAAACTTTAGTTGCCTTATCTCCGTATTGAGCTTTGATGAGGAATAAATGCAAAAATGTATTTTTGCACTATGATACATTAATAAGCATTCAGTAAAGGCACGTAGAATGGTGCCTTTACTGAATGCTTATTAATGTAGTCATAGTTGCTTATTTTATGTTTCACAAGTTTTGTTCTTTCGTTTCTACCATATTGTTTCTCAGTTTATGTGAGTGCACAGTGCGTTCAATTAATTCTACTGTTTTTGAGGACCTTTCTGTTTTATAAATGCTTAGGTTTCAATTTGGAGATGATATTATAAACGTTTGTGTAATGAGCTGTGTATTATATATTTATATGTAAAAGAGCTAACTGCTGTTGAGTTTTGTTGTATGCACACAATATTAAAATAAGAAATATTTTTGCTTTTTGTTCCCCCTTAGGGAAAAATAGACTTGCTTACTTGGCTTGTGGTCCACAACTTGAGGTAGTAAACTCTGTAACAGGAGAGCGGTTGTCTGCATATAGATTCAGTGGAGTAAATCAACAGCCTCCTGTAGTCCTTGCAGTGAAAGAATTCTTTTGGCAAAAGAGAAGTGGATTGTTAATAGGATTGGAAGAAGCAGAAGGAAGTGTTCTTTGTCTTTATGACCTTGGTGTATCAAGAGTGGTTAAAGCAGTTGTTCTTCCTGGAAGGGTAGGTACTATTTCAGATACCTGGATAGTCTGTTTTCAAAATTGAATGTTTACAGGAATGTGTTTACCTTGAGAGAATTCATTGCTACTGTACACTTATCAGTGTACTTTTATGTAAATGTGTTATTCTTCAATAAAAATTTCAAAATAAAAGAGTTCAAGATGCTCTTACTATCAAAGGAACTTAATATTTAAATATAACTTCCTATTTTTCAGAATTAGAAAATTCTGAAATAAAAATAGTTATGAATGATAGTATTCTAATACTTGTTTATGTGAAAAATATCACTTGTGTCTTGTTTTTATCTCCAGTTGTGTTCTATAAGGGCCCTCAATATATCTAATGTTAGATTCTTAATTTTTTTCTCTTTTAAAGTGAGAGTGTATGTAACCTTGGAGCAATATGGAAAATATAAAATTAAAATTTTAATATTATAGCTAAATAATAGTGTTATTTATAATCACCATTTATTAATTCTAATATATTTATGCCTTCCATACATCAACAAGCTTACCCAGTGGAACCTATAGAAGTACTTTAAATGTTGGGTTGTTTGTTCAGCAGGTTTATTGTTACTTTTCTATATATACCTGATGAAAGAATATACTTATAAATACACAAACACATATACAAATATAAAATCGTAGAAGAGTGGAATGGTTTGGAAGATTCAGATTTTGAATGGTCTGGTTTATAATTAGGGGCCTTACAATGTCTGATGATATATTTTTATGTTTTAAGCAGAATTCTCATGTAAAAAGGTCCTTGGATTGGGTCAGGAATTGAATTATGAGAAAAAAAAAGGACACTGTTGTAGTTCAGGTCAATAATGATGAACTGAACCAAGGAAATGATAGAATTATAGAATGAAGGTACAGATTCAAAATATATTGGGAATTAAAATGGATAGGACTCATTGACCATTTGGATGACAGTAATTGAGAAGGAACAAGAGTTAATAAGTTCAACAATAATAAGTTGCTGGTTGCTCATTTGAGTAAATGCTTGATAGCATAAGAAGGAGGGACTCCAAGAGAAAGAAAAGATGTGCGTTAATGATAGATATTAGTCAAAGGAAGTTTGGTTAGGGTATAATATCTTCCAAATGTTTTTAATTGCCTCTTCTAAAATAAGGTAACACTGATAATCACTTCATACAGTATTTGTATGAGGAATGCACTCTGGTGGAGGCAGTAGGATCACAAGTTCAAAGCCAGCCTCAGTAAATAATTATATTATTTACTGGTATGATGGAAACAAGTTATTTCAATATTTATAGATAACATTACATTAATTAGAAAATTCGTGAGAGTACAGCTTTTACAATTAGAAACACTTTGTAATGTTTTGTGTACTAATGATAGAGACACCCAGGCTTTTATCTGTAAAAATAAATTATAGCCTGAAAAATACTTTGAAATTAACACATAAGCTACTGATACTGAATTTCCTTTCTCTGGGACATTCATCAGTAGTAGAGTAGAAATAACAACTTAATCATCATATATCATACCTAATTAGTTTTGTGAATTAAAATAAAATATAAGCTGGCTGTGGTGGCAGATGGCTGTGTTCCCAGGTACTGGGAAGGCTGAGGCAAGATTGCTTGAGTCCATGAGTTTGAGGCCTGTCTGAGCATTGTAGTGAGCAGATGGGCAATTCAGTACAAATATTTGAAATTTGACTTATGAGATGAAGGGGAAAAATATGACTCCATAAAGTAGCTAAGGATAATTTTCTTAAATAATTGATCTAGTCATTGCCAAAGCGTTGTGTGAGGTCTATTAGAATATAACCCATTTAGAGAAGGTTGTCCCTCTTTAGTCTAAACAGAACCTAAAAAATTGAGTTTTTAATCCGGGTATTGTGGCACATACCTATAATCCTAGCGGTTTGGGAGGCTGAGGCAGGAGGATCACAAGTTCAAAGCCAGCCTCAGCAACTTACCAATGCCCTAAGCAATTCAGTGAGACCCTGTCTCTAAAAAAATACACAATAAGGCTGGGGATGTGGCTTAATGGTCAAGAGCCTCTGAGTTCAATTCCTGGTTACCCACCCCCCCCAAAAAAAAAAATTGTGTGTTTGATAAGAGTAGACAGTAGGGCTGGAGTTGTGGCTCAGTAGTAGAGCACTTCCCTAGCATGTATGAGGCACTGGGTTCGATTCTCAGCACTGTATGTAAATTAGTAAAATAAGGGTAATATTAAAAAAAAAAAAAAAAAAAGGACTAGACAGTAAACTTTTCTGGAATGATTTGTTGTTATATTTTTTCTGTTTCTGGGGATTGAACCCAGGGGCACTTAAGTACTAAGCCACATCTCCAGCCTTTTTTTAAAAAAATTTTTTATTTTGAGACAGAGTCTTGCTAAGTTGCTCAGGGCCTCACTAAGTTTCAGAGCTGGCTTTGAACTTTGGATCATCTTGCCTCAGCCTCCCAAGTCGCTGGGATTACAGATGTATACCACTCCACTGACCTGAGAACAATTTGAGTTTTATACTTAATGATTTTTATGGCTTATATAACTTGGCTAAAATGTTTTATAAGTTGGCTAAATGCACTGCAGTTACTTCATCTTTAAATAGATAATTACATATAGTTCAGTATCAGAGGATTATTGTGAACTTTAAATGAGCCAGTTAATGCAATGTCTGGCACATAACAAGCTCTTTGTAAACATCAGTTATTCAGCTTCATGATTTTAATATTTTCAAACATAGTGCAATTCTTAATATATCTAAAGATTTTTGTTATTACTTAGATTCACAAGTATCACTTGCAAATTTATGATTTTCTATTTGATAATGATTAAATCTGTAGTAAATCAATAATCTGCTTTAACTTCAAATTTTGTTTGTTGTGCTGTTTGTTGTGTTTTCTTAACTTTGTAGAAGAAAAGCCAATCATATATTCTGCTTTCTAGGTAACAGCTATTGAACCTATAATTAATCATGGTGGAGCCAGTGCAAGCACTCAACATTTACATCCAAGTTTGCGATGGCTTTTTGGTGTGGCAGCAGTGGTAACTGATGTTGGACACATTCTTCTTATTGACCTTTGTTTGGATGATATGTCGGGTAGTCAAAGTGAAGTAGAGGCATCAGGTAATTAATCATTCTTTACTTGAAACTAGGAGTACCTGAATGTTCTGATGCAATAGATTGGTTATTTAAAATGCCCCCAAATTTTTTATATAGAAAGTGCTTAAATAAGCCTGACTTAATGGGGCCCAACTGTAATCCCAGTAACTCAGAAGGTTGAGGAAGGAAATCGACAAGTTCAAAGGCAGCCTTGGCAATTTAGTGAGACCCTGTCTCAAAATAAAAAATATGAATTGGGGATATAGCTCAGTGGTAGAGTATCCCTGGGTTTAATCCTCAGTACCAAAGGAATGAAGGAAGGGGAGGGAAGGCAGGAGGAGTAAGGAAAGAAATTATCTATGTCTGTCTTATTTTTATTGTGTGCATCTAGGCACTGTAGAACTTCTCGTGTGATTTGCCCTATTCTGTTTTCATATCATAAAAGTAGACCTTGAAAAAGGTGGGCACTAATTTGTTTTCACATATGTACTTGAGTAAGATCTGTTAAATGCCAGAAGAAGGGCTAATAAAGATATAAAATCTTTATCCTTATTAGCTAGTATAAAGTTATCTAGCCAGGTGGGATCTGACAGTATGTTTTTGGCGTATTGTTTATGTTTCTTTGGGAAGGCCAAGATATAAATAAAAAATTTTATAGGAAATAACAGATTAATTTAAAGTTTTCTCACAAAATAACATTTTAAAATAGAACTAATGCTATTCAAATTCAGTGAAAGTGAAGAGGGACCATTTTTCTTCTTTAAATGCTTATATTTATAAATCTACTCTTTTTTTTAAGTACCTTTGGTTTTTTTAAAGTATGAGATTCTTACTTGATTGGTATTGGTAATGAGCAAGAACTGACCTAAAAGTAAACAGTGTGTATTCTGTAAGCTTTCCTGAGAACCATTTGATCTGACTTTGAGGTCCTTTATTTTTATTTTTAAAAATGTTTTTGCAGTGCTGGAGTTTTAGCCCAGGGTCTTGAATCTGCTAAGCTCTACCACTGAACTAAACCCCCATCCTGAGAATCTTTAATTTTTAAAGTTTTTTGTATCTGTTTCTATTTTAGAACTGTGGTCATTTTAACCTACTTTATATAAACATGACTTGTGAAAGTTGTCAGGATATAATAAAAATTATTAAAACTGCAAATGGAAATCTTCTGGACAGAATTTAAGTCTGTAAAGTAGTACCTTGAAAAAATTTTGATATGGCAGAAATGATGGTTATACATGCACTTAAAAAAAAAATCTTTATAATGATGGAAGCTCTACCTTAAACTTCTGTATGTGTAGAGACCCAACTGATTATAATAAAATCCTGAATGTAATTTTTTTTCTTTTATTTTTTAAAAACAGGATTTTTGTCTTCTGGGTTTTTTTTTTGTTTTGTTTTTTAAGTTTAATTTTTTTTTTTTTTTTTTAGCTGTACATGGACATACCTTTGTTTATTTTATTTATGTGGTGCTGAGGATTGAACCCAGTGCCCCATACGTGTGAGGCAAGTGCTCTACCACTAAGCCACAAACCTAGCCCCTGAATGAAATTTTAATGAAAGGAATTGATAAGCAAAAACAATAGTAACTAAAACCAAATTTTTAGAATATTAGAAATGGTTTGACTAGTCTTTATAGGAAATTAATCAAATAATTAAGGTTGATGTGTTTTGTAGATGTTATCATTATAGGCTCTAAGCATTAGGACATCTTTAATTTTAGAAGTCAGTTTTCAGGTATACCTGGTAATTTTATGATGAAATTATCTGGATTCTGACCAAAACTTTTCTTAATGAGAATTAGGAAGCGATTATTATTATTATTTTTTTAACATAGTCATTTAGACTTAGACGTCACTGAAATATACTAACATAGAAAATGGAGTTCCCAATATATATACTACAATATTGCCCAACTCAATATTTCTTATACATTTTCCATATTAATACATTTAGGGTCTGCCGTATTCTTTTGAATAAGTATAATACTATATTGTATGAACTATTTAATTCAGCAAAATTTGATTGGTATGCTTTAAAAAGCAATAGCAGAAGCAGAAGAGATTGAAAAGGAAACTGTGTAAGTACAATGTGCTTTGGCTTTTTTTCCTCCTTTGTAACAACAAGAATGGAATCTGCTCCTGCAAACAGTTATATCAATAGATTGGCCAGAATTTTTTTTTGTTTTTTATTAAGCATTATAGACATCTTCAAGTAGATTGAATACAAGAATTCCCATGTGTGGATCATCCGAATTCAACTAATTTTTTTCGTGGGGGGATACTGGAATTGAACCCAGGATACTTTGCAACTGAGCCTTTTTATTATTTTGAACCAGGGTGTCACTTGAATTGCTTAATGTCTTGCTAATTTGCTATGGTTGACCTCAAACTTGCAATCTTCCTGCCTCAGCCTCCCTAGTCTCTGGGATTACAGGCATGCACACCATGCCCAGCTCAACTAATTTTCAAATTTTACTGTGTTTATTTTCTTTCATTTCCTTTTCCCTCTGTTATTTTTTAAAAAAATATTTATTCACAATACCTTTATTTCACTCATTTATTTTTTACGTGGTGCTAAGAATCGAACCCAGGGTCCCGCGCGTGCGAGACAAGTGCTCTACCGCTGAGCCACAACCCCAGCCACTCTGTGTTAATTTTATAGCAAATATGGGTGCTTTGACATACAACTAAATTGCTACTACCATTCCTAATAACAGTAATTCTTTAGGGGCCCTGGGGATGTAGCTCAGTAGAGAGCGCTATTCTAGCATGTACAAAGAGATGATCCCCAGCTCCACCGCCACACATAAAATTCTTTGGTATATACTATTTTCAATCTATAATCATTTTGCTGTGATTATCTAAAGCATCTTTTTATATTTGGGTTGTTTGAACCTGGATTTAACAAGGTTCATACATTAATTACATTGAACAAGTTTCTTTGAATGCACAGAAATCCTCTTTTTTTTTTTTTTTAATACTCTCTCAGTTTTACATTTAACTAAGCTTAATTTTTTTTTGAGAATTTTAATATTTATTTTTTAGTTTTTGGCGGACACAACATTATATGTGGTGCTGAGGATCAAACCAGGGCCACACGCATGTCAGACGAGCGTGCTATCGCTTGAGACACATCCCCAGCCCCCAGAAATCCTCTTTATATGCTGTTTTTGTTTACTTTTTAATATCATTGACTTAATGAGGAAGTTAATTATTTGTAGAATGCCCCCTCATTTTGGAATTATGTGGTTTCATGTTGCATTATTTATATTTTGTATTTTTCAAAATATATATGTATATATTTAGTTGTAGTTGAACACAATACCTTTGCTGAGAATCAAACCCAGTGCCTTGCACATGTTAGGGAGTACTCTACTGTTGAGATACAACCTCAGCCGTATATTTTGTATTTTTTGCAAATGTAAATTTGGTTTTATTGAAGATCAACATTTAAGATTCTGGTCAGGATACTTTGGAGGTGCTGAGTGCTTCATATTGCATTATATTGGGAGGTATATAATGCCTAGGTGTATCCTAGTCACGGTGGACAAAAATTGACAAATATGATCCAGTTTTCAACCAGGGGTGAATTTTGTCCTCTAGGAGATGTTTGTCAGGAAACCTTTTTTGGTTGTTACTACTAGAATGTGATGGTGCTTCTAGCTACTATAGTTAAGAGACCACAGATGCTACTTTATATCCTATAGGCATAGGACAGCCTTCTACAGCAAAAAATTATCTGGCCCTAAATGTCTATAGTGCCAGGGTTGAAAAACCCTAGTTTAAATAGTTTCTTTAATTGAAATTGTCATTTGATTAGCAGCTGCAAAATTATGTCTATGTTTTGCAAATTGATGATTCTTTAATTTTGCTATAATCTGAAGAGGAATTTTCTCATTAACTAGTGCCTTTAAGCTACTCTGAAAGTACAGAAAAGGCAGGATAAATATTTACTGATTAAATACTAATTTTCAGAATAAGAAGTTGGTCTCCAGTTACTTCTGATAGTTCATTTAAGATCTTTTATAGGTGGACAGGGTAGATTTCCTCTTCACTCCGCCCCCCTCCTTTTCTTTTTCTTTTTTTTGTCGGGGGGAGTATCATGAGCTCATGAGATACAAGGTACTTAATGTTTCATTTGTTTTCATTGCTTGGATGTACTATCTTGGCTCATGAGAGCCCCTTTATGTTATCTGGATTTATGCTAGGGTTTATATTACCCTCAGGAACAGTTATATTAACAGGACAAATCATCTGCTGTAGGTTTTTCAGTCTTAAGTAGCTTCTTTAGATTTCTGACAGCAGATGAACTGGGCTCATCCTATATAGGAATCCTTCAAGGAAAAGTATTGAAGGTGTAGTTCTAAAATTTAAATCAAGAATCAGCTTTATTTATGATTGGCAAGGAAATTGAAAGTAGTTTAGATGTATTAAATTTTTTAAATTACACAATTAAATGTATTTTAAAATTACAGCATTTAAATAGATAAAGGTAGTTATTTTCTAGTTCAGCATGATTTGTCATCTATTTTAATTGACTCCATTTAATTAATTCAGTTGATGCTGGATGACTCATTTGCTTTTGTGCTTTTCAGTTTCTTTTTCTTCTTTTTTATTTTTTGGTATGGGTGATTGTGCTCAGGGGAGCTTAACCCAGGTTGGCCTCGAGCTTGTGATCCTCCTTCCTCACCTTCCTGGGTCACCAGGATTACAGATAAGAGATACCACTGTACCTGGCTTAATCTTAATTGTTTTTATTTTTGGTTTTAGACCTTGAAGTTATAACTGGTGTCCCAACTGAAGTACCACATATCAGAGAGAGTGTGATGAGAGAAGGACGTCATCTCTGTTTCCAGTTAGTAAGCCCCTCAGGAACAGCTGTTTCTACTCTGAGTTATATTAACAGGACAAATCATCTTGCTGTAGGTTTTTCTGACGGCTATCTTGCACTTTGGAATATGAAGAGTATGAAAAGAGAGTAAGTATAACTTTTTTCCTTATGACTATTGGTAGTTTCTTTTTGAGTATGTTTTGTACTCAACTATTATTTGAAGACAAGCGTGAGAGATGTGAATGAGTAATAATGAATAAATTTCCATTGCCTTAAATTATAGTTAGATAGAGAATGGTTTTAACACTTGACTTGAGGTTGTTTTTTGCAGTATTTAAAAAGTGACTGGTGTTTTGTTTGCTAGTAAAGTTTGGCTATATGGATAAACCATGTATTTGTGTATTACGAATTTTTCAGAAGTGCATTTCCAAGGACTCGGGTTATATAGCACACTTGGTTGAGCACTTGCCTAGCTTGTGTGAGGCCCTGGTTGAATTCTCAGTTGTGCCCTCCCCACCCCAAATCAAAGTTATAAAATCTGTCACTTAAAATTTTATATGGCATCAAAAATATCCCCAGAATATAATTTATTTTAAACTTTTATATCTGTGGAATTAAAATTGCTTGTGTGTGTGTTTGTGTGTGATATATATATATATAATATATATTTCTTTTGGTACCGGGGATTGAACTCAGGTGCACTTAACTACTGAGCCATATCCCCAGCCCTATTTTGCATTTTATTTAGATTCAGGGTCTGAGATGCTTAATACCTTGCTGTTGATGAGGCTGGCTTTGAACTCATGATGCTCCTTCCTCAGTCTCCTGAGTTGCTGGGATTTCAGGCCTATGCCATGGTGCCCTGCAAAATTGCTATTATATTAAGGGAGGTTGCAGATTGGCATTATAGAATTTTAAAAATCTTTGTTAAGCTGGGTGTCGTGGTGCAAGTCTATAATCACAGCAACTTGGGATTTGTTTTGTTTTGAAATTGCTTCCAAAACCCTACCTGGAAAACCTGACTTTGACAGATCATTTTGGCTTATTAAGCTTGTTTGGGGGTGGGATGGGGGCAATACTAGGAATTGAACCTAGGGCGCTCAACCACTGAGCTACATTCCTAGCCTTTATTTTTTATTTTGAGATAAGGTCTTATTAAGTTGCCCAAGCTAGTATAGAACTTGAGATTCTCCTGCCTCAGCCTCCCAAATTGCTATGATTACAGATATGTTATCTGTGACCTTGATTGGGTGACCATAATGTTGAGGTGTTGTGCCATGTGTATTTTGAAAGGCAACATGGTCATGCCTTAATTTTGGAGATCTCATAAACAGTGATTGTTTTAGCCCAAGTTTTTACACAAGGAACTTTACTAAAAACTACAACTTAAATAAGCAATGTATTAACCTTTTGTCTGTTTTAGGTATTATACACAGTTAGAAGGTGGAAGAATTCCTGTGTATGCTATTACTTTTCAAGAACCTGAGAATGATCCTCGTAATTGCTGTTACTTGTGGGCTGTTCAGTCTACGCAAGATAGGTTAGTGTGATGATTATGGTTTTTAAAAATATTTGTCAAAAATAGAACAGATATTCTCTTTAGTGAAAACAAAATTCTTTCCATTAGTGAAATGGTAGTTGAAATTATTTTAAATGTTAATTGTTGGAATAATTGTGAATAGCAGTAAAAAGAAGTTGTGTTTAATTGATCAAATGTTATTCCAAATAGTAAGCCAATATAGATAAGTAGGTAATTATCTTGGATGGTTTTTCTGGCCTTCCTTTTCCCCATACTGTTTTGATAACGCTCTTGTTTTTTATTTACCCTCTGTTCTCTTATCCTTCTTGCCTTTTAAGGTATATGCCTACGATTAATTTTGTTAATCTTTTCCTATCTCTTGCAAGCTCTAATTTTGTTCCATGGTTAGCTAGTAGAAGTCTTTCAGTTTAATTTCTAATAGGTTAAGCTTATTTATTTCCAGTACTAGAACAGTACAAATATTGTTGTTTCTTTATTGGGGGGGGGTTAGTTCTTTCTTTGATAATAAAACAATTTTGGAGTGTAACTTCTATGATCTTGATTAACTTCCTGTTTTTAGTAATTTCTCTTCCCAGATACTTGAACTATGGTCAGTTTGGGTTTTTGTGTTAAATATCACTCTCCAGTATTTAGAGGTGCTAGGAGTCAAATGTCTTTAACTAAAACCTAGCTGTTAGGGAGGAACACTTGGGAATGAATATAGTAGCTGCAATATACATATTCCCTAAAGTGTACAGACAACATCGCCTAATAAGTGGAATCAATATAAAGTAAAAATAGATTACTGTTTACAGTGACAGTTTTGTCCCATGGACTCACTGTTGTAGACCAAAAAAAAAAAAAGACACGGAGATGGTAGTATTTTAACAAAATATTTGTTTGGTACCAGGGATCTTTAGTTTACCTCCTGAATTAATTTCTGTTCTTTTAGTGAAGGGGATGTTTTGAGTTTGCATCTGCTTCAGCTGGCTTTTGGTGACAGAAAATGTTTGGCCTCAGGACAAACCTTATATGAGGTAAATGAAAATTAGAACATTACCATTTTGTTCTTTATTTCCCCAATTTAAGCGCCTTTGTTTTAAGACATTGAAAATTATTCTTGTGTTTAAGTTACTGTATTTATAATATAGTGAGAAGGTATTATTAATGACCTTGAGATCTCTAAATTATTATCCTTTTTTATGAAGGTAGCACTCTATTATTTTTCTCTAAAAATGAGGGAACTGGGCTAGACTTAAATTTGAGGCCTAATTAGTACTCAGGAAAAATAATTTTGTCTTTGTTTCTCTAACATCAAGCACTAAATTGTGAGTGACATTTATAATTGAGTATACACATTTAGATTCTCAGATTACTACCTGTTTTTCTGGCTGAATTTTCCTGAGAAAATTTTGGGGTGCTGCTTATATATGTATTTTGCCCACCCTTTAGAACAGGCTTTCCTAACTTTCTCAAGGGGTTTGTAGATGGCTTTTAGGGAGTTTATATACTACTACCTGAATTATATGTGGCATTTTAATGTTATACATATTTTTCTATGGAAAATCTCAGGCCTTTTACCAGATTATTAAAAGAATTAATGAGCAAAAAAAAATTTAAGAGTTATTCTAGAGCAAGAATTTTAGTGAGAAAACAAATGGATTTGCTGGCCTGGATGTATGTGAATATAATTTGTGCATGTGTGGTGCTGGAGATTAATCCCTGTGTGGTGTGGTGAGAGGGCATGTATACTTCTGATAGTTATATTCCGACTGATAGAACATGGAGTTTCCTATATTGGTACCACTTTAAAAGATTTGTTAATTATCATTTTTGAGTCATTAAATCTAGTTTTTAATTTGTGTTTTGTAATTTATAAAATTATAAAGTCTTTTTCAGTGACTTGCTCTCTTCAGTCTTAGGTTTTGGGTTTTTGTTGTATTGTGTGAAAAATCTTTAAATTTTGGATGTTTAATTTTACAAAGACCTTTGCTTTAGAATCTTATTAAAATTTGTGTATCTTTTATGTTACAGGGGTTAGAGTACTGTGAAGAACGATATACACTGGACCTGGCAGGTGGAATATTTCCTTTGAGAGGACATACTAGTAATACCAAATTGTTGGGGTGCCAGAGTATAGAGAAATTTCGATCTCATGGAGACAGGGACGAAAGCATGAGCGAAGGTTAGTAAAAATACTCTAATTATAGCATGTGAAGTCTCAATTTAAGATTAATCTTGACATAACATTTACTATATGTATTAGTTTCTACACATTATACTTAAAAAATTTAGAATACTGATTATTGAATTTATTCAGGGCTGTAGGTAGGTATTTTCTTGCCTTCAAATTGCTGTATAGAACTGAAAAATTGAATAGATAAGGCTAAAGAGGGGACTCTTATATTTATTAGTCTGACTCTCAAATCAGATTATCTCTAGTCTTAGTGTTGTCTCTAACTAATTGCCTTTGTATATTTTTTGATTCTGTATATGGCTCAAAATATCCTTACATAGTAAAGTTGCATATGTTTTTTTTTTTTAAATTTCAGCATTGATTTATAGTCCATCCCTATCAGTTTGTAAGCCCTGTTTACCTATTAGTTATACTTTTTTAAAAGTATGGTTGTAAAGATTAAATAAGATTATACACATACCAGTTCTGGGAATGCTTAGGGACCTTGTTGTATGTGGTGTTTAGTGAGACTTTCTCATAGTGAGCTTGTTCATCCCAGAGATGCTCTCTATCATAATTCGCGTATCTGTTTTTGTGATCTGACTTTCATATTCAATTATATATGCTCCAAACAGAATTTACCAGGCACTTTCTCTTTTTATTGTCTCAGATCTTTACTGTCCTCCTTTTGGTGCCCCTTTCTCTGTTGTCATTGCATAGCCACTGTCTAGGTACTTGTCTTTTTTCCCTTTATTATTTAGCTACATCAGTTGCTCTCAGCCAACATTCCTCTAAAGAGTGAATCTTTGATGCCCAAAGAGCACCAATTTTAGGTAGCAAATTAACTTCTCTAGTACTAGCTATGGGAGAATGGTGATTGAAATAATTTTCTACTTTGTACTTCCAGTATCTTAAAGTTGCTAACAGGTTAACTGAAAAGAAGTTGGGATGGAACTTTAATGATGAGAACTTTTTTAATTCCCTGAAAAAGAGAAACAGTCAAGATATAAATGAACAGATCTCTACTTACACATAGATGATAGAAATACATTTTCACAAATCTAATGGAATGTAAATTAAACCTTAATTTATGGAAAATCTTGCCATAATTTTAATGAGGTGATTTTACTTTGAGATTATTTTTAGAGATAAAATATCTCTTTTTCCTTTCAGCTCTATCTCCTGACACTAGTGTTTCAGTCTTTACCTGGCAAGTGAATATATATGGACAGGAAAGGCCATCTATATATTTGGGACTTTTTGACATAAATCGTTGGTATCACGCACAAATGCCAGATTCATTAAGGTAAGATTATTTTCTCTTTTCCTTTTTTCTCTTGGGAATTTGTGTGTGTAGCTTTTCAATAATTTAATAGTTTTTAAATTTTCTTTTAGATCTGGAGAATATCTACATAATTGCTCTTATTTTGCATTGTGGTCATTGGATTCTGTTGTAAATAGGACTTTTCCACACAACATTTTGGATATATTAGTACATGAGAGAAGTTTAACTCGAGGAATTCTTCCTTCATACCCACCTCCTGAGCAGTATTTTAACCCAAGTACTTTTAATTTTGGTATGTATTTTCTTAATTTCACCTTTGACATAAGTAACATGGAAAAGTATGCAGATGTATGTAAGTATATTTTATACATAGACTATCCTCTATTCATATCTCATTTTTAACATGGATGATTTAGGGGATCAATTCCATCAAAGTACATAAGAAATTTAATACATGTTTATAACAAAATTATTACTATTTTAATTTGCTAGAAAAGATGAATTATATTATAGTGATAAAGTTTGTTATTGTTATTCTCAGGATGGAAACTCCTGGAAAAGTTTACTTAAAAAATTCATTCTATATGATGATTTAATTGTTAAGTATTTTTTTTTAATCTTTTTTTTTTTTAAAGATGCCACTTGTTTATTAAACTCAGGAGTTGTTCACATAACTTGTACTGGCTTTCAGAAGGAGGTAAGTAGAAACTTAGCAACATAGACTTTCTTAATTAGCTTGAGATCATATCTTAGAATACAGGGGATTCATGGTTTTAAACTTTAGTGTTTAACTATATAAACTATTACTTCATCTGAAATGGTAGTTTCTGTTAGGTTCTGAGGTTAGCATTCAAATACCCTGGATTACTAATGACAACCTTCTAGAGGAAGGCATTGGGATGCTTTTAGTAGCTTTCTGTGTATGAAAAGAATGAATAGAAGAGTGTCTTGTCACATCCTTTAAAAAAATCATTCCTATTGGTTCTTTTGAGAAAGGAGCTAAATGAGTAAAAAAAGTAGCACAGTGACACAGTGCTGACATGGGAAAACAAATGAAGACAGCATATTTATATAAATAATGTTTAGAAAAATACTTTTCCAAAGAAACATGATGTAACAGACATTTTAATTAATAATCATCCATATGTGAATAAATGCAATATTTATACTTCATATTAGATCTCATTCATTTGAAGACACAGAGGAATAAGCTTTTGTATGTGTATCAAGTTTGTTGAGATCTGTTACCAAATCTGTTAGCTTTAGAGAAGATTAAGAGGGTTACCTTTCATGAAAATATGTAAGCTAGGGGGCTGGGGTTGTGGCTCAGAGGTAGAGCACTCGCCTGCCATGCAGGAGGCACCGGGTTTGATCCTCAGCACCACATAAAATAAAGATATTTGTGTCCACCTATAACTAAAAAAATAAATGTTTAAAAAAAATTTGTGAGCTGGGCTGAGGATATAGGTCAGTTGGTAGAGGGCTTGCCTGCTATGCACAATGCAACAAATAGGCATTGTTGAGTTAAAGAATCCATTTCCTTTTTTCTGCAATCTATTTTTTTTATAATTTCCATTAGGTATTTTTTAGCTTTACTTGGGTTTATTAAATAGAGTAATTTTATTCTTAAATTTAATGATCGCATTGCATATTGATTTGCATGTTGATTGATGTCTTAATATCTATTACAGACTTTGACTTTTTTAAAGAAATCAGGACAGTCCCTTAATGAAGTCATTCCTGATGGTTATAATCGGTGTCTTATAGCTGGCCTTCTGTCACCAAGACTTGTTGATACTCAGCCCTCCAATCTAAGTCAAGTGAGATGATTTTTAGCTATATCATTTCTTTCTATGATTACATGTTTATTAGCTTTCTATTACAATACAGTTCTATTAGATAAATTTTTTAAAAGCAGATAAAAGTAGTATGATGGCTGCTATGTACAATCAATAACTGTGGTCTTGGATTTTTTCTTTGGAAAGTTCTACTCCCAAGACCAAATAGGACAAAATTTAGCACCAGGTTCGTTTAGCTGTGTAAATGTAATAGGCGTACTTCACTAGTCAGGAGGCATCTTAACAATAAGCAACTTTACCCAGTGACAGTAATAATTCATTTGTCTTAACTCATTATTTTCTTGTAAAATGATTAGAAAAAAATAAATTCTCCAATCATTTTTCCTTGGAGAAAGAAAAAAATATTTTAATAACTCTTTCTTGTGGCTGGGGTTATGTGTGGCTCAGCAGTGGAGCACTTGCCTAGTACTTGTGGGGTCCTGGGTTTGATCCTTAGCACCACATATAAAAAATAAATAAAGATATTGTGTCCATCTACAACTAAAAAATATTTTAAAAAATAACTTTCACCAAATCGTGTTTCAATATTTAAATAATTTCAGATATGTAACCTAATGAATTGCTAGAAAATGAGCCTTTTAAATATCAGATGAAATGTAAATATTGTTTATGATTGGTTTAATGTTCACAGTTGAAATTTAATACTGAATATATTTATGGAAATAAAGAGAAACTTTCAAATCATTAACTTCAGATTTCTCTCTTCTCTCTACTTTTAGGTTATTGTACTAATTTTTTGGGTGGGGGCATACTAATGATTGAACTCATGGGCATTCAACCATTGAGTCACACCCCAAGCCTTATTTTGTATTTTATTTAGGGATAGAGTCTCACTGAGTTGCTTAGCACCTTGCTTTTGCTTTGAACTCACTATCCTCCTGTCTCAGCCTCCCGAGCTGCTGGGATTATAGGCATGTGCCACTGCACCCAGCTTGTACTAATTTAAGCAGTACTATATATTCATGTAGTGGTCTCCATTGGCTTTATTTTGTTTGTTTTGTTTATCCCAAAGGTCCCAAGTGGCCTTTTTTTTTTTTTTAAACTTGCCCAGTCTGTCACACATGACCTTAATTGTTTTTGTTTCCATTTTGATTTTAAAAGAAAAAATTATGTAATTCTCTTAGACAAAGTTGGCTTTTCCAAGTTGATTTTCTAATGACTTAACTTTTACTTTCTAACTGTGTGTCTCTTGCCTCTGGTTCTACCTTCTGGGAGAATTCTTTATATTGTCTTCCTTTCACTGATTTTTTTAAAAATTAGCCTTCCATTAAAAATTTCTGTGAGCGTTTTTTTGGGTCATCCCCTTTCCATGGGATTCTGTACTTGTTTTATAGATGAAATTTCTTCTATGTTCAATTATTTTCTTGGTACCTGGGATTGAACTCTGGGGTGCTTAACCACTGACCCACATCCCCAGTCCTTTTTTTTTTTTTTTTTTTTTTTTTTTTTTTTTTTGATGTTGAGACAGCATTATGACCTCACTAAGTTGCTGAGGCTGGCTTTGAACTTGCTATCCTCCTTTCTTGGCCTCTGAAGCCACTGTGATTTCGGATGTGCACCACCATACCCAGTTCAAATTTTATTAAGTTCCCTACATTATTTACTTTTTCAGAACTTTTTAAAATTATTTTTGTTATTTAAGTCTTGATGGTGAATAGCTTCAAATGTTTGATATAATTAGGTTGTTTGTTCATGTGTAAAAGGATCCATCAGACTTGACTTCAGAATAATAGAATGGTTAGACTATCTATATTCTGTTTTCAGTCCATTTGTGACCACCATTTCCCTCTGTTTTCCTCTGTACCTGGTTTCTTCAAGTATTTAGCCCTAATATGATTCTAACAGCCTCTCTGGGGCTTTAGTTCAGAGTTTACTGCATAATACCAGGTCAGTTACCTTCATTATTGCTTTTCAGAATTTTTTTTGAGCTTTCTTATCCCAGGATGACTTCTGTTTGTCCTTGTTTATTAATTCTTTAAGATCAGGTCTGGTTAAAATGATATGGAAAGAGGAAATAATGAGTCTTATCATATTCTTTTATTCACAAGTCAGAATTTCTCAAAATGGCTTCATGTAGTTCTAATTATGTTCACCAGAAAGCTTTAGGAGATTGTTGCACTAGTGGTCCTGTTCATAGAATTCTTTGGGCAAGAATCAAAACTGACTGCAGCTCGGCACATGCCACTGTAATCCCAGATACTCAAGAGGCTGAAGCAGGAGCATCACAAGTTTGAGATCAGCCTAGGCAACTTAGTGACCTAGGCAACTTTGTGAGACCTTGTCCCGAAAGTATTAAAAAATGGCTATAGCTTTCTCTATAAAATGCTCCAGATTGGGAACTGTTGTTGGAAACCATTTGTTACCCCTAAGGACTTGGG
The DNA here is from genome assembly GCF_001458135.2 of Marmota marmota marmota. NCBI lineage: Eukaryota > Metazoa > Chordata > Mammalia > Rodentia > Sciuridae > Marmota > Marmota marmota. The sequence goes on along the minus strand of NW_026000016.1, from coordinate 21,221,336 downwards.
CACTCTAAGAGCACCATGTGACTTTTTTACTTTAGAGAACTTAATACTGAACCTTTTGTTTTGTAATTATACATTATTAAATTTAAAGCAATTTAAGTTTCTTTAAAGAAAAATGGAAAAAATTACATGTTATTCAGCCATGTTAAAAAATAAAAATGTTTTGGGGCTGGGGTTGTTGGCTAAGTGATAGAGCTCTTGCCTAGCATGTGTGAGGGAGACCCTAGCACAACACAAAACTAAATAAACAAAAAGTATTATGTCCATCTAACTAAAAATATTTTTTAAAAATAAATAAATAAAAACATTTATTGTTTCCTGTGAAATTTCTATTTTTTGTATTGAGGATTGAACTCAGGGCTTCTTAAGCCTGAGCTGTATCCCAAGACCATTTTTATTTTTTATTTTGAGACAGGGTCTTGCTAAGTTGTTTAGTGCCTCGCTGTTGCTGAGACTGGCTTTGAAACCATAATCAGGCTTAGAACCCTGCATTTTTAATAACAGCTTTATTGAGATATATACTATGCAGTTTAGCTATTTAAAGTGCATAATTCAGCCTTTAGAGTTATACAGCAATCACCACATTTGATTTTAGAAAATTTTTATTATCTCTTTAAAAAAAAATCCACATTACCCATTAATAGTCACTTCTTTCCTTTTCATCTCTCCTCTTTTCCACTTGACCCTGGGGAACCTCTAATCTACTTTCCTATCTTTATGGATTTACTATTCCAGATATTTCATGTAAAAGATTTGTAGTCTTTTTGACTGGCTTCTTTCGTTTATTGAAATGAAAGAAGGTTCATCAGTGTTACAGTTAATATTAGTACTTAATCTTATTTTATGACCATTACAGTATTGTACATATTGTTTAATCCTCAATTGATGGGCATTTGGGTTTTTTCCTACTTTCGGCTCTTATGGGATAATGCTGTTGTGAACTTTCACCTGAAGTTTTTATATGGAAATCATGGATTGTTTAACATATTGAAGAACTGCCAGACTGTTGGCACTTTTCATTTTCACTAGCATGGATGAGGATTCCAATTTTCCCACCTCTTTACCAGTGCTTGTCATTTTCTGGCTTTGTGATTATAGCTATCCTAGTGGATCATAACAATTTTTCAGTGTTTCTCATATTTTCATTTTTCCCTCCCTTCTTTTCTTTCATGATTTAGGAAGAACAGTTAGAAGGTATATTGTCAGCAGCAATTCAAACAAGTTCCCTGGGACTTTTGACTGGTTGTATCAGAAGTTGGATAACTGAAGGTAATATTTGATTTTTAACCATTAAAACATTTGTAATTTAAAATCAACTATCAGTTTACTTTTTCTTTTTAAGTTGTGAGATATTTGTTGATTATTATGCAGTTGTAAGGCATAATTTGAGTACCTTTTTCCATTTTTCTCCCCCCGTTTATGCAGTCTGGCAAACCTCTAGTACAGTATCACAACCAGATGCTTTATGCTTCCATCCCTCCTATTTGCCCGTCCCTAACCTGTGGCAGCCACTAATCTATTTTCTATTTGTAAAATATTGTCATTGAAACAATTTAAGTGGAATCATTCAACCTGTCATCTTTTGGGATGCACTTTTTTTTTAACTCATAATTCATCTGGCTAACTGTATCACTTTCTACACACACATACACACACATTATCTTTTGTTTTGAACCATTTGAAATAAGGGTTGGAATCATGCTTATTAATTCATATTTTAGTATAAATTTCCTTCTAAAAACAAAGACACATAGAAATGCATGTTGTGATTATAAAACATCAAGAACATTGACATTGAGCCGTCTTTTTGTTTCTTCATGGTGCTGGAGATTGAATTTATGGCCTTGCGCCAGCTAGGCAAGTGCTCTACCAGTGAGTTACATACCCAGTTTTTCATATCTTTAATTTCCCTTAATCTGACAACAGTTTCTATATCTTCATCTAACATAGAAATTTGAGGGCTGGGGTTATAGCTCAGTGGTAGAGCACTTGCCTAGCACATATGAAGCACTGGGTTCAACCTTTAGTACCACATAAAAATAAAGAAATACAGGTATTGTGTCCATCTCCAATTAAAAATATTTTTTAAAAAAGAAATTTGACTTTAACAAAAATATATAGACCTATTTTATAGATTGCCTTTCAGTTGGTGTTTATTAATCTTTCCTCATTAGATTCAGGCTTTACATTTTTGGAACATTAATAGATAAAATAGTTTGTTCCCTATTGATGCACTAAGCAGGATAAATTATCAAATTATCTACACTAATGTCAGTGTTTACTTTTTGAACTTGGTTAGGGTATTACTTGCCATATTTCTCTGCTGTTATTAGTTTTCTGTTTGTAATTTTTTTTTTTCCTTTCATGTGTATAAATAAGAACAACCAAATTCTGCTGCTAATTTGCGCTTTGTTCTTGAATGGACATGGAATAAAGTGGTTTTCACTAAAGAGGAATTTGACAGGCTATGTAAGTAAAAGTCTTGATTTAGGACAATTAGTTTTAAGTTCAATAATGTTTGATCATAGTAAAGCTGTAAATTCTTAAAAATGTAAAGATTTCACAGAAGATCTAGCATTTTATCTGGGGGGGTGGGTAGAATAAGCAGTCACAGATTAAGTAATGCAGTTGTTGATCCTGAGTTGGCAGTTTGTGAAGGACTCAATTCCAGTAGGCTAAAAGATGCACCAAACTTGATAACAGAGAATTCTAAACAACAGCATTTGCCATAATGGGATCCATTGATTTTTTTTTTTTTTTTTAATTTGTACTTACTAATGACATGTAGGGTGACTTTCATCTTGGGGATTAGTCAACAAGTGAGGGTTTGAGAAGCTCAGAAGTAAACATTTGCATGTGTACTCTCCTCCCTAATTCCAAGGTGTTTTCTATTTTTAAATTAATTTTTTAAAGTTTTCGAGACAGAATTTTGTTGGGTTGCCTAGGCTGGACTCAAACATTTCAGCTCAAACGATCCTCCCACTTCAACCTGGGACTACAGGTGCACATCACAGTGCCCTGTTGAAAAATAATTTTTGCAATAGAGTGTGGCAACATGCTAATGTACCACAAAATTGCAAGTTTTAGAACTATATATATTTTAAGTTTAATTTACGAATTATGTTGATGATGGAGTAAGGAGAATAATATGCTAGTTAACTTCAGAAATTCTTGTACTTCCTCACTTTTTATTTAAAATATTCATGGATATGCACAAGCTAAATGGTAGGCCACAATGCATCACCCCTGTCCCCCACCAACACATACCCTTATCATCTTTTTGAAAATTTTGGTTTTTTTTCAAGTTTGTTGTATACTTTGACTATATTTTGAGATAGCCAGTGAATATTCAAAGTCCATCATGTTGAGCTAATGGAAAAATCATGTTAAGAGTACTAGTAATTTAACTGGAAGTGTGGCTTGGTGGTAGAGTGCTTGTGTTCAGTTCTCAGCACAGGGAAAAAAATTGAGTTTAAAAAAATGAAAAATTTTAAAAAGTACTAGTTTTTAGAAATACTTGATTGTGCTATCAATGAAAGAAAATTTTAAGCTAGAATGAAAGAAAATGCTAACAATTAAAGAAAATTTTAAGCTAGAATGTACGTCACATGTTTTGATCATTTATTATATTTCGCAATGAATGACCAAATGGACTTTGGAAGACATACAGTTTAAGTTATTCTCTGTAGTTTTTTTAAACCAACACTAATTGATATGAACTGAGCCCAGAGTCACATGCCTGGCTACTTGGGAGATTAATGTTTGTAGAGAATAGCAAGTGTGAGGCCAGTCTGGGCAAGTTAGGGAGACCCTGTCTTAAAATAAAATTTAAAAGTGTTGGGGATTTATTCGTTGGATGAGTGCTTGCCTTCTATGTGCAAGGCCCTTGGTTTAATCCATTAGTACCACCTCCCATAAATAAATAAATAATACTAAGTAAACATATATGTGTGTGTGTGTTCAGTCTATATATAGATTAATTGAATACACATGGGTTGTATAGTATTCTTAGGCTGTATTTATGGAACTGGAAATATGAACAAAATTTTAAATATTTATTTTTAAATTTGGTTTTTAGATATATACATGACAGTAGAGTGTATTTTGACATACTACACGTACATTGAGTATAACTTATTCAATTTTAAATATTTTAGTAACCAGTTAACATAGTGGAAGTGTGGAAGAGTGCCTGATAATTCAGATCACTATAAAAATATATTTATTTTTTAAGAGGAAAATGTTTGTCAGAACTTATTAATTTTGTTTGAGTGTAATGTTGTATTTTAAGGTTTGGACTTGGTAATTCAGCTATTATTGAAAACTTGAACTTTTTGTAACAAACTACAGGGCATAATAAATACTTTAGTGTATTGGAAGCATAGTTAAGAAATTATTGTTCAGTCCAGTCACATTAAAAATTAATTTGGTTAATTTGGCCATGTTTTGTAAATCCTCATCTCATAATATTTATAAACTCTACCTTTTAGATGTTATTTGAGTTAAGATTCTCACTGACTGGCTGATTTTTTTGTTTTGTTTTACGTTGTTTTCTCTCAGCATATTAGGTGCTCTAACCACTGAACTAGGTTCACAGCCTTTTTTATATTTTATGTTAGACAGTGTCTCGCTAAGTTGCTGAGGGAGGCTAGGATCAAATTTGTGATCCTCCTGCCTCAGCCTTTGGAGTCGCTGGGATTATAGGCATGTGCCACTGTTGCTAGCTCTTTCTGGTTTTATACTGAAAGCATATTCTAGCTTTCTTGAAGATATTTGCCATTTCTAGCTTATCTTTTAAATCTCATTTAGAATAATTCTTTTGAGTGATAGAAATTAGAGGAAATTTGTATTTGTGATTCTAATTCATTCCTAATTACTGTGTGGAAACTAATCTTCTGTTTTATCCTTGAAAAGGTATACCATTATTTGATGGTTCATGTCGTTTCATTGATCCACAAACTATACAGTCTATCCAGCAGTGCCATTTGCATCTTAGCAACCTTAATAGTGTCTTAAGCTGTTTTGCAACAGAGGCACAGGATATCACTGAGAGAGGTATGTTCTTTGTTTTTATACTGTTAAAATTTACTTAAAAAATGGAATAAAGTTCCTGTTTTCCTGTGTGGACCATTGTTTAAAGGACATTAGTTCTCAAATGCTAGCATAGTTTTTATGTAAAATTACAAAATGTTATTAGGTGTGTCATTAGCAGATACTAAAACAATCTGGAGTTAAAGTTTATGATAGTTAAGGTAGTATACTTCAGGGGAATTTCCAATTTTACAATTATATGTAGATTTTTATCCAAAGAAGTGACTGTAATCTTTTTCCCCCAGGTTTTGCCATTTAAAACAAAAGGCCAGTTTCAAGGCCTGATTTGAACAACCTCTATTGATGATAAACTATTAGTTTGCATAAAATGATGATAAACTTAATTTTCATAAAAATTAGGTCAATGATTTTATTATTTTAGCATTTTGGAGATTAACTTGATACCATTTTGAGCAAAGTCAATTAGTTACAAGATGAGTTTGTTAAAAGCATATATATATTGTCACCAAGTAATTAGGTTTTTAAAACTAGCAGATATCTTCATTTTTCATTTGTGGTTGATAAATTGAATAAATCAATGTCAATTTTTCTTTGCAGGAATGGTGGACTTAAAGAATAAGCATATGGTTGCCCAGCTCATCTGTCAATATGTACAAATGGTTCTTTGGTTTTCTCATTCTGGGCTTTTACCAGAAGGCTTAGGTAAAATATTTACTTAATCTACTAATATTAATTGAAACATTGTGTATAATTTTGTTGTTCTCTGTTTCAGGCTTACTTTCTTCCAGATAATGTTTTTTTTCTTTTCTTGCATTCTTTCTTTGTATCTTCAGTGCCTTAGCCTGAAACTGATACACAGATTCTCTACATGTTCATTGGATTGAATAACATTTTTAAAAGGAAAGCAAGTTTGAGAAAACTGAGCTTCTGAAAATGAGTTCAATAATAACACAAGCAGCTGGTTGCAGTGGTGCATGCCTGTAATCCCAGCAGCTGGGGAGGTTGAGGCATGAGGATTGGGAGTTCAGAGCTAGCCTCAGCAACTTTGGGAGGCCCTAAGTGTATTAGTGAAACCCTTTCTCTAAATAAATATAAAAAAGGGCTGAGGATGTGGCTCAATGAATGGTTGGAGAGCCCCCGCACCCCCTTCAATCTCTGCTACCAAACTTTGAACTCATGATCCTCAGCCTGTCTGACTCAGCCTCCCAAGCTGCTGGGATTACAAGCATGGGCCACCACACCTGGCCTAGAATTCACTTTTAAAACCTCTAACTGCTTGCATTTCTAGTAAATTACATTTTATTTAGAAGTGCTTCTGCTACTGCACACAATTGCTGTTAATCTTATGTTTTTTAAGTTCTTTTAGATTTTTAAATTTTTGTTTGTACCTAGGAAGAGTAAAACAGTTTGCAGGGTTTTAAACCAGCCAACATCCTTGTTATAAACTTTCATGAGACATTGTTTTCCCACTTGTGTATCTATAAATAAAAGAATGTGTAGTATTCTTGTATTACTTAAATTTAGGGAACCTGCAATTTTAAGCAATGTAATAAAATTAAAGTATAATACTAATTTGTATAACTTGTCCACTTATATTGTGGACATATTTTAGAAAAATTACTGTTTTTTTTTTGTCCCCCCAACTTTAAATAAAAATCCAGATGATGCTGTGCAGTTGTCAAGGTTATGCTACAACTACCCTGTAATTCAGAACTACTACACCAATTGTCGACAGAAGTGTGAGCGTTTATCAAGGTATAGTATATCCAGACCTTCAAAACACAGTTTAGAAATTACATCTATGGGATCTTGGGCTGTGTGGTTCAGCAGTAGAGCGCTTGCCTTGCACATGTGAGGCACTGGGTTTGATCCTCAGCACTGCATAAAAATAAACAAAATAAAGATATTGTATCCATCTATAATTTTAAAAAAAGATACAGAAATTACTTCTGTGAAAAATCAGACCTTCTCAGAACAAAGTTCATCATGCTGTACAATGATTAAATGTGTGGAATTCTCAGTAAATAAATGTTAGAATGTTAGTGGTATTTCTAATTTATTTGTATCATTTGCCTTGACCTGCTGGCTATATCTTTATTTTACTCTTAAGTCTATTACCATTATGAGAAGGTTTTATAAGCATTTTTAAAAAATGAAAAAAAGGGGCTGGGGATGTGGCTCAAGTTGTAGTGTGCTCGCCTAGCATGCGTGAGGCACTGGGTTCGATTCTCAGCACCACATAAAAATAAAATAAAGATATGTGTCCACCTAAAACTAAAAAATAAATATTAAAAAAAAAGAAAAAACTTGAATAGCCTTGTTGTTTCTAAAGAGAAATATGAAAGTAATAGTAGAACATAGTACAGTTTAGAGCATTAGCCCTATCTCTGGAACTAAATAGCTTTCTACCTCAAGTTGGAATGACAATTTTAGAGCTGCAGACAACATTTATAGCAGTGATTGATTCTACCTTTGTTAGCTCAGAATCACCAGGGAGGTTAAAAAGTTGAGCAAACTGTAATTCTTATGCATGGTAAAATTTGCATACCAGTGCTTTAGAATAATTAATTTCCAGTAATGAACATGGCTTTGGGAGAATGATTAGACATATTTAAATTTTGTTAATTTAAAGATCTTTTATTTCCTAAGTATGTTTTTGGACAAGTTTGCTATAGTTTGTGATTCTGTTTGTCATGTAAATTACAATATCAACATAAAATACGGGTGGGGCTCCTAGTATAAAGCCTGACTCAAGAAATTTCGATGAAGTAGAAATTGCTGCTGTTCTTAATTAATATTAAATTAGGAAATGGGGACAGGTCTCCAAATCATATTTTACGTGCTCAATAATAAATTTTGGGGTGAAGTTATAACCAAAGATAAAAGAATAGCTGTGGTGATGAAATGGAAACTATTTTACTTTGAACTGCAGTAGTTTTACTATATTAAGCTACTATACTGTATGGTACTTTGCTCAATATGGTGAAAAGTAGAATAGTTCCAGACATTTTACTATTTAGAACGCATTCTTTCCTAGGACTTGACCTTGCTGAATTTGAGGCAACTTAAGTGTTATGTGACCAATGCTCCTTTATTTCTGTAGTTCTTATGATGCTAAAATGAGATCCAATTTTTACCTCTCTTGTTTCTTTGATAGCTAGTGTTTTTAAGAGCTGGTGCTTATTTTTTGATACCAGTAATTAGCACTAATATCTAATATGTTTCTCATATTACAGAGGGAAGTGGAACCCTGATTGTTTGATGATTGATGGATTGGTTTCTCAGTTAGGAGATCAAGTTGAGAAGTTGTGGAAACGAGATGAAGGAGGCACAGGAAAATATCCTCCTGCTAGTCTACATGTAGGTTTACAGTAATTGCTATCACTTACTGAATCTTTGAAAGTTCTAGAGAGAGGAGACGTGTTTAACTATGTTTTTCATACCTGCCACAAACTAGGGAAAAGAAGGAGCACAAATAAATGAGTATGTTAGTGAGTGAATGGATGAATATAAGATCCACTGAAGTTTTTTTTTTTCCCCACTTCTTTTATAGGCACTACTAGACATATATTTATTAGACAACATTACTGAAGTATACAAACACTCTGTTGTATCCTTTAAATCTTTATCAAATATTCCTGTTACCAAAAATCATAAAAATTTTATAATAGTAGTAATCTTATAGTAGATTATAGTAATAATATATAATGCAGTCTCACTTTCATGCTTAGGTTTTTTTTATTTTTATTTTCTTAAAATAAGTCGTCTTCATCCAGTATCTCTTGGTTGGATTAGGAGGCCCTATGATCAACCTAAAATTATATGCAAAATTATTTGTTGTTCTAGGAATATGATCCTTGGTTTTTATTAGATTCTCAAATGTGTCTAGGAGCCAGACACTGTAGTACAACATGCCTGTAATCCCAGTGATTCATAGGTGAAGGCAGAAGGATGGCAAGTTCAAGTGAGGCCAGCCTGGCAACTTAGCAAGACCTTGTTCCACAATAAAAAATTAGAAGGGATGGGATGTAGCTCAGTGGCAGTGCTCTGCTGGAGTTCAGTCCCCACTATCAATAAAAGCAACCAGCCAAAAAAAAACTGTCTCTAGGGATATGTGGGTGTTAGCTTTTATCAGATTCTCAAATGTATCTAAAACTCAAAAACTATTCTAGGGCCACTTGGGGTGGGGATTTAGCTAAGGGGTAGCGTACTTGCTTACTAAGCACAAATCCCTGGGTTGGACCCCAGGAATGGAAAGAAAAAAAGCCAAATAACTGCTCTAGAATGTTGCTGGCAAGTAGTTTTTAATGGGGTTAACATGCGTGCTGAAAATAAACATATTGTAAGTTAATAAGATAATAGGCATTGTTTGAACTCATAAGTTTCTTAAAATATCTTGCTTCATTATAATTAATAAAGATTCACAGTGGTTTTTTGTTTGTTTGTTTTTTTTTTTTTAAGCTACTGACTTTTTGCCCAATAAATGACTGGGCTTACAGCTGGTTTTGTTTGTTTGTTGTTTTTTAGTAAACTACTTCCTTTTATTTTGCATATTAATATTTTAAGCATCTTTCTCCATCTTACAGCTCTGCTTTTTAAATTCTCTAAACAAGTTTTTAAGTTCGTTTCTGTGTAGAGAAAAGTATGCTTTAGCTCATCTCCTTTGTCATAACAAAATAGAGAATAAATGAAGCATAGGATACTGGCTGTATCCACATTTGATACAACTCTACTCCCAGTATGATAGTGAACACCTGTAATCCCTGCCACTTAGGAAGCTGAGACAGGAAGATCACAAGTTTGAGTCCAGCCTTGGCAACTTACTGAGACCCTGTCTGAAAATAAAAAGAGCTTGTGAAATAGCTCAGTGGTAGAATGGTTATCTAGCATGTAAGAAGCCCTGGGTTTAGTCTGCAGTATCATTGATTGATTTATTTTTTCTTCTTCATGGCTTTATTGAGGTAAAATTTAAGTATGATAAAATGAACGTATTTGAAGTATGCAGTTTGATCAGTTTTGACGTGTGTAAGCAATACAATCAATATAAAAAGCATTTCCATTACTTTTTTTTTTAATTTGAGGAAACAGTGCATGATTTATTACATTAGAAATTAATTACCTTAAGATATATAGAATCCCACTTCTACATGTTAGCTACTTCAAAATTAAATGGTACACTTACAAATATCACATAGATAAAGAAGAAAGCACAACAAAAGTAAATATAAAGTGCTTTGGATTAAGTGATAATAAAAGCTTAAAATATCAATCTCTAGGATGAAACAGTACTCATTTATAACATAAAGTACTTTTATCAGAAAGAAGCTAAATTAACAAATGATTTTCAAATTAGATAGTAGGGAGGAAAAAAATTCAGAGTAGTAACAGAAACATGAAATTGAAGAAATAATACAGCTAAAGGTTGATAAAAATCAAATGAGTTTAATCAAGAAAAAAGTGAGAACACAAAAATTAATATCAATGGAAAGGGAGCTATCAAAATAACACTACAGATGCTAAAAATATTAAGATAATATCACAATTGTGTGCCAACATATGTGATAACTTACATAACATGGTTTATGTTAGAGAATGATCTGTGATCTTTGAAGAAAGTATGTTCAATCATTGATGGGTGAAATATTCTGTATATGTTTTCAAGACTTTTTAAATGCTACATTCTGTTGCAACCTATGCTGAATACATATGTAGTGGTTTTTTCTTTTGTTCTTTGTCCTTAATCCTTTTTTTTAAAAGACCATTTATTTGTTACTTGATATTATGTATTCCTTTCCAAACAAAACGGATACTCCCATTGAGTCTTTTCCAACTGCCTTTGCCATTTCTTGGGGTCAAATTAAACTTATTCAAGGATTTTGGCTGATTGATCATAATGACTTTGAGGTAAGTCACTTAATGTAAGCTTTCCTAAATTACTAGGATTTCAGAAAGCATACCTGACTAGATTAAATTTGATATTAAAGATCATAGTGTATTTCTAGAGGTAATTTAAGGAGAATTCACTTTAATCAATGCTTTCACCAAGCACTACCTTATGCAATAAAAATACAAGGATAAAACTTCAAAAACTTAAGTTAATGTCTAAAGAAGGAAACAAATGAGAATTATTGATAATACAAATACTATGATATGTTAGAGATATGTTTGGAGTGTTTAATGAACCATAGAAGGCAAGATTTATCATCCATGTATGAAACAGATAGTGGAAAGATTTTATATATAACTTATTGAGGTCTGGAAGATATAAGGCTTTTGTTAAAACTTATATGTTAAAGTAATTCCTTTTATCTTACAGTTAAACTGATTTTATATCTTGATTCCCCCAAACTGGCTTTTAATATTGCTTGTCTTTTTAAGATTGACTTCTTTGTCTAAATGCAAAGGATTGTATTTATATTTTACAATTTCGTGTCATTTTTGCAGAGTGGGTTGGACCTTCTGTTTCACCCAGCTACTGCAAAACCTCTGTCATGGCAACATTCAAAAATTATTCAAGCCTTTATGAGTCAGGGAGAGTATAGACAAGCTCTCAGATATATTCAGACAATGAAGCCAACAGTGTCCAGTGGTAGTGATGTTATCCTTCACCTCACTGTTTTGCTTTTTAATAGGTAAGTACATCTTTTGCAAGTATAGACTCTTGAACATGTATGTTAATAATATGAAATTGAGGAATAGATAGTAACAATATCTAGTATTTTTACTTTGGTTGCATTCCCTAAAATATCTTATGCCTCTTGATTTTTCAGTGTTAAGAAAAACTTATACAATGCCTAGTGCCAAACAGATTTACAATTGTATCTGTAAATGCTGTGATTATATAATAGTACTTAAAATGGCTGAAAATGTTTTAATATTTCAAGCCTGAAAATACTAATCTTCTCTTTTGAGATTTACCCTATGCTAGATGGAAAGATGTTACAATATTTTTGAGCTACTTTAATTTATATAAGTGATAGTGTACTCTTTGGACTTGAATAGACTTGAATTTAACCTTACTTGTACCACTTTCTAAAATATGGTCAAAAGCTGTTTTTTTAGCTAGATATAGTTGTGCATACCTGTAATCCTAGCCAATCCAGAGGCTGAAGCAGGAGGATTGCAAGTTTGAATTTACCTTAGGAAACTTTACCAGATCCTTTCTGAAAACAAAGTTATTTTAAAACTTTGAGAATATAGCTCAGTGGTAAAACGCCTCTGGGGTTCAGTCCCTAGTATCAAGCATAAACAAATAAAAAAAGCAGTTTATCTTTTCTGAGGCTGAGTTTCCTCATTTGTAACATGGGTTAATAAAGTCCACCTTGAGGTATTTTAAATTGTAATGGCAAAAGCACTATTACAGTTGTCTGCAGAAGTTGTAAATCATTAATAAGTGGTGGTAATGGTCGATCAGTCATTATTGTCATTTCTTGAACTTATCCTAAGTCCAGGACCTCAACCTCTTCCTCTTTATTAATATCATCAGTCTTTTTTCCACAACTTATTCTGGTAATCTCTTGATTTTGTGAGGTACATTTGTGGGTGCATATCATCATCATCATAATTCTGGCTTGGCTGTTGTGCTTGCAAGTTAATCATTATGCACTGTACAATGATAAACTTGAGGTTAAAAAAAGGTTTTAGATGGTCAGCTTTTAAAATTGCTTATTTGGTCTTCATATCATAATGGTGCAATAGAACTGAAAAATGTTTTATAGGTATAGTCATTTTCTTCATTCTTTTCCTCTACCTTCTGTGGGTTTATTTTACCTAACTGTTTAACTCAAGTTGAATGATTAGCTTACCTAGTTTTTAGGTTTTTTCCTTAACTGATTTAAAAAGGCACATTCATTTTCTACATATTACTTTAAATTCCCAGTATGAGTTTTTTTCTTCTTCCTATTAGTTCTTCAGACATTTTAATTTGTAAATGCTGGGATTAAAAATTACATGTTGTATGGGCACAGTGGCAAAAATGAGGTCCTAAGCAACTCAGTGAGACTCTGTCTCTAAATAAAATACAAAATAGGACTAGGGATGTTAAATCTTTGTGTCCTCAATGACTTTTCCTGGTCTCTTCAATAAGTTACTGAAAAAAGCATGGTAAGTTGCCTACTCTGAAGTGGGTGGGATCTGTCAGTTCCTTGCAAAACTTTTTGTGATATTAATATTAGCTACATCAGCATTTTAAATCATTTTTTCTTTTAATGACTTTAGCCTTTTATTATTTTTTGGTGGCATTGGATGAAATACAACCTTGTTAGTACAGTTACTGTACTCTACTGAGCTATGTCCTTGTTGTGACCTTTTATTATAATGACCTTTAGTATGTGTAATTGTTGATGCATCTGCATCTTTCGCAGTCTTCTTTTACTCGGGAAACTGGAAATCAGTGATTCCTTGTTTGCCTATTTGGAATTTCTTTTCTCATTGTTGGTTTTTGCTATGCATTTTAAAAGATGATTTACATTCACTTTAGTATCTTAAGAGTTTGTCACGGGAGTTTTTCAGGCTAGTTTTTCTGCCATATTGCCAAGACCCCCCTACACACAAATTGTTTACCGAAATGACTTTTCTATATCTGTTAACTGCTAAAACCCTAGACTATCTTTTCATCAATCAAAAAAATTTCTTACTGCTCTTCATATTTTTATCACTTTCTACCATAAGAAGCAAAATAATAGAATTAGGGCACTTGTTTGTAAGTGCCAGCAATAGAGTTTTTGAAGTTGGAGAATATTTGATGAATTATAAAAATTTTATCTTACTATCCTTCTAGTTAGGTATATCTGCTAAATTTAGGAGTAATGTCAAATGTGTTTTTATTCATTTTAAAATTTGTCCAAATTTTTCTTTTAAGGAAGAAAAGCATGTGGAGTGTTTCAATATTTATGAAGTATAAAATAGTAACACAAGTGACTTTCTAGCTTTTCTCTTGAATTCAATCATTGTTAACAACTTCAAGTTCATTCTTCTGAGATTTTCTGAACAAAATACCAGAAGAATGAACTCTTAGCAAAAATACCCTTGTGAAATATGCTTTTTGAACTTAGTTTTAGAGTTCATTTCATAACAATATATAAAGAGCTTCCTTGCTTTTAAGTGTTGCATAGTTATTCGTTTTGTAGATAGATGTACAATTTAATGTAGTTCCTGTTAATGAACTTTAGATATTTTTGCTATTCTAAGTAATGCTATAATGAGTAGCTATACATTTTTCACACGCTCGGATTTATTTTGGAGAACGAAATTCTAGTGGTAGAATAACTTAGACAAAGTATATTTGCAGTTGCAATTTTGAGAGCTAAGGCAAATTGCCCTCCATGAGGGTTATGCCATTTTGATCCAAGGCCCTTATTGCCTGTACTCTGCCTTTATCAGATACTTGATGTGTCTTTTTCATAAGGAGCTATTTATTATGTGACTTGCCCATTTAAATTCTTTGCCTCTTTTACTGTGTTTGAATTTTTCCTAATTGATTTATTATTCATTACTGAAATTAACCTTGTGAGATTTACTCTTTAGTTTGTTGTTTCCTTTGGTGGGGGGATTACTGAGGATTGAACCCGGGGGCTTTAACCACGGAGCCCTTTTTTATATTTTATTTAGAGATGGGGTCTTGCTGAGTTACTTAGGGCCTTACAAAGTTGCTGAGGCTGGCTTGCCTCAGCCTCCCAAGCTGCTGGGATTACAGGTGTGTGCCACCATGCCTGGTTATAATTTACCTTTTCACAGTGGTTTGCTTATAATGGATTTTGCTGTCCTGAAAATAATGATTATCATGTTCTGTCTTCTCCAGTTTTTTAAAAAAAATTTTCTCATGGTTTCTACTACCACTTATTGCTTTGTTTTTATTTAAGGTATTGATTCATCTGAAATTTCTTTTGCTACAAGCATTGTTTCAAAATGATTTTAGGGGGCTGGAGATGTAGTTTAGATATAGAACAATTACCTGGCACACACAAAGTTCTATGTAAGTTCCTAGAACTGCAATAAAATAAATTAAAAATAAACCAGGCATGGTGGTGCATGCCTATAATCTTAGTAACTTGGTGTGATACCCTGTCATTGTCTCAATATAAAAAAGGGCTGGGAATGTAGCTCAGTGGTAAAGTGCCCATGTTCAATCCTCAAGAATAAACATTTTAACATATAGACTAGTATAATTAAGTTTTCATGAACACATCTGAAATAAAATTTAACAAATATCAAAATTTTGTTATACTTCTTTATTTCTTCATATTTGGTTTTTAAAATTGATACTGATCTGTTCATTTCATCCTGTTTGCTTTTCTTTCTACAAAAAGGTTCTGTGTTCTGCTCATTTTAATGTTTCTAGATTTTAATTGAATGGTAATTTTTCTACATTGTTTTTTTCTGCACACATGCACACATTTTTTTTTCCCCCTGCACACATGTCTGCAGACACCCATCCCTCTTCTTTACTCAAGCTGTAATGACCACAATGTCATGCCTGTTTTGATAGAAGGGAATACAAGGCAATTTCATAAGTGAATTTTAGAGATTTTGCATCTTTGAATTGTTGGTCTTTATAAAGTCTATGGAATATGTTGAGTATTATCTACTCGTAGTGTTATTAGTAATAACATTAACACATAGCCCTGACCTTCCAGCAGCAGGTGTCATTTGCTTTGCTGAGTAACTTTGTGTCCTCAGGAAGTCTGGGTCAGTGCTGCCAAATTTTCCTTAGATTCTTTAATTTATAACTGCTCATTATAAATACTAATTGCTGTAACTTTTATGTTACCTACTTGCCATGAAATGAGTGTTTTTATTCTGCCCCCTTTCTCCCATGAAAGGTCCAACAGAAATTTAACTGCCAGGTTAATCATTATCAATGTTCATATATATCTGTATTCTCATGTCCTTGAATATGTAAACGTTTATAGGTTTTATTTATTGGTTATTTTTTTTTCTTTTTTGTAGCACCAGGATTGAACCTATGACCACATCCTAGGCAAGATATTGTATATCTTTATGCATTTTTGATGGCATTTATATAGATGATAATCTTTGCAGTGGGATTATTGTTTCATATCCTGCATGTTATTTAAATTCTAATAGATAAACTCAGGTGAATTTCCAAGATAAGAGTATTGGTGCATTTTCAGTTGGACATTTTTCTAAAGGTCACAGAATCCCTGTCTTGATTTAGGGAGAGACCTATGTAAGAAACACTGTTTTAAAATTATCTCATTCCTCAAAGAAGGACATTTCATTGTCTCTGCTTGTGGTCTGTGACTGTTAAATTTGAATTCAGTTCTTTAAGCGGACCTTGCTCTGGATTAGCCCAAATCAACTACTTATGAGCTATAACTTTCATCTGTCATGAATAAAATATGCTTGTTACCACCTGTAGACCTTTATTCATTTTCTTATCCATTCCTCTGTCAAATATCTCTACCTTAAAAGCCTGATATTTCGCTATCATAACATCAGTCTTTAAGTTCTATCCAGGCCTGCTCACTTTTTTGTTGTATTGTGAAGTTCTGTTTTGTTTTTCTATTGTTTTATACTTGAACAATACAGAGCAGCATAATATTAAATCTTTTATTAGCAATATTCATTATGCAGCATATTTTTAAAAATCTTTGTAAATTGCAGTGCAAAATTATATTTGAGATTATATAGGTAGATGAATTTTGAACATTTTAAATAGCCTTTCAAAAACTAAACTTGGATAATTATTGATTTTAGGTGCCTGGTTGAGGCCTGGAGTTTATTGCGACAACATTCTAATAAAGTGAATGCAGAGGAATTACTGAAGCATGCCTATGAAGTCTGCCAGGAAACAGGCTTAATGGAAGATTTATTGAAATTACCATTTATAAACACTGAACAGGTAATCATTTAACAGTGTAATTTTATCACAAATTCAAGATAAATTGATAGTTTACAAATCCATTCTGTTCTTCTAGGAGTGTTTGGTGAAATTTTTGCAGTTCAGTGCCAGTGTTCAGAATCATGAATTCCTTTTAGTTCACCATTTGCAGCGTGCCAATTATATTCCTGCTTTGAAGCTGAACCAGACCTTGAAGATTAATCTTATGGTATGATTATAGTTGTTTCTTTGTGTGGGAGAAGGGAATAAGGAACTGAAGACTTTTTTGGTTGATTTGATTCATAAGAACTTGCAGTGTTTGTATCTGTTGTGCCTTTTATTGTCATAACTTGGAGAAAGTTCTTCTTGTCTATTGGCATATTATTACTTCTTTTTTTTAAAAAAAATATCCCTCTACTGTCTCCTCCCTAATTCTTCTATATTTGTATATGCCATTTATGCCCTGACATCTGCCCACAGTCTTGCCATACTGACCACTCAGGAAAAATGAGAGGAAGAGTTGGAGACAGCAGCAGAAGTTACTTAATGCAGAGAGTATTGGATTTCAAAGGTTGAAACTGATTCTTAATTTGCTGTGTTTAGGACATGCTCTGAGCCTTTGTTTCCTCGTGTGTAAACCAATAATATTTCCTTATGAAGTTGTTATGAGAGGGCTCAGAGATTTATGAAGTAACAGGTTGACTGACTCATGTAAATGTTTAATAAATGATAACCACTGTTTTTAATAGTTGTGAAGGAGCAATGTTTGTTAGTAGACATTTTTAATTGATGTAAGCAATTAAGTTTGTGTGCAAAATCTTCAATTTGGAAAAATATAGGTAGGAGGAAGAAAATATTTATAATATGATTATATTTTAACTGGTAAATACAATTTTGATATATTCAATAGAATGATCGGGATCCTCGTTTGCGGGAGAGATCAGTGGCTCGAAATTCTATATTAGAGCAATATGGGAAAATCCTTCCTAGAGTCCAGAGAAAATTAGCCATGGAAAGAGCTAAGCCTTACCATCTGTCAACATCATCAGTTTTTCGAGAATGTAAGATTTCATTGAAGAATGTCATAAACTCTCAGGCTATTAAAAATATTGAATGATTGCTTCTCTGAAATTCTCATTACTTTAAATATTACTCACTTTTGCTAATACTTTCATCACAGTCATTTTTTTTTTTTTTTTTACTGACTACTCTATTCCGTGAAATGTAGGGTTTTCTGGGAAGTTTTTTACAATTTGTTTCCTACTGTAACGCAGAATGAAAATCTTGTATTTTAGTTGAAGACATGTGCCCAACTTTTAGTTAAATAATTTTATACCATATCCCCAATTGTTAAATTTCAGTATAGCTGTAGTTTAAACCAAATATAATTTAAACTTTATTATGACTTCCATGTTGTCCATTCTTTGATATTACATTATTAAAATCCTGTTTGTTAGAGAATCAATTAAATCCTACATTCTTCATTTTACAGTTTCTAGACCCAAACCATTGTCAGCATTTCCAAAGAAAGCCATGACAGGAACAGTGTTATCAAGATCCACTTTCATCAATAATGTGTTATCTAGAATTGGAGAGGTGTGGACAAGCAGTGATCCTGGAAATAGCGTCTCACTTTATAATAAGTATGTTTTTTAATACCTTTTTTAAAAAAAGTGTATTTTTTTTAGTTGTTGATGGACTTTTATTTTATTCATTTATTTTTATGTGTTGCTGAGAATTAAACCCAGTGCCTCACACATGCAAGGCAAGCGCTCTACCACTCAGCCCCAGCCCCTTTCTTATACCTTTTAAGGTCATGTTACTTGCAGTTTTTCCTGGACACCAGAAGTATTTATCACAATCTACCCTAATTATTATAGTGTTTATTATTAGCATATGTAAAGAGGAAAAGCATTTTTATGGTGGCTGCTTTTCTTACAAGAAGAATGTTTTACTTTCAGTTAGAGTGGTGTATTTAGGGGCTGGGGCTGGGGTTGTGGTTTAGTGGTAGTGCGCTTGCCTAGGCACTGGGTTCTATTCTTAGTACTGCATATAAACAAATAAAATAAAGGTTATTGACAACTAAAAAAAGTTTAAGGGGCTGGGTTGTATCTCAGAGTTAGATCACTTGCCTGGCATACGTGAGGCACTGGGTTCGATCCTCAGCACCACATAAAAATAAAAGATATTGTGTCCACCTATATCTAAAATAAATATTTAAAAAACATTTTTTAAAAGGCAGTGTGTTTATTGTAGATATTGCAAAGTAAGAAATGAAAGTCCTTTCCTATTCCATCTAATTTTACTTTAAAGCTTTTTTTTAATCAATGCAGCATGATGCATAATCAGAAGTTAAATTTTTATTTTCTTTGTAGTCCTAAAATAGAAGAAGCATCTCCTATAGTATATTCTTTCCCACATCTACAACTGCCTGAGGCATTTGTTGGAACACCCATTTCAAAAGCATCACAGAGGATTTCTAGGTGAGAGTTCATTAAATCATCCTTAAAGACACAATGTTAGGCATTAATTACAACAGTAATGTTTAATGTATGGTTTCTTTAAAATTTGGACAGTATGGTGATTTTAAAATCAATTTCTCATTTCGGACATCTTAGTGAAAAGTATTCTTTACTATAACTTTGGAGTAAAGTAAAATGTTAGGCTTCCCCCCCCCCCCCCCCCCTTTGATATTATCTTCTTGTTAGATGACCTCTGTAGAAATTGTTTTTGTAATTATTAACTAATCTCAGTTGGTTCATATTGAAGCTTTCTCCTGTACAGCAGAGACTACTTGATGTCTCATAGAACTTCAGATGCAGTAATACTATATCAGTAATATGATATTACAAATATAAATAAATTCAGTGTTTCACATCTAAATGAAATTGTGATTATAAGTTGTATTTAGCAACATCAGATAGTTGAAAAATATTCATAACTGGCAATATGATTCAGTGGGAGAGTGCTTGCCTAGTAAACATGAAGCACTGGGATTAATCTGTATTACTGCAAAAAAAGAAAAATGCTCTTGAGGTCACGGTAAACCTTTTAAAATGGCTAACTACAAAAATACTTGGTGTGAGCAAGTGTGCAAAGCAGTTTGAACTGTTGTGCGTTGCTGCTGGTAGGAACATAAAACTGCCAATTTCTTTCAACATACATTTTTTTCCCTTATGACTCAGCATCCCCACTCCTACTTGTTTACCCAAGGGAAATTTTTAAAAAAGACTAGTCAATAAAATGAAGAGTGTCGATCAATGTTTCTGAGTTCAATCCCTGGTAACAAGGAAAAAAGAATTTTTTTTTCTTCATACTCTTCTTAGAGAATAACTTAATCTTGTATAAGAATTTTGTGCCAGGCATGGTGATACATGCCTGTAATCACACTGAGCTTTGAGGCTGAGGATCAGAAGTTCAAAGCCAGCCTCAGCAACTTGGCAAGACCCTGTCTCAAAATTAAAAGGACTGGTGATGTAGCTTAATAGCAGTAAAGCACTCCTGGCTTTAATCCCCAATATACCACTAAACCACCCAAAGAATTTTGCCATTTGTCATACAGACCTTGCTTTTGAGAAGCAGTCTCACCTAAATAGGCAAGATGTAAATATTAACAGTGTAAATATTAACAGTGCAGAGCTTTTAACATAATATTGGAAAAGTTGAATTAAAAAGTAAGCAATTTGTTTACAAGTACAGAATTTAAATACAAATTAGAAAGAAACGAAGATAGAGAAAGAAATGTCTAGATTAGATGTTCATGTTTTGGTAGAAATCTCAAGGCTGTGACTGGTACAGAATAACAGGTACAAAGACCTTGTAATGAAAATGCTTTCATTTCTGCACTGGGTAATAGGTTGATTCTTAAAGCACCCATGATCTGTGTGGATCTACCACCCTAATAATGAAAATCCCTTTGGAATCTGAAGGATAGAATGCAGGAGAAGACAAAACAACTGGGATTTTTAAAAAACTTTCTGGGCAACAGAACACACTGTTCTTCTTTGGTTATTCTCAGCTGATCCACACTGGCATCTGGGAGAAATAAAAAAATAACTGTTTTTATTATAGAAAATACAGACATAAAATAGACTATTGGGGAGGCTGGGGTTGTGGCTCAGTGGTAGAGCACTTGCCTGGCACGTGTGAGGCCTTGGATTTGAGTGTCAGCACCACATATAAATAAAATTAAAAGTCCATTTACAACTATATTATGACCTGAAAATATTTTTCTGTAAGTTTTTAAGCTTATTTGGACTGTGTATGTGTAATACAAATCATGAATGAAATCAATTTTATCATTTGATGTAAACTAGGTCTGGGACATTATGGAAAACTTTTTGAGATTATTTTGTCAACAAACTTTTTTTTTTTTTTTTAATATTCATTTATATTTTTTTAGTTTTCGGCGGACACAACATCTTTATTTGTATGTGGTGCTGAGGATCGAACCCAGGCCGCACGCATGCTAGGCGAGCGCGCCACCGCTTGAGCCACATCCCCAGCCCAACAAACTTTTTTTAATTAACTTTTTTTGGGGGGTGGGTGTTAGTCTAGACTTTAATGCTGTCATATCCTAAGTGTTGATAAAGATGAATTTTAGCACATGGATTGCTAGGGATGCCTTATCCTGTGTATTGTCAATCTTTAGCAGTTAATCTTCATGGCAAATAAATGCCTGGCTGATAGTGGAAGCTCAGTAAATAACTGGTAAAAGGGAAAGAGAACTGCAGGCATGGTGATACATAATCAGTCCTAACAAATGGGGAGGCTAAGGCAGGAAGAGTACAAGTTTGAGAACAGCCCTAGGTAACTTAAATGAGATTCTGTCTCAAAATAAAAAGAGGGTGATGTAGCTTAACGGTAAAGTTCTGGGTTAAATCCCCACTACTGAAAAATATTGTGATCAGGGGACAACTAGAATTCTTTGTTCTTAAATTGTTTCTAAAATTCCTAATTATTTTTTTGCTACTGAAATAGTTTTCAATGGTGGCTAAGTGTGTTTACATGTTTTTATGGTATTTATTAGTGAATATATAAATCATAACAATAACATTGAATATTAAAATTCTTTTGTTTCATCAGAATAATTTAGTTAATAATTTACCAGAATTCTTCTATTCATAAGTATGTTCTGATTACAGATTACTAGATTTGGTTATTCATCCTATCCCCCGACCTTCTCAACCTTTGGGGTTTATTCAGCAAAGCCCCACAAGATCTCCTTTATGCCTAGTATCCAGTTCTTTGCCATTTGGTTCACAGTCAAAAGAATCACATCAGAATACCTCCAAGTCTGCAGAATTGCATTTACTTGAGACTCCTCTTGTAGTTAAGGTTAGTATTATGTCCCTAGCATTCATAGTAAAGCAAGAGTGTTCTTAGTTTCAAATAGCACAGAGAAAATAAGCTATTTGTAACTGAATAGTCAATAGCTGTTTTTCACTTTAATTTTCATGGCTGTCTTTCCAAAATACTTGCTATACTTTTGCATCTTCTTAAACTGGGTTGATTAAATTTAATAATAATGATCACATTGTCTTGAATATTATACGAAGCTCTGAATGGTTATTATAAATTGGCCTTTGTCCTTTTCAAAATAATTTTAAGCTTTTGATTTTTATATATGTTGATATAATTTTGCTGATAGTATGCACTTATTTTTTCCTTCTGTTAAATAATTTTTAGTTTTTACATTTTTAAGAAATTTTTCTGACCATGAACTATTCCTACTCCTAGTTTATTAGTGTCTAAGTAACCTTTTCCTCCCTCCTTTCTGATAAATTATTATTGAGAAAACAACAAAACTAAACTTGTGATAACTTGTAACAATAATCTTTTCGTTTTCAAAGTATTTTCATATATGTTATCTCCTTGCTCCTTGTTCAGTATTCTATATTGAATCCTAGAAGCTTTCTTTTTGTTGTTGTTGTTTCTGGGTTCTCTTTCCAGAGATCAGTAAAGCTAGAAAATTCTTATTTTTCAAATTGAATGAAAGATAACTAAGTGCTATTTCTAAAATAGTTATTAAAAGAAGGTTGATAGGATTTTTAGGTTCCTGACACAATCCAGTATTGTATTTCTAATCTTTTCATCTGTCCAAAAATAAAAACTGGTTTTGTATTTTCTCCAGCTAAGTTCAAAAAGTTCAAGTGAAATTATATTAGGGAATGATTTTGTTCGTCTTGCCAAAAGAGTATTTAGTTATAATAATCTTAAAATGTGTCTAACAGCACTCATTAATGGGATTCAGTAATCTGGTTACTGGGTCTTTAGTGGACAAATTAAGTGAAGGAATTATTTCTACTAAATTAAGTGCTAATTTTGAATTATATGTATTCATTATTACTAAATCTAATAAGTTATTAATACTTGTATGGATTTTTTTTTCCCTAAGGCATAAAAAAAAGTTTAGATTAATTTTGTGTTCAGTACACACAGTTCTCTCTTTAATGTAAGACTTTGTTTCTTAAATTTATCTTACTAATTGGCATTGTATTTTTTATGGATACAATTTTAATAGCCTTAAATATAGAAAGCACTGATAGAATTTTTTTTCTTCCAATCAATCTGAAATAAAAATTTCTACTTATGTGTTTATTGAAAATGAGACTATAACCACAATTGTCACTCAAATGCCCCAGTAAATACTTACGTAAATGCCTTTTATAAACACTAATAGAATTCCATTTGCTCTTTGTTTTAGAAAGCTAAAAGTTTGGTTATGTCAGTTGCTTCTTCTGGATTTGCCGAGTTTACTCCTCAATCTATCCTAAGGTCTGGCCTTCGAACACCTTTACCATCTCCCTCTACATCACCTGGAAGGTCTCTTACTCCTCCTTTGCGACTTAAAGAAACTAAAATTTCATTCATGGAAGAAGAAATGAACACAAAATGGACTACTGCAGTAAGTTTGATTATAATAGGGAAAAAAGACTCAAAGATTGTATTAGCTCTTACAAGTAAAAAGTGTGATAAATCAATTTAAATAACCTCACTATGGATTTTTATATGCAATTTTATAGATTGACTTGAATTTACAAAACAGTTCTGAAGGAAACATGAGGGCAATGGCTAAGCCTCTTACAGATAAAAAACAAAATTGGGCTTGAAAGTACCAAGTGAATTGCATATATTGGTGGCAGAAATGGCACTAGAATTCAGACTTCCTAAGTCTTAGTCTGTGGGCTTTTTAAAAAAGTTTTGTTTTGTTTATTCTGTGTAGTACTTCTTAAGTTCCTATTTGGTTGTCTGTTAACAGCCTGCAGATAACAGTAACCCAGAAGCATTTATCACTGCATCTTTTCATAAATGTGGAGTTCCAGCAGAAAATAAATGGCCGAAGAGCAAAGAGGAAACCATACCTTTTCTTGTAAATAGCTCAGAAAAGGACCCTCAAGAAATGGATACAGGGTCACTGGACGCATCCTCACAAAGTTTGGAGAAACTAGATGTGAGCAAAGAAAGCAATGCTTCAACCAGATCAGACCAGACCACCTTAGAATATCAAGATGCACCATCACCAGAAGAGTTTGAAGATATTTTTTTGTCCTCCCAGTCAGGAGAGTCTTCCACTGAACTAAATACTAATTTAACTGAGCAAATCAAGAAAGATGAAGATAAAGATGTGTTTGAGTCACAAGTAATTCCTCCAGATGAGGAAAAACAGATGGGTAAGAACTCGTTTCCACATATTATAAATTGCCATTGATAGGGCTGGGGATATGGCTCAAGTAGTAGCACACTCGCCTGGCATGCGTGAGGCACTGGGTTTGATCCTCAGCACCACATAAAAATAAAATAAAGATATTGTGTCCACCTAAAAGCTAAAAAATAAATATTTTTTTAAAAATTGCCATTGATATTCCTTAAAAAAATTCTTCTTTAGTGCATTATAGTAAAACCATTGAGGTTTTCAATTTAGTCTCCAAAATTTTCCCTCCCCCTTTCCTCCCTCTGCTTTCCTGATCTTGTATGTATTATTATTTTTAAAAATTTGTCCATTATTCATAAAGATTAATTCATTGGGGTATATTTATAAACGTACATAAGAAAGTTTGGTCAGATGCCACCATTCCTCACTTTTTCATATCCCTTCTGCTTTCTCCTCAACCTTAATAAATTTTGTAACAGGTTTCTTTTCACCATAAGGAAAGCGTGAAGATCAAGATTAAATAATATATGCGCATAGTGTCAAAATCTTTTTCAGTTATAAGTATTGCTTACATTGTTCCATAAGTATATATGAGCTTTGAAGAGAGAGGAACTTAGTATGCTTTTTAATCTGGCCATGAAATTTGGAAAAGAATACTAATGTTTAAGGATGGAAATGCAAGGTTCAGCAGTCTGATTTAGAGAATATTCCCATAAATAATGGATGTAGTAATAACTTTACGGAATAGATTGTTGCTGCAATTTTTAACTTATTCAGCAGTCTTAATTTATGAAAATTCTGCTCACAGAGCAGGATATTTGTTCTATATTCCGTCCTTACTGCCAAAACAATCACAGAACAATCAAGATAAATGTCCAAAGGCCCATGAAGTGAGTCCAATGGCATTTGGATTGTGATGTCTCTGTTACATTAATTATTAATTTCTCTGTTAAATTCAGGAGTCTGCTGAAGTAGTGTATGTCTAGAGATAAACACTGCTTTTTTTTTCTGTGTCATAATTCCATTAAATGTTTAAATGATAAATATTAGAATAGAATGTTCATAGAAGAGCCAGGTATGGTAAATACCTGTAGTCCCAACTATTTGGGAGGCTGAGGCCAGGAGTATTGCAAATTTGAGCCTTGCCCAGACAACTTAATTAGACCGTCTCTCAAAATACATTTTTTAAAAAAGGGCTTAGGAATGCACCTCTGTGGTAAAATGCTTGCCTAGCATGCATGAAGCCCTGGTTTCCATTCCCAGGACCATAATTTAAAAAAAAAAAAAAGAATGTACATAAGAATATCTTAATGGATTGTTTCTACCCTATTGGGCAGTCCCAAGTAGAAATCTATATGTGTGTGTGTGTGTGTGTTGGAGTCAGAATCATAGAAGACATACTCTAGATTAAAATAGACTAAATTTGAATCCTTGTTCAACTATCTAAGTATGCTTGGTGATACGGGATAAACAGTGTTAATATTATGCTTTAGTTTTTCTGATATACCTCTTTGAATATTTTGGATTAAGTGAATTGATATATGTAGAACATTTGCAATAAATTGTACTTGTTCAGCCAAAGGTAAAAAGTTGGAGGTTAAGGGAGGCTCTTTGACTCAGAATTAGTAAAAGGAACTGCTGACAATCTGATGCCAAGGAAATAAACACAAAAGAACAAAAAAGCAGGCCTAGCAACTTCTTAAACAGTAATAGTTCAAGACCTGTGCAATTATAAAACATTTAGCTTAAATGATATTTTTACCTGTATGATTTGTAGACACTTTGAAAGTTGCAGAGGAGTCCCTTTCAGGATCAAATAACTTAAGCTCCACTGAAGGAACCAAAACATCACTTTGTGTGCCATCAATCCATGAAGGGTAAGTTTATGAAGATGGTTTCAAATATTTTTCCAAAGAAGTTTAATGAAATTATGAACCCATAGCAAAATATTCTTTATGTATTAGAGCTCATTTAGATTTTTGACATTCCCATCTTGAATAATTACCTGTATTCCTAGTTGTTCAGTTTTATAGTTGTGTTATTTAGTTACCATGAAATAAATCTTAATACTACTAGACATTTCTATAATATAAAGACCTAGTGAATTGAGGCATATTAATATTCTTTGACTCTTTCTGTTGAAGACCAAAAGTTCATTCACAACTATGGTATTATTCCATGTGCTTCCTTTTTTTAGTAGTTTCAGGATGATTAGGCACAGGACTCCTGTAAAACCAGAGTGGAACATAGGGGAGATGGCCGAGAGAAATTTTTTTCCTTACAATCATACAATAGTCACTCAAGTTTTTTGATAACTAATTAAAATATTATGCTGTCAAATAAATTCATTGACAGAAAAGGCCATGCATTAGGTGATATTTATTCATAGTGCTTGCTGTTCAAAACAGGATCTGGTAAAATGGTACCAATTCCCATACAGTTTATCATCTATTATAAGAAGCTTATATTAGAATGTAAATCAGTGTACTGCTTCCTTTATTGAAAGTCAACTGAACTGATCCATATGAAGTAATTAGTTCACCTGGCAAAAGCTCTTTTCCTTCATTTCACGACTAAAGACAAGATTGCATGTCAGCACTTGTAGTGCTGTTGTAGAGGATACAAAAAAGTGGCAGCTTCAATTATTAAGAGGTAGTAAAGGTTATTTAGTAAAATAACTCATCTGAAATGTGATGATTTAAAACATTGCTCTATAAGTAAATAAATAATGAGCAACTTCACAAACCATCTGCAACACAATAGTCACCTGGTAGGTCAAACTTGGTCACATACTTCATTTCTGAGAAAACATCACATTTGATGGCTGGAATTTACCCAGACCTTTATTGAAAATGTGGAATAAAAGATTATCCAATATTTTATTGTTTTAGTGTTTTTTAAACTTTAATGAAAACAAATGTTATTTATTACAATGGATTTGATAGGTAATTGCATCAGTCATAAAACAAAGCATTCACATGAGAAAAGGTTTCATTGAGAAACTAGGTGAATATTCAACATCTTGGCAGAGCTCTAGTTCCTTTCTGAATATAAGTTTAATATTTTGTGGTGATTTATTGTTCTCTTATCCTTGCTACAAGCATTGTGGTTGAGGAAGTCTTATATCCATGTGTACATCAAATACATTATTCTCTATTTTAAAAATCAGCCTAATTGGGTTTTAGGGAAGGGTCAGCTCAGAATATGAAGGCTGTCAGCATATTCTGAAACTTATTTTTATCATGTGTGTTAATACAGGTTTCAATGGTCTCCCATTATAAGTCTTTTTACCCTGTTTTTCCAATTTTAAAATATTGAACCTGATCCTACTGTGTATATAGGAAATGTTCCATAATACTTGACAGGCTTATTTGAAGAACATGGCCACGATTATTAAAAAAAATCAGTGAAAGTGTAATTTATGCTGACACGCATTTCAATAGATTTATTTGTACTCTGATGTCATGTCATTGTCACTGAAAAAGTAAAATAATAGAAAGTAGGAAAACCAAGTATAGCATTATTTGTTTATAAATTCACTTGCATATTTTATAATATTCAAAATGAGTTTGATTTCTTTGAACCTTGATTTTCATCAGCAGAATAACAGAGGCAGTAGGACAAAGCAGGTAGAGAAGGTGGGATATTTATACATGCTAAAGTATACATTTCTATTTCTAAAGGAAAATCCTCACCCCAAAGTCCAAGATACCAGTGTTGGATAAAGGATTAATATCTGTTGAAGCCTACAACTCTACAATTAGAGCAGACAACAATGAATGTATGTGTTCATTTGATTATTTCATTTTATTTCTTCTCTCATTTCTACCACTCTTTTTGATTTGCTTCCCTAGAATAAAGGCATTCTAAGGAGATATGTCAGCTATCAAAACAATAGGTTGCTTGTAAGGCATTTTGGAACATGAAAGAATAAGTCAGGGAAAGTAATAAGTATAATTCATTGAATTTTTTTTCCCCACAGTTAACCCTGTTTTGGGGTGTGGGACACCTACTCTCAGACGCTCTCTGTATTATACAGAAGTGAAGCTACTTTCTTTGGTAACCTTATAGCTTTCCATACGTGTTATCTCATTTAATCTTCATGACACCATGTGAGGTGTAATTATCTGACTCAAAAGTCCTTTGCCCTTAACTGTAAATTTGTTTTTCTGTATTTTTTGTCTGATAAATACTAACAATATAAGATGGAAATATTAATAGTATTCATTTCTTAGTTGTCAGGATTAAGCCAGATGTGTGAAAAGATTTATTTCATAGTTGTCAGAATTAAGCCAGATGTGTGGAAAGTATTTAGAATAGTGCTTGGCACTTAATAAAAGCTGTTCCTATAAATTGTTTTGTTAATTTATTTAATTTGTTATATATGACAGCAGAATGTAATTCATTTCATATTACACATATAGAGTGCATTTTTTCAAGTCTCTGGTTGTATACAAAATATTTTCACACCATTCTTGTCTTCACACTTGTACTTAGGGCAGTGATGTCCACCGTCCTTCCTACCCCCATGCCTGCTCCCTTCCTCACCCTCCCCTTTATCCTAGCTAAAGTTCCTCCATTACCCCCTGTGGACATGAGTCAGCATTCTCATATCAAACAATGTTTTATTCAGCCTTTGGTTTTTTGGGATTAGCTTACTTCACTTAGCATTATATTCTCCAACTCCATCCATTTCCCTGCAGATGCCATGATTTTATTCTTTTTTAATGATGTGTGTAATATTGCATTGTGTATACCAAAGTTTGCCTTGCCTATCTGTTCATCTACTGAAGGGCATCTGGGTGGTTCCACAAAGATAGCTATTGTGAATTGTGCTGCTGTAAACATTGATGTGGCTGTGTCCCTGTAGTATACTGTTTTTAAGTCCTTTGGGTATAGACCAAGGAGTGGGATAGCTGGGTCAAAAAATGGTTCCATGCCCAGTTTTCCAAGGAATCTCCATACTGCTTTTCATATTGGCTGCACCAATTTGCAGTCCCACCAGCAATGTATGAGAGTGCCTTTTTCCCCACACCCTAGCCAACACTTCTTGTTGTTTGTATTCTTGATAGCTGCCATTCAGACTGGAGTGAAATGAAGTCTTAGAGAGTTTTGATTTGCTTTTCTTTAATAGCTAGAGATGTTGGACATTTTTTTCATGTTTGTTGATTTGATTATATATCCTCTGTTCAGTTCCTTGGCCCATTTGTTGATTGGGTTATTTGTGGGTTGTTTTGTTTTTCGTTTTTTTTGGTGTTAAGGTTTTTGGGTGCTTTATAGATTAATGCTGTATCTGATGTGCTTGTGGTAGAGATTTGCTCCCATTCTGTAGGTTCTCTATTCACCTCACTGATTGTTTCTTTTGCTGAGAAGAAGCTTTTTATTTTGAATCCACTCCATTTATTGATTCTTGGTTTTAATTCTTGTGCTATAGCAGTCTTATTAAGGAAGTTGGGGCCTAATCTGACATGGAGGACATTTGGGCCTACTTTTTCTTCCATTAGGTGCAAGGTCTCTGTTTTAATTCCTAGGTCGTTGATTCACTTTGAGTTGAGTTTTGTGCATGGTAAGAGATACAGGTTTAATTTCATTTTGTTACGTGTGGATTTCCAATTTTCCCAGAACCATTTGTTGAAGAGGCTGTCTTTTCTCCAATTTATGTTTTTGATGCCTTTGTCTAATATGAGATAACTGTAATTATGTGGGTTTGTCTGTGTCCTCTATTCTGTACCATTGATTTACAGGTCTGTTTGGGGGCTGATTATTTATTTATTTTTTTCTTATTTTTTTGTTTTACTGTTTTGTTTCTGTAGGCCTATACTTGGGTATATATCTTCAAGACAATCTATGTCAGGATTTCTGTTGGATAGACATGGACCTACTAGGTCAAAGAATATTCAGATTTCTAATATTATTATTTTCTGCTATTTTCATATGTTGATAAGTGAAAAGTACCTATTTTCCCATACCTTTTTGCCAGACTGATAGGTGGGAAACATCTTCATTTTATTTTACAGCATTTGCCTATTAGGGATAATAAGCTTTTTATCTATTAAAAGTATGAATATTTTTTCTGGTTTGCCTTTTTTTTAATCTTTTTACCTTTTTATTGATTTGTACTCATCATTAAAAATGATTTTTAGTGGGTTGAGGTTGTGGCTCAGAGGTAGAGTGCCCGCCTAGCATGTGTGAGGCACTGGGCTCAATCCTTAGTACCACATAAAAATAAAGACATTGTGTTGACTTGTAACTAAAAAATAAATATTTTTTAAAAGGATTTTTTTAGTTAAGTTGGAGACATCTTTTCTCCTTGAGGTTAGTGTTTTTGTGACATTCACAAATGCTAAACCTAAATATAACCTATGAGTATTAGTGACATGTAAACATTTGGTGAAAAGAAAAATAAAAGGAATATTTTTGTGAGCCCCTCCACCTAATTTTGAAAAGTGGTAAGGTACATTTGTGTTTATTTGTATGCTTTCTGCCAAAAGAAAGATATCTCCTGTTTTATAGCCATGTCAAAATCTAGATTGCATGTCCCTAGTATAATTCTGCACTGGTTTAACAAAGATAGCTAGTTGTCTTATAATCACTAGGTAACACATAATTTTCAAAATAATGAAGAACACTTCCTCCAGGAATTTGTCATTATATTAAACTGTCAGAATAAGGATAGGAATTACAGTCCAATGGAAGAAAACAATGTTGCCAGTTTTAAATGTGTAATTTATATTATGTATATGTATTATTTCAACTGAATGTGTATTATCCTGGCAAAAAGTGGATTTGCCTTTTAAAAAGACCTTTCCTTTTTAAGATCTTAGACTTTTTAAATTAATTTTTCAAGGAGGTATATAGCTTTTTCTATTGTGTTTCCTTTGTTAATTACATGATTTTCAGTTTAAAATGTAAAAACCTTAACTCTTTCCCCCTACCCCCCACAGCAGTGGCCAGTAACCTTGGTGATAGTGGAAGCTCTGGGCTCATCACATCTGAAAGTCCTGTTATCTCTGAACATACCTTAAAAGAAGATCATGAACTAGAAATTGATGTACTAAAAAAGAATGTTGACATACCAGAAGAGAAGCTACCAATTCCTGACAGTTCTCCTGATACTCAAGAAATTCATGTAAAAAAAATTAACTTTTCACTTTTTTTTGTCAGTCTTTTAGTTTTGGTTTAGTTAGGTTTCAAGATATGATAGTTCAAATTTAATGTATTCATTCAGTTGACTGCTGTATTAAAATCTAAAAATTTGTGCTAATTAAATACATTAATATTTTGCAGAATAAAAGAACACGTCCTTAAAGAAATTGGTTTTCATGAAAACCAATTTTCTGTTAAAAAAAGTCATGATTTAATTTTTACTTATATGCTTCAAATGAAAGGCTTTTTTAGCCAGAAGAAAACATACAGTGGCTACTCCAGAGACAATAAGACTATTGAGAAGCCTATATATGAAAATGAATAGATACAATTAAACAGGATACCCCTACCCCTACCTTAAGCATATTTTGTAAGGATGATATTTACCTGGGTGATATTCAATTTCTGAACAACTCCAAAAAGCATTTTTTATACTTAATATGTTTTATGGTTTTTCTGTGATTTGACCAAATTTTTATATGATAAGAGGAAAAACTCAAAATTATGTATAGAAATGTGTATGGAGTTTGGGGAGTACATTAAAATGTTATGAGTATCTATATTTATCTTCATGAGTGCTGTGAAATAGATGGCTAAAGTCCCTATTCCTTTAGTTGTGAAACAATAAAAATGTGGGCATGGTGTAAATGGGAATCCTCACTTATAGGCTATTTCCAATCTCATCTCAATGTTTGGGGAATGGGAAAATGTCATTGTCTAGGTGGGTGGTAATGTTCTACCTTCTTGGTCAGGAGATCTCTCTGTTACTCTCTACCTCCTCCTTTTTCTCCCCTTCCCTTACCAAAAGGTAAATGCAAGGACCATTCCTTCTTCCACCAAACCCTTGCAGGAGAGGTACTGAACTTGAAAGCCTTAGGAATTTCATGGTTTATGCAGCCCCAGCAAAGGGAAGAGGATTGAGTCTAGCCCAAGGGAGCTTATGTAGGTGAATTGTTCTTCAACCTTATGGGGATCATGCTGTTTAGAAAAGTGTGGATAGTTAGGTAATTTGGGGATTTTCATTAAAATATAGTTTGGGGGTTATTTTTCTCCAGTTAAGTTTTCTGTTGAGTAAGAGTAGAAAAAATCCTTAATTTTCATAATAGTCTCATAATAATTTTCAATTTTTTGTTTATACTGTCATAGCTAGGGAAATGTGGAATTTCTAGTTTAATTACAGTCATAGTCTCTGAATATAGTTGTTTTTGACTGAATTCTCATTTAGGCCTGAATTTTTAAATGAATATATATAAAGTAAACCTTATAGTATGTGCCAAATATCAAATGTAGCATTATTTTGAAAAAATGCACACACCAAAAATAAATGGTCATTAAAAACCTTCGTGCTTTAGGCTAAAATAGATTTTTAAATTTTTTAACTGGTCTCTTATCTTTAATTAATTTTAGGTAATTGGACATGAAAAGCTTGAAGTTCAAAATTCAGGAGAAGAGGCCAGAAATCTTTCATTTAACGAGTTATATCCCTCAGGAACTCTTAAGCTTCAATATAATTTTGATACTATTGAGCAACAGTTTTGTGACTTACCTGATAATAAAGACTCTGCTGAATGTGACATTGCTGAAGTAGATGGGGAACTTTTTGTGGCCCAGAGCAACTTTACCTTGATATTGGAAGGTGAAGAAGGAGAAGTTGAGACAGGTGATTCTGCAACACCTAATGTGTTACCTAAAGCAGCTAACACAGCATCCAAGGAAAAACTTGTATACAGTGTGGAACATGATGATCATGGACATGTTGCAGATATTCCATCTATCATAACTAGTGATCGAGAATCCCAAAAGGTAGAGACTTTACCATATGTGCCTGAACCCATTAAAGTAGCAATTGCAGAAAATTTATTAGGTGTGATTAAAGATACAAGAAGTAAAGAAATTACTTCAGATGTAATGGAACAGTCTGTTCATGAAAGCATACCTTTAATAAGCCAGAAGGTAATGTGTTCTACCAAATTAGTCAAACCTGTGATAAAGACTTTTCAGGAAACAAGTACCATGACTATAAATGTTAGCCAGGGTGATGACATGGTTTCCTCTAGAACACGCATGAGAAAGAGTGTCCAAAACCTGAGTATCACTACAGCAGGGCAGGAGTCAGCAGATTTTGCTACTCCCAAGATGCTGGGGCCACAATCTATAAAGAAAACTAGAAAAGCAAAAGAAATTTCTGAGGTTTCTGAAAGTGCCTATTCTGATATCAAAGGAAAATCTCAGAATCAGCAAATACCTCAAAATTCTATTATTTCTAGGAGAGGAAGGAAGAAAAAAGAAACTAATCAAGATACATTAGATAGTATTGATTCTGTGGAACAAGAATTGCAGGTTACTTCAGGTAGGGAACTAAAAAGGTTAAAGTCACCTCAGCTTTTGGAACCAGCAACTGAAGAAATTTCTTTTAGAAAAGAAGTTAAGCTTTCATCTGTTACAAAAAGGACTCTTAGAAAAACTAAAAAATCTATAGAAAATCAGGAAAGTGTTGAAATTAATGTTAGTAAAATAGCAACTCCTAGCAAGACTGTCAAGAAAAAGCTGAGAAATGCTGATACAGAAGCCTCTGAAAATATGCAAGAGGGGAAATCCAATGACCAACTGCCTATTAAACGTAGTAGAAGGATCAGAGAGAAAGAAGTTACTATGTCAGATATGATAGAAGAGTCTAAACTTGATTCCTCCCAGTTGATTCTTCAAGCAGAATTTGATTTGCCTGCCACAACTAGGAAACGTGGTAGACCAAGGAAAATAAATCCATCAGAAAATGTTGGATCTAAGACTGTTAAGGAAGAGAGAAGTCCCAAGAAGAGAGTTCTTAGCATCCGAAGATCTTCAAGGAATGCCTCAGCTAGAAATGAAAATATTGATGTTGGAAAACCAGTTTTAGAAAAAACCATTCTAGTGCCAAATGAGGAACTTGTTTTGGTGACAAGCTCTAAGAAAAAACTTACCAAGAAGACTGAAAATCAATGTCAGAAAAGTTCATTACACTCTGTATCAGATGAAATGACACAGGAACAACCAAATAACCAAGAAGAAAGATTACTTGCCACCTCAACTTTTGCTAAATCTTCTCGTAGTACAAGGACCAGGTCTAGCAAGGCCATCTTGTTACCAGATCTTTCTGAACCAAAAAATGAGCCTTTATTTTCTCCTCCTGCAGCAGAGGTACCAAGGAAAGTGAAAGGTACTTTTATTTTTATTCATATTTTAGATATGCAGAATCTTCAACCTAAAATTTGTTTAAAAGCACTATGTGGTTTGATTTGGCTTAAAGCAAAGATTTCATGTTTCCAAATTTGTTTTGAAATTTCAAGGATTCTGTATGATTTAGTATGCCTTTTTCTTTTTTTCCTTTCTTATTTTAATCCTATAATTCACCTGACAATAGTGTTTTTCTTTCTTTTTGGCGGGGGAGGGGTGGTACTAGGGATTAAACCCAGGGACATTTAACCCACCAAGCCACATCTCCAGGCCTTTTTAATATTTACTAGCAACAGGATCTGGCTGAGTTGCTTAGGGACTTGCTAAATTGCTGAGGCTCACTGGCATTATAGGTGTGCACCTCCGTACCCAGCTCATAGTGTTTATTTCTTCGAAATAGCATTAGAATAGTGTTTCTCTTTATTCTGTCCTTATATCCTAATGACTTAATTTTGATTTCTCTCCAAATAGAATCAGCTCTTTAAATTGAAGAACTGTGGCCATTGGCTTATGTCCCAATGATATCCACAAACACTATCCCCCTCCCCACCCCAGGTACTGGGTATCAAACCCAGGACCTTGCACATGATAGGCAAGTGGTTTACCATTATACTACATTCCCAGCCCTTTTTATATCTCCAATATTCACTATGCTGATGAAACTTTTTAAAATGCATTGTAATTTTGCAGTCACATATCCATCACAAGCCCAGGAAAGCAACTTTCCCATATAATTGACAATTTGTCCTCAAAATGATTTGTAGCCAGGCATAGTGGTGCATACCTATAATCTCAGTGGCTCGGGAGCTTGAGACAGGAAGAACTAGAGTTCAAAGCCAGCCTCAGCAAAAGTGAGTGCTACTCAGTGAGACCCTGTTTCTAAATAAAAATACAAAATAGGGCTGGGATGTGGCTCAGTGATTTGAGTGCCCCCAAGTTCAGACCCCAGTACCCCAAAAATAGATTAGAATAGATTGGATTAGATTAGATAGAAAGAAAGAAAAATAGTATAGTCTGATCTATGAGAATACGTGGAAGGAACAGTAGATAAAGGCTGAATATTTTTGTACATGATATTAAACTTTGTTTCCTTACTGCTTTGAAGTAGTTGGGGAAAGTTTCTGAGAAGATGATTCCAGAAGCAGAAATGATTAAAACTAACAGATTGGGACTGGGGTTGGGCTGGGCTGTAGCTTAGTGGCAGAGCACTTGTCTAGCATGTGTGAGGCACTGGGTTTGATCCTGCTATCCATCTACAACTAAAAAAAAAAAAAAATCTTTTTAATTAAAAAACTAATGGATTATACAATTTTGTACCTGCCTTTTATGTCATATTTTTATTATAACATTATTTAGTTTGATTCTTTAAATACTTGTAAACAATTAAAGGTAAACATTTGTTTTACCTAAATGATACTGAGATTCTTCCCATACCCTATCCCTCATGATTTCTCTTGTCCTAACTTGGTCATTAAGGGGTACCTACCCTGTGTTCTCTATTTTGGGATGTTTGCATCTTTGTAATGTGCATCATTTGTTCTAAGCTTCTTGTTGGATACATACAGATACATTTTTCCCCCCAACTTTTCTTTAGCTGCAAAAATAGAGGCTCCTGCACAGTTGAAAGAATTAGTTTCAGACTTATCTTCTCAGTTTGTATTCTCACCTCCTGCTTTGAGGACCAGACGAAAGAATACATCCAGTGCATCCAAGCTTGTAGATGAACTGGTAAGGAATATAGGATTTTGTGTGTTTGCTTAAACATACTTTTTATTTTTAAAATATTTCCTGAATAATCTTTAAAGGTAGCAGCCATTTTTGGTAAAAACCCCAAACCATCATGTCTCTACTCTTGAAGATCCTACTTTTAAGACAGATCTTTGATGTTGCTGATAATATATTACTTACTGGCAGCTGTAATTTAAATTACCTTTTGGGAGGTAATCAGAATTATTTGGGTTTATTTACCTATGATATAGGTCCTTGAGCCCCTAAAGTGTCATTAAAGAATTTATTTCACAGTTAATTCAATGGCATAGTTACACATTACCCTAGAGTGGAAATTCTTTAGGGATTGTGAGTCCTTTATATATATGAATGTTAATTTATAGACATTTATTGAATTATCTGCCATTAATTGGTTATTACACAAAAATAACTCAGCTCACAGTTGAATGAAATATACAGTTTAATTGAAGAGGCAAAAACAATAGGTATTTCATTGCTTGATCAGAATCATTTATGCAGGGCTGGGATTGTGGCTCAGCGGTAGAGTGCTCGCCTATCACGTGCGAGGCCCTGTGTTCAATCCTCAGCACCACATAGATAGATAGATGAATAGATAGATAGATAGATATTGTGTCCAACTAAAAAATAAATATTAAAAAAAAAAAAAGAATCATTTATACCCAAGTACCTCTGTAGACTGAGGGCAGAAGAGACAGGCATTCCTGGACCAAGAAGGCAGAAGATGTACAGAATGCATGGCAGGGGTGGGTAGGCTGGGAACATTCGTTCACAATAGTCATGTTTGTATATTAGATCATTTTTGTGAAAGATGAATTCTAGGCAGGAAAAAAAAAATTGTTGGCAGCCTAATCCCTAAAAGATGAAGATCCTGGATTTGGGGACCTAAGCAGTAGGAAGAGCAATTGTCAGTTTCCACTGGAAATAGAAACATTGAAAATAAAAAAGAAAACTTGGAGCATAGTTGACTTGGGAGTGAGGAATAAAGAGCAGCAATCTTCTGAGTTTCTACTGAAGAACAGAAGGAGTCAGTTTTGGACTGGATAAGTTTGAATTTATTTGCAGTGTTTGGCTATATTCTTTGACTCTTTGATAAAAAAACTGTTTAGATTTCAAATGTTTAATTACTTAGGATTTATCTCTGTAAAATTTCGACCCATAGGAAGATGATACTAAATCAGGAGAAACTATGGT
The DNA here is from genome assembly GCF_001458135.2 of Marmota marmota marmota. Taxonomy (NCBI): domain Eukaryota; kingdom Metazoa; phylum Chordata; class Mammalia; order Rodentia; family Sciuridae; genus Marmota; species Marmota marmota. The sequence goes on along the minus strand of NW_026000016.1, from coordinate 21,183,492 downwards.
AGAGCAAAAAGTGAAAAGAATCAGGATTGCAAAAACAAAACAAGCAAGCAAGTAAGTATGACTTTCCATTCTATAATATCTAACCATTTGTTTCTTCAAGTTACAGCTAAGAAAAGTCTTATTTAAAAAGGGAAATTATGGCTGGAATACTTGCCTAGCATGTTGTAAGGCCCTCAATCCTTAGCACCATATAAATAAATAAAGGTATTGTGTCCATCTACAACTAAAAAAAAAAAATCTTAAAAATAAATAAAAACTAAAAGGGAAATTATGACTGGGGAATGTAGCTCAGTGGTAGAGCACTAATGGACACAATGCCCTGGATTTGATTCCCAACATGGCAAAAAAGGCAAATTCTTATGGTCATTTCTAGCATCGACTGATTTTGCTGTTGAACAAGTGATCTCTATATAGCCACCACAAAAGTCTTCACACTTTTTAAAGAAGGGTGATGGGGCTGAGGTTGTGGCCCAGGGGAAAAGCATTTGCCTAGTATGCATGAGGCACTGGATTCAATCCTCAGCACCATATAAAAATAAGATATTGTGTATACCTTTAACTAAAAAAATAATAAATATTTTAAAAAAAATAATAAAGATGATGGAGGTAGTTTAGTTCTCAGTTGTTCTTCCTTTTTGTAGTGGATTGGGAAGGAAGTGGGATGGTTCACCTTTCCACTAGTAAAGATATTTTTAGTATTAGTAAATAATTGTAAACGTTTAAATCCTGCCATTATTTCACTACATCTGTGGGGAAATTACTCCATTTCAGATTCATTAAAGGTGTCAATTCATTTTCTTTCAAAACTGATTTAATGAGACTCTTGACTATAATTAATAACACTATTTACTTATAAATTTGCTTTGAACATACTTGACAAACTCCTTCATGTTTGAAATTATACATACATTTGCCAGTTGCTGGTGTTTAAGAACTGCTTTCTCTCATAGGCTGTCTGGGCCTGCTAGGCCCTCATCCTACAGATGACTTCTAAGACTTGGTTCACTTATCCTTGTAACCCAGCAGTATTTATTAATACATGTGAAACAATTAAGGAAAAATTTAGCAGTGATTGTTTTAAAATATCCATATCAGAAAATAAAAGTACAACCTTAACTCTGCCTCTAATTATCTTACATGACTTTTAAAGCTGTACTTCACTTTCTCTTGAATCCATTACCTCTCTTGGAAAATGAAAGCATTTGGTTAGCTATCTTTGAGTGATGAAAAACCAGTTATTTTTGTTACTTCATGCATTTATTCTTAATTGATTCTTTCTTTCAGAAATACAGAAGAAGAAAGTTCTTGGTCACCTCCTCCAGTAAAAATTAGGCTGATTTCTCCTTTGGCAAGCCCAATTGAAGAAGTAAAGAGCAAATCAAGAAAAACTGCAGAAGTTAAAGGAAAAACTCTTGGAAGGGGCAGAAAGAAACCATCCTCCTTTCCAAAGCAAGTTTTACGCAGGAAAATGCTATAATTTTTTTCCAAGATTCTAATGTACACCTGTTTGTAAAGTCATCAAAATTGTGTGGATTATTAAAAATTATCCAATTTGGAAGAAAATAATTTATATAAACTATTGTAAATTTTTGTAAATAGAATGTCTTCAGTAAGTAAAGTAACTCCATACGGAGTGTGATTCTTTTAGTTCAGGTGTTTTTTCTATTTTATATTAAGACTTCATACATTTATATAATATGTAAATATGGCTTCTTATTGGAATGTTAAATAAAATGTATACTTAACAGTAGTTTGTGTCTGTTAGATTTTTGAAAGGGAATTTCTGTCTTAATGATTTTTATATGCTAGTAGGCATTTGTCCCATTTTTCTCTCTATAGTTAAAATACTAGACCAATCTTAAAATGAGGGTGATTGAACTATTATTTTTTAAAGTTGTTATTTTATAACTTATGCACTTTGATTTTGTGATTAAGATTTCTAATCATAATGTGTACTTTTATTTGGTTTTGCCTGTTACTATGCTGAAATTGAATTATGGGCATGTAATTTTGCTGCCTTTTTGTAGTTTCACAAATTTTGTGTAATCTACCTACCTCAAATGAGTAGTTTTCCAAGTAATGCATTGTGGTTAACTATAATATTGGCATTTCTTGTTCAGCAAGCTTAAGGCTATTTATCTTTAATGTCTCTTAATTCAGAGACTTATTACCCAGGTTAGATTGACCGGTTCACTGCTTATTAGCAACCTCATGAAAAGATTTGAGAAGAAAATGTAAAATAAATCTGTTTTACCAATATTCAGTACACCTTGTGTGTGCCTAATATTGATAATGGGAGAAGTTCGGATAAATTTTATAATATTCTTGCTATAAAGAAACTTACTGAATCACAGAATTCCCTTAATATTCAGGATTTAAAACTGGCAAATTAATTATCATAGGACCTCAGGCACAGATTGAGAATGGGAAGAGATGAATAGATAAAGAACAAGAAAAAAATGAAAGCACCCCTTTTTCTGCAGTAAGACTTTGTGCAATGAAGTAATGATACTTGATGCAGGCCATAAATTTCATCAATAAATAAGTGTTGTAAAATAATTTATACTAGGTAATTGATAGTGTGTAATGAATGGACCATTAATAATTGATGATCTGGAAACAAACTGCCTTTGTCAGCTAAGCTTTTAATGTTTTAGTATGAAGCATAGCAGTGTGGCTTTCTACATTATTTTTCTACCAAATAACAGTATGGACAATGAGAAAATGATGAAAATGCCTCTGCCAAGTAGCGACCGTGTGATAGTAGCAGTACGAGTGCGGCCATTTAGTCAGGTTAGTGGTAAATGTCACATTGCCTTTTTGAAAATTTAACTGATTTTGATTTTATTAATTTTTTAATGATAATTATAAAACTTATATTTAAGCTGCTTGTCATTTATGGAATATTAAACTTATTTAAATGAATTTGTTAATAAAGATCTAAATATGATTTAGTAAGCACTTAATTTTATTCCTTTGCACAAGTAGCACAATAAAAAAATTGATAAAAAGATATACTGTCAAGGTAATATTTTTTAAACCAATGCAATTTGGTAAACATAACCATATTATACTGTTTTTAATAGATGTACTCCCCCCATAAAAGAAGATTTTACACAAATTGCCAATTCTAAATGAACTCTGTTATAATGAATTTATGCATAAATGTATTTTTATATTGCTTTTCACCAAAACACTGCTAACAACATTTTTAGGATAGTTCATCAGTTATACTCTATAGAAACCATATATAGCAACCATATATCTGTATCAATGCATTGGTTAAATTCTAAGGTAATTCTGAACTGACCTACTCGGTAAACTTTTTAATCAGCTGCTGAGGATCAAACACCACTAGAAACTGAGAACACAAAGGAAAATCCTTTATTCTCTAGCAGCTTTCAGTTTAAGTCTAATATAAGTAAATTTACTAAATAATCTGATTCAGTAAGATACTTATTGTCATAATAGTAAAGAAATAATATACCCAGAAAAAGGTTAGGTCTATCGAATTTTGCCTGGACAGATCTTAAAAGGCTTCCTAGATATTGAGTAGAAACATTTGAGATGACTATAAAGAATAAATAAAATTTGGATACAGACAGTGATAGAACACACAAAGGCTTTACAGAAACTTTCTGATGGGGATACTATGTCATGCTTACCTTTGATGTGATGGGGTCTTGCCCACTTCTATAACTTAACTTTACATTCATCCATGTTGCAGAAAATATTTCAGTAGCCAAGCAGTGATATAATCAGATGACATTAAGTGTAACAACTATTTACAGCTTCTGAAGTAGCATGGTTTCTTGACAACTGATCAAACCATGCCAAAGAATTAATGACCAGTAAATTTAAATGCCATTCCTTTTCCCCCAGAAGGGAGGGGGGCATTTTTCTAAGCTACTTAAAGCAATTCTGAAGGCACTTTTCTCACTGGCCTCTAATACTGCTACAGTAACCACTTGGAGGTTTTAAGTAACTAATGAAAAGGATTTGTTAGGAGAGGGAGTAGGTAAGTCTCACACTTGAACAACTGCAATACCTCCTACATGATCTTGGGGCTCCCAGGTTGTTCTTTACCTAGCAATAAGAAAATCTGAAAGTCAGTGTCTTGTAACTCCTTGCTCAAAACTTTCCAGTTATGTAAAAATTCCATTTTACAGTTTATAAGGCCTGGTGACATATACTGCCCAACTTTAATTCCCTATCTAGTCTTCATTAGGAAATCAGAGAACCAACTTCGAGATGCCATCTTTTAAACTCTTATTGAGTAATGCAATTTGCTCTGGCAATTCAAGATTTTTAGTATAGTCAGATAATATGCAACCATCACTACAGTTTTAGAACATTTCATCGCCTATACTAAAGGTTCTTTTTGGAGAACCCATAAATATTCTATTTCCCCACCCATAAACAACTACTAATCTACTCTTTCTGTCAATTTCTTTCTTTTTTCCTTCTTTTTTTTTTTTTTTTTTTTTTTTTTGGTACTGGGGATTGAATTCAGGGGCACTCCACCACTGAGCCACATCCCCAGCCCTATTTTGTATTTAGAGACGGTCTCATTGAGTTGCCTAGTGCCTCACCATTGCTGAGGCTGGTTTTGAACTCCTGATCCTCCTGCCTCAGCCTCCCAAGCCGCTGGGATTACAGGTGTGTGCCAGCCACACCCGGCCTCTGTCAATTTCTTTGTGCTGGATATTTTTGTGACTGGGTGCCTCACTTTTGAGATGAGGTCTTGCTAAGTTGCACAGACTGATCTGATTTCAGCCTCCTGTAGAGCTGGAAATAAAGGTGTGGGCTACCATACCCAGCTCAAATTTACATTCTTTATAAAAACAATGTTTTGTCAAAGATTTTGCTTATCCATTTTATCAGTTGATACACTGAATTATTTTCACCTTTTGGCTATTGTAAATAGTCCTCTAAGGAATCTTTCAGTAACTTTTGTGGATGTGTGTTTTCATTTCTCTTGGTTTTATACCTAGGTATGGAATTGCTGTGCCATCTCGTAATGTTTAATCAATGCCTGGTTGTTTTCCAAAGCAGCTGCATCCTTTTACATTCCCACCAGTTGTGCATGAGGGTTCCATTTCTTCACCTTTTTGCCATTACTTGGTATCTTTTTGATTATATTCATCCAAGTCAATGTGAAATGGCATGTATTCCATGATTTTTATTTGTATTTCCCTAGTGACCAATTATGTCAAGCATTTTTTCTATGTGTTTAATGCCTATTTATCATTCTTGGAAAAATTGTCTATTCAGAGAGACTTTGCTCATTTTTTATTGGATTATCTATTTTCATTCACTTATTTATTCATTAACTCATTCAGACAGGACTGTGTTGCCCGCTATGCTGGGCTCACATGATCCTCCTGCCTGAACCTTCTGAGTAGCTGGGAAAATAAGGACATGCTCCCACACCTGGCTCTCTTATGAACTGACCTTTATAGATTCTGGATGCATTTCTTTATCAGATAGATGATTTGTTGTATTTTTATTTTTCCCACATTTTTGGTGTTGCCCATGGAAGCAAAAGCTTTACTGGTACTAAGGATTGAACCACTAGGATACATTGCCACTCTTATTTTTTATTTTGAAACCATCTTGATAAAGTTGCTAAGGCTTGGCCTTGAACTTGTGATCTTCTTATCTCACTATCTCCCAAGTAGCTGGGATTACAGGTCTGCACCACTGGGAGAAACAATTTTGACAAGGTTCAATTTATTTTAGTGTTTGTGTTTTGTTGGACTTTACAGATCCTTTGCCCATTCCAAGGTCATGAAAATTTGCTTTCTTTGATCCATTAGGGGATAATTTTTATATATGGTTCAAGTTCATTCTTTTGCACATGAATATCTAGTTCTGGCACTATGTCTTGAAAAGGCTATCTATCACTATTGGATGGTTTGGATAGCCTTGTTGAAAATTAACTGGCTTTATTTCTGGACTTATTATTCTAGGAAAAGCCTGTCCCAGTGTGTGAGAACCATCTATAAGGTGCCATTAGACCCAAGGAAAGGGCAGATCCCTAGATCCTTATTGCACAGAGTGAAATGTATGGTCCTGGGCAGCAATAAGACTAGTGGATCCTCTGATTTGGATCAGAGAAAAGTGTTTGTGAAGTGGTCAAGACAAACATGACTTCCTCTGAGTTGGAAGTCCCTGGTCTATCTTAAGCTAATATCAAAAACCTTACAATCTCATTCCCCTGCTCCCCACCTTTCCACAATGTGCCCTGAGCCTTCAGTTATTAAGGCATTTACCCAGCATGTAAGCAGAGTCCACAGAAATTGTAGAGGCACATGCACAAAAAGACAATACTTACACAAATGATTATTTTTTCCACCATGAGCCCCAGTAGCTTGGTATGTATCCTAAGGACAGGATCGACTTGGGTTTTCATGTGACATGAGGTGTGTGACAGGGTGTACAGGTTTTGTCTTGATAATAGCATGCATTCCAGGGGAAACAAGACTATGGACAAAAAAAAAAAAATGTTCACTTTGTATTTGGCAAGGGTAAATCTGCACTGTCCATCAAGACAATCCTAGTGGCATCATTTCTATTAGGCAACAGAGCAGCAGGCAGCAGCTGGGGCTGGTGTGGTGAAACCAGGTGCTGGCCAACAGGACAAGGTCTGTGAGTGATCCTTAAAACTAAGGGCAAAAGGGTACACCAGACAAGGAGGCCAACTCTAGTGGCCAACTCAAGAACCAATTCAGGACATAAATCTGACTATAGTCAGAGAGTCCAAAAGGATCAACAGGGATCTAGTTGGGAGGGCCAGATATCCTTCACACTGTGGTCAGAAATAACTGACCAATGTAGGGGAGGTCAAACCACTTGTGTCTCCCACTTGTTCCCTCCCCCAGATTTAATGGTTACAGTCTACAAAATGGAAGTGTTTTCTGTCAACTGGCAGTATCACATCTGGATGTACAACTTGGACATGGGTGGTTTGGGGACAGGGTATGGAGCTTTTAGGTGCTAATGAGCAGCAGGAATGCCAGCTGTATAGGCATTAAAACTTATTAACGCTTCTCCAAGGACTTTAGCAAGCAAGGTGACTTTGCCTAATATGGTCCATATCTTATTTTAACAAGCCATTTCTTCTTTCCAACCAACCTTACTGCCTGAGTGTTTTATGGCAGATGGCAGTATCATGACACATCAGTATGTTTGGGCCAAATCCTGGACAGCATGTCCTCCAAAATGGGTGGCCTAGTCACTGTCAATGCAGTGCAGGTATCTATATCACACATCAATTCTAAAGCTCTGTGTCAGAGATAATGGCAGTCTGGCTAAATCTTTTGCTAGGAGAGGCTTTATATAATGTCTGTGGCTGTGTCTACATAGGTTAAGGCACAGTTCTAGCCTTTACTATTTGGCAAAGGGCCAATATAATCAAACTGCTCATGGGTTAGACAGCTCAGTGGGTCAAATCCATGGTGCCAGAGGTATAATCACACCAAAATGGCAGCCACAAGTCACTATATTTTACGGGCAATCTTACCCCCATAGCTGTGTTCCATCCTACTTTAGCACTTTGATTGAACCCAGGGACACTTTACCACTGGGCTACCTCCCCAGTCCTTTCTACTTTTTATACTGAGAACAGGGTGTTGCTAAGTTGCTGAGGGTCTCACTAAGTTGCTGAGGCTGGCCTTGAACTTGTGATCCTCTTGACTCTGCCTCCCAGGTTGCTGGGATTACAGGTGTGTGCTGCTGAACCCAACTCAGCCTACACCATTAAAACATTTACCTCCCTATTTCCAGAAGTGCCAGTCTTGATGTGAGCACATGATATACAGTTTTGCTGAAGTGGGATCATAGTGGTTACAAAATGGTTTTGTTTAGGATATTCTGAGAAGCGAACTTCTGAAAACTAACCAAGTTGTGCCCTGATTCCTGTGGCTCATAGCTCCCCAGGGAGGCTTTCCCAATATAGGCCATTTGTCATTGTGACACCCATATGTAAGGAAGGCCTCAGGGACAGCAAGAGATAGAAATGTGTTAGGCAGACAGTATTAAGTTCCCGTTCTTATATGTTTACAAATGGGGTAGACCTTTGGGGCCTGAAGGTATGCACGGGAACCATGAGGCAATATAGCACATAATCAATACCCTGATTAGACAATGCTGCATGAACACCAGGTCCCCTGGTGTGACTGGACTGAAAAAAACCCTGCTGTTTAAAATCTCTAACGTATAGTCTTCAAGACCACCTAATTCCCCTCTAAAATTATCATATAAATCCCCAGACAATAACCACCCATTGGCAATCCTCTTTGGGACTTGTCTCCCGAGGGATCTCTGCTTTCTTTCTATTGCTTTAATAAATCCTGTTACTTCACTCACCCTTCATGTCTGTGGAGCTCATTCTTTAAATTCACAGGACAAAGAACATCAGTAACATTCAGTACGAATCACCAGCAGCCTTGGCTCAGTTGCTACGAGCCGAGAGCTCAGCCCATTGGCTGCTGTGATTCTGTATTAACACTCAAACCAGCATCCATAGCAGGTTACACCTGCAGCAGTCCAGATACATGGCCTCCCGCTGCAGGATCCATCTGTACAGCAAGCATTTTTGGATATGGGCCATCCCCTACTGAAGAGATCATATGCATTGGGTGGCCACCTGGAGTGGGGAGGTGGTTTCAAAATAACTGAGCCTGATGCTATCCACCACTAAAGAGTTCATAAGCTTTTGGAGAGGACACTGTGATGAGGATACACATGCCACTTATTTAGAGATCTGTGCTATAACAGGTTGAGGCTTATTTTAAAAGGCCATCCATCCACCTTTATAGGTAGGACAGTTCTCACTGTGACTGGTAGAGTCTTGGTCAGTGGCCCCACCTGTAGTAAGTCTCTGTATACACTGCTAGAAATTGCTTTTCTAATGAGGGATACCTAGTTTCAGCTCCCTTCCAGAGCTGTAACCAAAAATCTTGTGTCCTTGTTATTCTTTTCAGAGACCTTAACTCCAGCCATCTGCTGAGTAGATCACATCTAATTGCCTTGACATGCCTGATAGAGTGTGCCTGGGCTGTCCAAGTCTTTGCTTTCACAAGTGCCTCTCGCTGAGAGCATCCCAATCCCTCCTGTGTGGCTCCCTTCTTAACCCACTGGTGCAGGGAGTGTGGGCATCCAGTTAGATGAGTAATGAAAGCTTCCAGTAACTCAGGAGTCCCACAAAAGCCTCTACATCCCTTCCCATATGCGGAATTGGAAGGTTTGCACGTTATCTTCTACCATGCCCCAAACCAAATGAGTCTTATCCTACCTGACCACCCCCAGGATCTTCTCGGACAGTTCAGGGCCCTAAATCTGGTTGGGTTGACAAACCACCCCTCATATGGAGATGAGTACAGGTGTTATACTCTGTCCTCTAAGAGATTTTAATCTTCACCATTAGCATGATATTATCAATAAAATGGAAGCAGGCACTATCAGCAGGGAATGAGAACAGAGAGACCCTGAATCACCACATCATAACAAATAGTTGACCATGTGGAATGTCCATTGTCTTCCTCCCAAGTGAAGACAAATTTGCTCTGGCATCAGATTGTAAAGGAATGCTGGAAAAGGCATTAGCTAAGTCCGGGACAGCATGTGCAGAACTAAGAAACAGTGATTTTTTTTTTTTCCCAGTACCTGAGTAACATTAGGTGTTGGCGGCCTCTTTGAACAGGAGCTGAGCACGCCCCCTTTGCCTTGAGTAATGAAGGTTATTGAACTGGCATCGCATACAGTGAGAAGCAAGTGGGTCTTACCTTCACTGGGCAAGGAAGTGCAGCTCTGGGAGTGGACGTCACCCAACGAGACTGGGCTACACCCTCCTATTTCTTGAAACATAACCCCTTGCCTTATTTGGGTGGAATATTCTATCAAATGTCTTTTCCCCAATAAATACAAGGGTTTGGGGCATTCTCTCTCTTGCCTCCTTTGCTCCTCTTGCCCTCCAGCACAGGAGCTGACCCCTGAAGTCTCAGAACTGTCCCCGACCCTGAAAAAGGTATTTTGTGTTTGTGTGGTCTTTTCATTGCCAGCCCAACTCATGCGGAGTGACCCTGATTCCATCGCCCGCATGGGACGTGGGTGATAATTAGGCACAGATAGGAAACAGACTTTATTGAATTCACTACAGTTGACAGTCTTTCTTCAAGTCCCATCTGTCTCTCCCACCCAGACAGGGTTAATCTCAGCACATCCACATGGCAGCTTGTATGGCCTTGTGTTGACAAGGGGTGGGAAAGCTCAATATTGCTTTTACTACTCAACCAAGATAACTAGAAAGCAGATGTGGCATGATTAACTTCATGCCAGCACCCTAAAAAAAAAAAAAAAAAAGTTAAACGTGGGGCTGGGGTTGTGGCTCAGTGGTAGAGTGTTTGCCTCGCATGTGTGAGGCACTGGGTTCAATCCTCAGCACCACATAAAAATAAATAAATATATTGTGTCTGTCTACAACTTAAAACAATATTTTTTAAAAAGAAAAAGATAAACATATGTCTTAGTTCCTACACAGAAATATATCTGCAACATCTTTTTTAATAGAATGTCCACCCCTAAAATGTTTGGGGGAAACAGGGAGATCAGTACCAAAATGGAATAGCAGGAACCCTCGTACTTTCTAGATGCAACAATATGTGTTTTACTCAGTTGGTCTTACCCCAGATTCATCAATAGCTTTTTCCAACCCAAAAGCATTCTGGCTTTCTATGGACTTGTTTATAATGTTCCCAGAGGACCAGTAAGTAGTGGGTTCCACATAAAACCTCTGGTTACCCCTCATATCCTGGTGTAGGGGACAGATGAGGCAAGGCACCAAAAATATCAGGAAACAGTTTTATTTGGCTCCAGCCAGATTCAGAGGGCACAGCTTTTGCTGTAATCAATTAATCCCCCTGAACCCAAGTTCAGGTGGTTTCAGAACTTTATACCCAGCATGTAAGGGGAGGGGCTCAGAAGTTCACAGTCTGCAGAAGTTCACATAAAAGCAGCTTTTTCTTTCACTGTTCTTGGCAAGTTAACTCTTCAAGGACAACACCTGAGAAGGGGAGAGCTTCTTCTCCCCATTCTTTCCACCCTGCCAGCTGTTACCATGGAGCCCAAGTGGTAACTTCTCTTAGAAATGTAGACATCTCTGTGAAGCCCAGCTCAAGGCCAGAGGACTTGTTAAAGAATCTGCTTTTTTTTTTTTTAATCACATTTTGCATTTGCTAACACACTTCTACAAACTACTATACTGGGTAAATGTTTGTGAAAAACTAGTAAAGGGGCTAAAGGGGCATTCAGCACCTGGAGTGCTGATTTCTTCCAGACCAGTGACCAAGTAAAATAGAGCAACAGGAAAATAGGAAGTTTACCTACATTGAACTCTTTTGTAGAGACTTTTGCTGATAGTCCCAAAATCAATTAGGGTGAAGATTTCTGGAGAAGTTTAGTTGATATTTTCTGTGGAGGAGGGGGTGTCACTATAATCCCTCACTCTGGGGAAAAACGTGGCCCCACTCCTAATGACGAAAAGTTCAAAGCCAGCCTCAGCAACTTAGCAAGGCCCTAAGGAATTTATCAAGATCCTGTCCCAAAATAAAAAATTAAAAGGGTGTGGTGCAGTGACACATGCCTGTAATTCCAGTGGCTTGGGAAGCTGAGGCAGGAGGATTGCAAGTTTAAAGCCAGCCTCAGCAAAAGTAAGGTGCTAAGCAACTCGGTGAGACCCTGTCTCTAAATAAAATATAAAATAGGGCTGGGGATGTGGGTCAGTGATGAGTGTCCCTGAGTTCAGTTCAATATGCCTGCACCAAAAAAAAAAAAGAAAGAAAAAAAAAAGGATAAATAACAGGATGGGTTCCTCCCACTCCCACACTTTATCATTAGGGGTGGATCCCTGGGTTTGGAGCAGCAGTGTGCTGAATGTCACTTATCCCACTTGCAAAGGAAAGGTGACATCTTGCCACTGCCAGTGGATGGTTGCTGATACGGGCTATTTGGTTAGCCAAATAGAAAAGCAAGACTTGTGGATTGGGGGGTAGGGGTTCCACCCTCTATCATTTGAACCTCAGGTCCTTCTTTACTCATTTCTTCCCAGGCATTCCAATTTTTTCATCCCATTCTGATTGCAAGATGATAGCTAACATAGTTCTCCTCCCACCTGCCCAAGCTAGGGTATCTAACTTGGATCCTGATCTTCCATTTTCTCAGCAATCTTAGTATTGGAAAGTGGCAAGCATCTATCATAAAGACCACTCCTTCCTACATAGAATTAGATGGCCTACCTGAGACTTCCCACACAGAAACTTCCTTTTCCTTGACCATTTCCTTAGTCTCCTTCTGGCTTGCCAATTTTTCCAGAAAAATCTAATCCCAATGCATGAGAACTGTCTGCAAGTTCTGTCTCACTGGGAGACCAAAGAAAGAAGATAGATCCAGGATTGCACAGGATGAAATTTATTGATCCAGGGTAGTAGCAAGACCAGGGTGCCCTTCAATTTGGGTCTGAGAAAGGGAGCTATGAAGTAGCTCCTGACCAAAGTGACTTCATCCAAGCTGGGAAGAATGAGATATAACCAGTTTATTTTGAGCTAATGTCAAAGATGGCAGGCACATTCCTGGCCCCAATAGCACCAGACCTGGTCATTAATCTCCGCACATCACTTTAATAGTTTTGTTTATTTACAGAATGCTTGGAAACTTTGTAGGAAAAACCAACTAGGATTACTCAAGGGCAATCATAGCCATTATTATGTCTCAAGATGGCTGTGGTTGTGTCAAGCCAACTCCCCATAATTCTCAATTATATTACATTAATAGAATTACATTATCAATTGTTGTTGTTGTTGTTGAGGTTGTTGTTGTTTTCAGTGCTGTTTACCAAACCCAGTGCCTCACACATACTAAGCAAGCCCTTTACCACCAAGCCACATCCCTAGCCCTATGACATGAGCCTGCATACCTACCCTTGAGCCATTACTGCCTTAATCACTGTTGATTGGTAGTAAGCTGTGACATCAGAAAATGTGAATTCTTTTTCTTCTGTTCAATATTGTGTTAGCTATTCTTGGTCCTTCACAATTCCACATTATTTTATAATCATCTTGTCAATTTTTTCAAAGTTACCAGCTGGAGTTCTGATAGGAATTATAATGAATCTGTACATCAATTTGGTGAGTATTGTTTACAATGTTAAGTCTTCTGATCCATGAACATACCAATGTTGGTTTTTTCCAGTTTGTAGAGCATAAGTTTCTTCCAACAATGCTTTGTAGTTTTCAGAATGTTTTACACTTCTTTCGTTAAACTTATTCCTAAGTATTTTCTTTTGATGATTGTGGAAATGGAAATGTTTTCTTAATTTAATTTTTAGATTGTTTAGAAATACAGTTGATTTTTTTGTGTATGAAATAAGACATTATTATTGTTTTCTTTTTATAGTTGATTTTTGTATATTCATCTTATGTCATGAAACCTTACTGAATTCATTTATTAATTTTAACAGTTTTTTTAAGTGGATTCCTTAGGATTTTCTATCTATGAGATTATGTCTTCTATAGAAGTTTATTTCTTCCTTTCTTATCTGGAGGACTTTTGTTTCTTTTTATTATCTAATTGCCCTGGCTAGCATCTATAGTATAATGTTGAAAAGTCAAGAATAAAATTCCTTGCTGGGTAGAGTGGCACATGTCTATAATCCCAGCCTCTTGGAAGGCTGAGGCAGGAGAATCGAAAGTTTGAGGCCAGCCTCAGCAACTTACCAAGACCCTGTCTCATAAAAAAAAATTAAAAGGGTTGGGAGGTAGTTAAATCACCCATACCACAGGATGAAACAAAGAATAAAAATCCTTTCTTGTTCCTTATCTGTAAAATGAGTAACGTTTAGTCTTGGCAATTTTGCATGAAGTTAGTGTGAATTTTTCATTGATACCTTTTATCAGATTGAGGAAAGTTCATTTTGTTCTAGTTTGTTGAGCATTTATGTCATGAAAAGGTATTAGACTTTGACAAATTCATCTATTAAGATGATAGGTGACTTTTGCTTTTTATTCTATTGATATTATATATTACATTCAATCATTATTTCAAAACATACTCAGGATTTATTTTAATCAGGGATGATAAAGTGACAGGCACAACTACTTTATAGTCCTCTAGCCTGCAAAAGTGGTCATGCCATGCCAAGTGTCAGACACAAAGAGCAAAGGAGGAATCATGACCCAGAGTCTTTACTGTGGTTTCCTTGGGAAGAATCAAGCAAGGCGCAATAGGCAAATTGAACTAGTTTAGAATTAGATAGTATGAATAGTTTGGTGGGTTCTGGGCTATAAGGTGGTCTCAGAAAGTGTTTGAAACCTTGGAGGTCCCTAAAGTCTCCATGTAGATATTTGAGAGAAAGAAGGTAAAAGAATTGAGTGTCAGTAGGACATACAGAGTCGCTGGGAGTAGACTGAGCACCAGAGTGTTCATGTGGAAGAGGCCTTTCTGCGTGAAAGGGGAGAGACTGATTGGTTCATACTCTGGGTCACTTTTTTTCCGAAGACCTCAGATCAGACTGACTTCATCTCAGGATTCAAGATTCATCAGGTGAGGGCATCCTTTACCATTGGCCAAGCCAGTCAGGAACAGAAAGACAGATGGTGGTTGATATTTGATACCCCTGAGGGCTGTCAAGGTCAGACTCTGGATATGAGAACTGCAGCACCAGGGCGTCACCCAGTGTTCTGCCTTCAATTGTCTCAAGCCTTTCTCTGCCCCATGCATGAATTCTCTCCCACAGAAAAGAAATTGAAGCAAGCCAAGACCCACATTCTCAATGCCTAAGCAAAAGCAGACCATTCCTGCCTGCCCCAGCAGGCACCTGAGTCTTAAGACTAGCAGCTGCGCTAGACATTTTTAACTGGCTGACAGGTGCCTGGTGTAAAGACAGTTTGTTCACTAAGAAAGAGCACAGATGAGAAATGAGAGGTCCCTTGTCTGTATTACTCACCCCTCTGTAGATCCCAGATGGGCCCCCTTAAATGTAACACAGAAGGTGGATGGGTAGGTTCTTTGTCTTGTGAATTTGAAAAATGAAGTCCATGGACGAGAGAGAGAGAGAGAGAGAGAGAGAGAGAGAGAGAGAGAGAGAATGAGAGAGCAAAGTTACAGAATTTGTTAAAGTAATAGAAAGAAAGCAGAGCTCCTGAAGAGGAAGCAGTGTTTTTTTATTGAGGAGAAGAATGTGAAAAGTTGAGCAGTTTTGGTAGAGAGAAAGTCTGGAGCAGAGGTACAGGCCTGGAGCAGAGGCCTGGACATGGGGAACCTTAGACCATTTGCCATTGTGGTGTTCAAGATCTTGGAGAATTTGGAAGTCAAACGTGCCATTTTCAGGCCCGTGACTGTTTTAATTTTTTTCCCATAGCTTTATTGAGATAAAATTGAAGTACAATAAAATGCACATATTTGAAACATGCAGTTTCATTAGTTTTGACATGTATGAAACCAATACAATCAATATAAAAAGCATTTCCATTACTTTTTTAAAATTTGAAATCATGCAGACTGTTTTCTGCATAATTTATTACATTAGAAATCAATCACCTTAAGATATCTAGAACCGCATCCCCACATGTCAACTATTTCAAAATTAAATGGTACACTTATAAATATCTCAGAGGCCAAGGAGAAAAGCACGAGAAAAGTAAATGCTTTGAAGCTAAGTGATAATAAAAATTGATAATAAAAGCGTAATCTATCTGGATCTCTGAGATGAAACAGTACTCAGATGAACATTTATAACTTAAAGTACTTTGACTCAAAAAAAGCTAGAATAACAGTGAAATTATTTTCAAATTATGTAGTAGGAAGGAAAAAATAAGAGGAGAGAAATATATGAGATACAACTGAAATAATACAGGTAAATTTTGATAGAAAAATAAACAACTCTAATCAAGATAAAAGCAAGAAAATAAAGATTAATATCAATGGAAAGAGAGCTATCAATATAACTCTATAGATGCTAAAAAGGTATTAAGGTAAAATTACAATTGTGTGCCAACATATGTGATAGATTACATAGCATGGCCTATATTGGAGAAGGCTCTGTGTGTTGCTGAGAATAAAGTGTATTCAGTCATTGATGGATGAAATATTCTATATAAGTCTGTTAAGTCTAAATTATCAATTTTATTTTTTACTTCTATAGTTTATTTAGTTTTTGTTTGGAGGATCTATCCAGTGGTGACAGAGGTATGTTAAAGTTAGCCAGTATTATTGGGTTGTGTTATATTTGATTCTTGAAATTGAGAAGGGGTTGTTTGATGTACATTGACATTTCATTGTTTGGGGCATAAATATTTATTATTATTATGCCTTGTTGCTGTATAATTCCTTCAAGTACTATGAAACGGACTTCTTGGTCCCTTCTGATTAACTTTGACTTAAAGTCCACTTTATCTGATATGAGGATAGAAACCCCTGTTTTCATGATCCATGTGAGTGATTATTTTTTTCCCCCATCCTTTCACCTTCAGTCTGTGCATGTCTTTGCCTATGAAGTGAGTATCTTGGAGACAGCATATTGTTGGGTCTTTTTTTAAATCCAATCTATCAGTCTGTGTCTTTTGGTTGATGAATTTAGGCCATTAGTGTTCAAAGTTATTTTTAAGATATGATTTGTATTTCTGGTCATTTAGGTTTCCGTCTAGTTTTTAATTTGAGTTAGTTTCTCCTTTGATTGACTATTCCTTTAGTGTGGTTCCTCCCTTTGCTGGTTTTCACTGTTTTTTTTTTTTTTCATTTTGTCTTCATGGGATATTTTGTTGAGAATATTCTGTAGTGCAGGCTTTCCAGTTGCAAATTCTTTTAACTTTTGTTTATCATGGACGGTTTTTTTTTCATCTTCAAATCTAAAGCTTAATTTTGCTGGATGTGGGATTCTTGGTTGGCATCCATTTTCTTTCAGAGTTTCGTGTATATTATTCCAGGACCTCCCAGCTCTGAGGGTCTGCATTGAGAAATCAACTGAGATCTGAATTGGTTTTCCCTATATGTAATCTGATATTTTTCTCTCAAAGCCTTTAAAATTCTATCCTTATTTTGTATGTTAGGCATTTTTATTATAATGTGACTTGAGGTGAGTCTGTTGTAATTTGTACAGTGGGGGTACTGTAAACCTCTTGATTTTCCATTTCATTCTTTAGGTTTGGAATTTCATTGAAAAGATTGTGCATTGCTTTGGTTTGTATCTCCATATCTTCTTCTATTCTGATAAATCTTAAATTTGGTCTTTTCATGTTATCTCATAGTTCTTGGAAGTTCTGTCCATGGTTTCTTAACATTTTCTCTCTGTGGTCAACTCTATTTTCAAGATCATATATTTTGTCTCTATTGCCTGAGGTTCTGTCTTTCAAGTGGTCTAGTCTGTTGATGATGCTTTCTATTGAATTTTTACTTTGGTTTATTGTTTCCTTCATTTCAAGGATCTCTGTTTGCTTTTTTTTCTCTCCCAGAATCTCCTATCTCTTTATTAAAGTGATCTTTTGCTACCTGTATTTGCTCTCTTACATCAACCTTTACTTCACAGATCAATTTAACTATGTACATTCTAAACTCCTTCTCTGACATTTCTTTCCACGGTGTTATCAATGCATTCTGTTATTGGAGTATTTTGGTTTGTTTGGGACAGTTTGTTCCCTTGCTTTTTCATATTGTGCCTTCTTCATGTTGTTTGTGTGTCTACCCATCTAACAGTATGATCCGAGGCAGTACAGTTTCTACCCTGTGGACTTATAGTGTCCCTGAAGATTTCCAGTACCACACTGTTTAGGGGGAGACAGATAATAAAAACCAGTGCGAACAATATGGAGCATTAAACCAAGAAGTTCCTATTATGATGTCTACAATGTTAATTATTACTATAAACAGAAATGATACGATCAGTTATTGCCTACAATAAAAACGGCAAGTTTGCAAAAGGGTTTATAATTTCAAATGGTGGACAGGGAGAGAACAGAAGTGATATAGGGTGTGAGATTATGAGGGAGGAGGGAAGAAGAAATTAAAAAAGGAAGAATGAAAGAATAATAGAGACTGGCTGTTAGCAGAAGAAAAGGAAAACAGGTAGGAGAAAAAAATACATGTATAAAGTAAAAATTTTAAAAAATTAAAAATAAAAGAATACAAAACAAAATTAAAATAAACTAATCCTAATTCACAAAAAAACTAAACCATGAAAAACAACTGGCTTCAAAAATGCTAGAAATGAGAAAAAACAAATATGAATGTATATAAATGTCCATGTACCATTAAGGTCACAATGAAAAAGAGAAAAAGAATTAAAATTTAAAAAAAAAAAAAAGATCTTGATGAAAAGTTAAAGAATTCTTTCCATTGGAGTTCAAAAGGTTCTCAGTTTCTCTTCTTAGCAGCTTTAGATGGTGTTGTTTGGAGTGAAGCTCTACCCTCTGGATTTCTGGAGTGAGAGAGGTAATTCCATATGCAAAATTCCTGGAGGAATTTAGGGTTCAGGCTTAGGTTGGCCACAAGCTCTTTCCTGAAGGCCAATTGGTCTGGAGATTTTAAATCAGTGCACCTCCAGCAAACAGTACTTGCTGGTCCAGGCTTTCAGCCAACCCAGGGGAGATCCCTGGGGTCCACTCATGTGGTGGGGGACCCAATTCTTAGCCTTCTACATCATCTGCTGACCCCACACGTCCTGGTCTCAGGTTCAGTCTTCAAACAATCTCTCCCACCCCACCCTTCTGAGTTCCAGGCCAGATGCATCTCTCCCAGCAGGTCCTGCAAGTGATCAGATTGGAGGGGGAGGGGTAGAACTGGGTGGGTTTCCACAGCCAGTTTCCCTTGTGGAAACCTCTCTCCGCTTTGATTTTCTCTTGGTCACTTAAGCACACTCTATGTCAAGCAGTGTGTGTTTACTGGGCCTGTATTTCGAACCTCAGGATTGCCAGGAATCAGTCCCCTCAGCTGCTGACCCCCCACACAGTGCTGCTAAATGGTTCCTTCCTTTGTCCTCTGTACACTGCCTGGAGAGATGGTGGCTTCTTTCCCCACACATGTATCTTGAATATCATGCAGCAAGTCTTTCAGGTTTGCCAGGCAGTGTCCTTGATCTCTAAATGATCCATACCCAGACCTGCCTTGGGCTTCCCAAAAATATAGGTTCCTTTAATTCCCTTATCCCTCCCTATGCTCACAGGGAGAACCACTCTGGTTGGTGTTTCCAACCTCCTGAGTCCCGGATCGGCTTTGAATGTCCAGTTTTAAATTCCAGGAAATTGCCCCCACTATTTTTTGTTCACCCACCTTGCTGAGAAGTTGCCTGTCTGCTTTCTTGGTTTCACTCCACGGAGCAGCCAGGAAAACGACCTCCTCTATTCTGCCATTTTGAAAACCTCCTCTGCCAGTGACTGTTACTGTCCAGCTTGTATTAGGCCAAGCCGTATTCTACAGTCTTCATCTTTCAGGTTTGACTATCTTGTAGACCCAGGGCCTGAATATCTTTGGGAGGGCACCCTAAGGGGGTGTCTCATGGAGGTTAGGATGGGGTCTGGCCCATGCTGGACAAAATGGATTGAGAAGGGTCCTCAAAGACTCTGACAGAGAGAAAAGCCAAAATCAAGAGGCATCCCCACAAGAATTTGGTTTCTCTAAGGTCAACAGGCAATCAATGGGTGTCCCCAAAGAAAGCAAGTCATTGCCACCCAGTGGTTTGGGGGTTTCTCTCACCCAGCACTGGGATTTGTCACAGGAAGAGTATCTGCAGAGAGAAACTATGGCAGAGATTTCAGGAATCCAAGAGGGGGTCACTCACCAAATTGGTGATGGCTGGTGGTGGATGAGAAGTCCATCAATGGGAGTGGTCCTTACTGGAGCTGCAAGAGGGTGAGGTGGTAGAAAGAGAGAAAGTAAGTCTGGGTTGAGGTCAAGAGAAGCCCAGAGGGCCACCCATGGTGGGAACCTCAAACACCAGGCCCAGGTTTTGGCACCAAATATAAGGAAAGAACTGAATGAAGGAAATCAAGAGAGAGGAGAGAAGCTCAACAGCAACACAGGTTTATTCAGGAAAAACCTGCAGAAAGGGGCCCACTGGAGACTGAGACCTGTCTTCCACTTATAGCCTGGGGTATGAGGAAATGGGGGACTTTTTGCATTTGTGGTGGTTAAACCATGATGTAAAGAAAAGACCACCAACTCCAATTTTAAACAAATTAAAGAAAGCTTGTATTTTGTGTACACAAGGGAAGTTGATCAGCGGCTGACTCCCCTAACATGGGCTGGAGACCAGCAGTCCCAGCTCCTCAAGGAAGAGATTTTATAGCTTAAAAAGTTGCAAAAGGCCGGGGTGGGGGTGTGTCTTGAGAATTTACAGCTAATAGGATTTTGACAAGCATAATACAAAAGCAGATAGTAGGTTAATGATCTAAGTGGCTCAACATTTCAAGTTAGGGAGTAAATTCAGATCCCAACACCAGAATTTATGAGACACCACTGAGGTTTCAGAGAGGGTTGTTATCTGGTCAGGGAAAGCCAGACTTTATGAGGTGCCACTGAGTTTTCAGAGAGGGTTGTTATCTGGTCAGGGAAAGCCAGGCATGGGTGAGTTCAAGGCATGGGCAGGCATTCCAAGCAAGTTTAAAACATAGAAATATTGCCAGGCCAATTAGAAATCCTAATATTTTACAGAAAACAGAAATGAACTGTTTATAACTTTTGACGAGATGGCTCTTGATCTTAAGAGGGAATTAGGCTGGGTTTATCAAAGTCTATTGCTGGGGGGTTGTCAGTGAAGGGGCCTTTAGTTGTTACTGCCATTTTTTGAGCTGGTCACTCTTCCATGTTGAACCAGGTGTTTTCAGGATTCCAGTCCCAGGTAACAATTTCTTTTCTTCGCATGATGATGGAGTGTGGTTTGGAGTTTAAGGTCAGGCTGAGTCAGAGTGACTGTGAGGTAACTCTTGCCCTATGATGGAGGATATGGCATTGTTTGTTTCAAGTTCTACCTAACAGGTATATGAGAATTAGTTGGGGAAATAGTTTTTTTTTGTTGTTGTTGTTGTTTTGGTACCAGGGACTGAACCCAGGGGTGCTTAACCACTGAGCCACATCCCCAGCCGCCTTTAATATTTTATTTAGAGACAGAGTCTTACTGAGTTGCTTAGGGCCTTGCAAAGTTATTGAGGCTGGCTTTGAACTCGTGATCCTCCTGCCTCAGCATCCTGAGCAGCTGGGATTACAGGCATGCACCACGACACCCAGCCTCAAATATAGTTTTTTTAAAAAATATATTTTTAGTTATAGATGGACAAAATACCTTTATTTTATTTGTTTATTTTTTTATTTGTTGCTGAGAAAGGAACCCAGTGCCTCACACATGCTAGGCAAGTACTCTACCCCTGAGCCACAACCACTGCCCTCAAATACAGTTTTTGTTGTTTATTTTCTCCCCAGTGTGTGGGCTATACTCTCCTGTTACCTTGAGCACCTCATTTTTTTTGAAACTGAAAATTTTAGATATTATATTGTAACACTCTGATACCCAGAGTCTCCTCCCTTCTCTCTATGGCTTTTTTTGGGGGATACCAAGGATTGAACTCAGGGGCACCCGACCACTGAGCCACATCCCCAGCCCTATTTTGTATTTTATTTAGCTTAATGCCTCAGCTACGGTGAGGCTGGCTTTGAACTCCCAATCCTCCTGCATCAGCCTCCCAAGCCAGTGGTATTACAGGCATTCATCGCCATGCCCAGCAGCTTGTTATTTTTATTTGCTTATTTATTGGTTTAGTCACTGACTGGATTCTTTCAGTGAAGAGTCTATTAACCCCTCTCCAACTCTGCCAGCCATTTTGCCCTGGGGAGACACAGTTTGGGGTATACCCCAGTCACCTTGGGATAACAATGCTTGGGGTAGGGCTCTTCCTCTCAGTGACTGCTCCAGGAAGAGTTCAGTTCAGGCTGACAGCACTTCCGTCCCTCATGGTTCTTTGCTAAGTGACGCCTCCTTTCCCTCACAGTATTTGCATCGTGGCAGCTGGTTGGATGAGTGACACATATCCTTTTCATGGTACCTTCAGACCCACACTAATCCCCACTCAGAGAGGAATTTCATCTTAGGCTGCAGAAGCAGTGATGTCATCTGCATCATCTTGTTTAGTTAAGCTTGTATGACCAGCATCCCAAGGAACAACTGTCCTGGAGTACATGCAAGACAGTCACTTTCTACAGATGACACTAACTTGCCCTAGTTCCCAACATTCAGAGAGAAAGCCAGTGTCCTCCAACAGAATCTGTAAACGGACTTTCTGGCTCGGGCTTGTTCTCACTGTTCCCTTAGTTTGGCTAGGTTTTGGGGAACAGAGACGGGGGGTATTCAGGGACATGGTGTTTCACTGTCCCCTTTTGCAGGGACAATATGCATGCCCAACTGTTAAACTTCACTATTAACTATTGTTTTCAGCAATGCCCTAGAACACACATTGCTTTACAAACTAATCAAATTCTGATGCCTTTGAAGGAACAGTTTCTGAGAACAGTGTGGGATATGTTTTCTGGCCCTCAGAAGGGAACTTTCTAGCTATTCTCTTCCCCAGTTCTCCCCTGAACACTAGAGGGCATACGATTTTCTTTCTTTGTGTCTTTCATCCCAACTTCTAGTATTCTCGAGAGCATCCCTAAGCTTGAATTTCTCCAAGCTTCCTTGCCTCACAAAAGTTATTTTGGGAAGAAATGTTAGCCACCATGGGCTTTACGGCCTGTTTATTCTCCCAGGCAAAAAATCTCCAAGCAGGGCTCTGTGGGAAATAGAGAATTGCTCCCTGGTAACACCCAGCTCCAGAGGCTGAGCATTCAGAGAAGACAGAAGAGCAATTTGAAGTCCTCTCAGTTTGTTCCCCCCTGGTATGGAACCATGATCTCAGGACTGGAAACAAGGGTGGTCAGGACTCCCGTAATCTCAGCATGCTATAACTAAAGTAGAGCCTCTTTCCTATGAGTAGGAGCTGGGCAGAAGAGGAAGCACCGCGCCCCCCCCCCCCCC